>NC_081408.1:654105882-654453382 GCF_030272615.1 Cryptomeria japonica
CCACATAAACTTCATAACCTAAGGCGGGGATCCATTTGGTTCTTGTAAAATAGCCTACATGATACACTTGTCTGTGGTGATCAGAAATATGATGTCATTTTTGTATTTTTCCACAACTGATTTAGGGATTCTTTACCTATTGTGCACCTGGTACTGAAGAACATAGAAAAAGGAGGTAAACACAATATCCATTGTAGTATTATCTAGAAAACTCCTTAAACGTTCGACAATCTGATGCACAACTAGTCTGTCAAGTGCCCAAAATACATTGTCATGTCTAGGGATCTCTTGCATAAAGTATAACAAAATACACAATGCTAGGGTTTCATACTTGGACACATGCTTATTTTCCTTGAACTGACTCAAATTCTCAAGGAATTTCTATCTCAACAACTCATATAAATCATAGTCAACATTTTTCTCCACCATCTCATAGGCCATATAAACTATTGTGGCTGAATGTGAGTTGTCCTGATTGATAAAATAAATCTTGTTACCAATCATCAGTGATACATATTTTATAGTAGGGTTTTCAACTATACTAATAGATAGATAATGCCCATCAAATATTTCCTTGGTCAACTTTTCAACATCTTTGTTCTTTACAAACTTAGGTGTTGAAAGTGCTCCAGAGTCATTCAATATCGTAATGACCTTAATTACATTCTTGGTGATTTGGTATGATTTTTCTATTAGGATAACTGGTGAACAACTAAGAAGGGGGGGGGGGTGAATCAATTGTTAACAAATTATATCATTTAATCCACTTAATATCTTTTAACCAGATTAAGTATGGGTAAAGAAGAAACAGATGTCGGTAAGCAATAAAACTTAACAGTGAAATAGATAATCAACACAATGCAACCATACCACATAACACCATGATTTGTACATGGAAAACATGGTGGGAAACCTACCCATAGTCAGATGATACTTTTGTAGAAAGTATGTGATACAATGAGAGGCCTGCACAAGCAAGAAGGCACACTGCCTAGAGCGTAATGCTCATAACAAAAGAGTCTCACTAACTATAGAGAGGTTATAACCACCTCAAGGTAAATGGACAACAATCCAGAATAATGAACTACCAAAGATAGCATCTACCATACCTGATTATAGTCCCGGTTAAGCTCAATACCAGAGGCCTTTCACCTCTTCCTTAATCCCAATTTGATCACCAATGATCGACCGAATCTCCTTCGCATATGATTTTACATTCCAAGACCATGAATATGATCTACAATGAGATCTTACATCAATTTATACCAACCCTAAGGCCTAAACCAATTAGGTTGGCCACCTAAAAGATATTACAATAAGATCATAACATAAATCCATATTACAATGATATGCCATGTTAGCTTAAGACCAAAACAATAATAACCAATCCATAGAACATCCCAAAACATCTTGGTAATGTGTAGAGTACACGTTAACATGATACTGGTCCATAACCTAGATAGGCACCAAACCTATTATGGGTCCACCACGCCAAAGAAATGTCTTCAAGAATTTGTAGCAAGATCAATGAACATCTTCAATATCCTGAAATGCATCGAGAAGTCACACCAACACCACTTATGCATCCTATCAAGATTCCCCAGTGAAAGCTCTATTAGTTAAACCTTAAACCAATGTTGGTAAGGGTTTACAAGAGTGTATGATAGCATCCGATTACCAAGTCAATACCAACTGACCAAAAAATGCTCAAGGAACATGTAACACATGAAATCAAACATACTCCATTGATCCAAACATGTTAGAAGTGTCCAACAGATAGTCTCTTCTACCAATAATACTAGATCTTCTACCGGCAACCAAAACATGTTTGTCGGTAACCAACCATAATAGCTAGTGTTGACATCAATGACAAAACATCAATGAAACACATAATCAATTCATTCAGAATTCCAACAATCTCCCCCTTTGGCATTTATGGCAACACTAGATGTGAAAAACATCTAAGTACCAAGAAATGCCAAAGAAGTCTCCCCCTGTGGAAGAAATCCAACAATCATGTGAATATCAGTAACTCTCCCCCTATGAATGATATCTCTGTAAAGTTCTGAATTTATTTTTCACATTACTATCTCTCCCCCTTTGACAACAATGCCAGAAATATGACAAAAATATCAAAGCAAGAATATAAACCTCTGAATCTTAAAGCTGACTACTCCCCCTGAGTAGTAGCACCACACATCAGTGCTGGAATGAATAATATCTCTGATAATGCATGTCAGACTAATGACAAACTATATCAATCAAGTCTCTATCGGAGGGGCAGAAACACCTAACCTGTCTCTCAAATACTCAAATGATTCCTTAGACAACAGTTTAGTGAATATATCTACAATATGATCTTTAGTGTTCAAATAAACCAATTTGACTTCCTTTCCTTCTACATTTTCCTTCAAAAAGTTATACTTTATGGATATATGCTTATTCATAGAGTGAAATACCAGATTCTTAGACATGTCAATAGCTACAGAGTTATCACAGTAGATAACTACCGGTTCACTACAATTTACCTTGATATCCTTCAACATTTGCTTCATTCACAAGACTTGAGTGCAACTAGTTGCTACTACAACATACTCAGCTTCTACAGTAGATAAAGAAATGCATGACTATTTTTTGGTGATCCATGAAACCAGTTTCTTTCCAAGAAAGAAAGCTCCACCAAAAGTGCTCTTCCTATCATCAGTATCTCCTACTCAATCTGAGTCAGTATATGCACATAAAGTGAAATCAACATTTTTAGATTACCATAAGCCATATTCTATTGTTCCTTGCAAATACCGGAATATCCTCTTTACTGCACATTCATGATTTTCTTTAGGATTAATTTGATATCTTGAAACAATACTTACTACATTCATAATATCTAGTCTAGTCTGAGTTAAATATAATAGACCACCAATCATAGACTTATACCTTGTCTGATTTACCAGTGTAGAAAAATCCTTGATAGATAATTTCTCACTTGTCACCATAGGAGTGCTTACCGGTTTGGAATTATCCATACCAAATTTCTTCAACAATTCCTTTAGATACTTAGTTTGATAGAGAAAAATGCCTTTGTCATTTTGAATAATCTGTAAACCTAAGAAAAATCTCATTTCACTAATCATGGACATTTCAAATTCATTCTTCATATTATTAGCAAATTCCATGCACAATTTATCTTCTCCTCCAAAAATGATATCATCAACAAATACTTCAATAATCAGAATATCATTATCAGTGATCTTATAATATAAATTACTATCAGCACTTCCTTTAGTAAAACCAAGCTTCAAAGGATATTTATCCAACCTTGCATACCAAGCTCTAGGAGCTTGTTTCAATCTATATAAAGCTTTCTTCAATCGGCAAACCATATCTTTATCATCTGTCAGTGAAAATCTATAAGGTTGCTCAATGTATACTTCTTCCTCGAGTTCACCATTCAAAAATGCACATTTAACATCAATTTGATAAACCTTATAGTTCTTATAAGTTGCATAGGCAAGAAATAGTCTAATAGCTTCAATTCTAGCTACAGGTGCAAATGTCTCACCATAATCAATTCCTTCCATTTAAGAATATCCTTTAAAAACCAATCTAGCCTTGTTTCTTACAACTTGACCATCCTCATTCAATTTATTCCTAAAACCCCATTTATTTCCAGTAACATTCTTATTTTTAGGGCGGGGACCTAAAGTCCAAGTGTCATTCTTCTCTATTTGATCTAATTCATCTTCCATAGATTTTAACAATTGTTTATCTTTACAAGCTTCAATAAAAAGATGTCAGTTCAATTTGAGAAATAAGACATACCTCTTCATTTGCCAGTCTTCTTCTTGTCATAACTCACTTGTTCCTATCTCCAATGATTTGATTTTTAGAATGATTTAATCTTACATACTTTAGTGTCTTTTGAACTTTAGGTTCACTATTCTGATCATCAGTCATAGTTGAATTTTTTGATTGTGTCAGTGTAACTATCTTAGTTTCCTGTACCACTTGAGGCATTGTTGGTTCCCTATCATATGATATAGATTGATTTATGTACTGCTCATCCACTTTCACATTATCACTCTCTACAATTTTCTGCAATCTTTTGTTATAACATCTATATGCTTTGCTTTTAATTGAATAACCAAGAAATATCCCTTCATCACATCTAGGATCAAACTTTCCAATTGAATAATCTATTTTGATATAGCATTTACTTCCAAAAATTCTGAAATATTTAATAGTAGGTGTATGTCCAAACCATAATTCATAAGGGGTCTTACCAGTTTCACCTTTGATGTGAACTCTGTTGAATATGTAGACTGTTGTACTCACTACTTCTCTCCAGTAGATGTGAGGCAATTTGGCTTCCATCATCATAGATATTTGTGCATCCAAAATAGTTATGTTCTTTCTTTCCACTACATTCTTCTAAGGAGTCTGAGGTGCAAATAAATGTCTCCTAATTCAATTTGTCTCACAATAACTATTAAATTCATGAGAAGTGAACTCACTGCCTTGATCTAATCTTAGACATTTGATTTTCAATCCAGTTTCTATTTCAACCTTTTCTTTAAAGATCTTGAATTTCTCAAAGGCTTCAAACTTTTCCCTTAGAAAATTCACCCACATCATCCTATAATAGTCATCAATAATCAACATGAAATACCTATCACCTTGAAAGATTCTAATCCTTGTTAGACCACATAAGTTAGTGTGAATCAAATCAAGTACATCATTAGATTTATCATGTATTCTTAAAAGAAGTTATAACTTGCTTTCCCAATTGACATTCCTTACATACCAGATTATGAGGCTTCATAATCTTAGGTATATCTCTAACAACCTTAGTTGAACTGATCTTAGCAATACAATCAAAATTAACATGACACAACCTCTTATACCATAACCAACTCTCATCAATATGAGAAATCAAACATGTCTTATTACCAGTGTTCAAGTGAAAGATATTACCTCTAGTCTGAGTACCGGTTGCAATCTCCAAACCATCCTTGTTAATGATTTTGCATTTTCTATCTTTAAACTGAAGTTGGAAACCCTTGTCCACCAATTGACCAACACTCAAAAGATTATGCTTTAAACCTTCTACATAATAGACATTATCAGTATTATGCTTGCCATCCAGAGAAATAGTACCTCTACCTTTGATCATACATGCTTTGTCATCTCCAAATATGACCTAAATGTCATTGTATTCTTGCAGGGACATAAATTTTCTCTTATCACCGTCATATGATGTGAGCATCCACTATCAATTACCCATTCATCCTTATCTTCAACTTTTTCTATCAGGGCCTTTTGTTCATTCATGATAGCCAGTTTCGGTTCATCTTCCTTTAAAGAATAGAACACCCATTCCTTCCCATTATCGCATCCACTAGCAGAGTCTTTTGTTGGTTCATCTCCAGAGTCATCACTTACTCCTTCCTCATCCACTATGTAGCATTGTTTACTTTTCTTGAATCTATATCTTTTCTTAAATGATTTCTTAACTCTTTCCTCAAATCTTGCATTCCTTTCAGGACATCTAGATGCAAAATATTTAAAAGGTGTTTTTCCTTCATACTTACTTCTTGTCGGTCCTTTAGGTACTCTTCTAGCAAATAAGGCTTCAAGTTGCTCAAATTCTTCATCTTATTTCCTCATGTCTTTGAATTCTTTTGCATATAGGACTTTCCAATCACTTTTGTCGGTGGATGATGATGCATGAAAAGTAGGTTCAGACTCTATAGCTCCAGAAGATCCAAATTCTTCAAGCTCAAAAGCAGATAATTTCCCAATTAGAATATCTATGTTAACTGAAGAGTTAGCCATTGTTCTCAGCTCATTAATTAGAGCCACCTTCATCTTGTAAGCTAACAGAAGGGCTCTCAATACTTTGGAAACTCTTTCATCTTCACTCAGACATCCTCCACAACATTGAATTCCCATAACAATCTCATTTACTCTTTCCATAAACACAACAATTCTTTCATTATCTTCCATCTTTATGTTTTCATATCTTACCCGGTAACCATCAAGTTTAGCAATTTTGACAGTAGGATCACCTTCATTCAGAGTTTGAAATTGTCCCACATAACCTTAACCAATGATTTGTTAGTCAATCCCATGATTTGTTGATTAGTAAGTGCACACAAGAGGGCTTCTCTAGCTCTGCAATCATTTTCAATATTCTTGTCCAAGTCTACAAGAGCAGGATTGTCGGATGCTAGATCATAAGGTGTGTATCTTGTTAGACACAATGCACCACTAAGAGGGGGAGGGGGTGAATGAATGGTTCTCAAACTTTTCCCTTCACCTATCTTATATGTTAAAGTCGGTTAATGGTTCTAACTCAATGCAGACTTACCAGTTAGTGGGGAGACCAACACAAATGTAATTACACAAGGGGACATCACATAACACCAGCATATATGAGGAAAACCCAAGATGGGAAAAACCTTGGTGAGCAATGATGTTGGAGTCTACTGCTCTAATCAAACCTCACAATGAAAACTGTTACAATGTTTTTGGGAACCAACCCAAGGAGCACCAACCCTGATTTAGGGCACCAACCCAAGGAGCACCAACCCCTGAATTTAGGGCACCTACCCAAGGAGCACTAAACCCTGTACCAAGCTACAACTCAATGTTCACAAAATAATCATCAAATACAAAAGTAGTTATCTTGTTACAAGTGAACCTTGCAACCACTTAATGTATCTTACTCTACCGGTCAGATACCTTCTCTGCTACAACAACTCACTCTTCTGTTTCTCTCTTCTACTGCACAACTGTCAGTAAACTCTACTGATTGAATGCTTCAACTAGGTTCTCCCTCACACTCACTCACTCCTCAGATGCTTGTTAAGTGCTTGGATGATTTTCTTCTTACATGCAGAAGTATCACACTTCACAGTAGCACAAATATTCTTGTATATAACAGCAGCTAACAATATCTTTTGCCTTCCTATTTATAGGATGGTTTCCCGCTAATAGACAATTCAAACACTAGGTGGTTAGGGTTTCTTCTTCAACCTTGAGGCAAACCAAATCCAATCAGATCTTGCTCAATCTGATCTCCCTGACATACACCTACACAACTCCACCATCAATGTGCCTTCCTTCTTCAGCAACCTATAATCAATCTATCAACTTTGCTCAATCAGTCACCATAAATGGCTTAGTAGTTTTCTTCATCTACTTTGATCTGCATAATCAATCTGTCCTTGATCTCGAGCCATACAACTCTGTAACTCTATCTTGAGCTTTGCAGTCACATTAATGTCAGGCCAATCACAATTACCTCAATGACATCACTTCATCGACCTATGCATGTTTCATCAGCCACTTGATCTTTACATGGTATCATAATTGGTATCCACCTCATCACACTGCTCTGTCAGTTTAGCTTGGTCACTGACCACACACTCTATCAATTCTTCCTCCCTGCTGGTTTACCAACCCTGGCGACATCAACCATTCTATCGGTTAACTCCTCATGTTTGCACTTGTTGAACTGCTGGTGGAACACCTTAACTAGTCTCTAGACATGTCTATCCAAAGCATGCTTATTCCCACAAGGTGGGAAGACATTTGCATCTACACCTTTCTCATAAGTACCCATGGACTTGCATACTGGTAAGCACTCTTTGATGACACTCTATCATCAACTATTAGTAGATGTCATCTTCAGTCAGGCAATTCTCCTCTGATTGCATCTACCCAGCCTTGCCTTCTCCTTGATTAGCTCGGACCATATCTCAGCCAGTTTGTTAAGATGACAAACACATCACTTCTTCTATGTTGGCATCTCAAAATGCCTTCTCTATTAGTCTAGTGCATAACCCTAATCTCATGCACTTAAGACATTCTCTCAATTCACCGATAGATCCAGTATGAACATTCAAGTACTTGCCTTTACCTTTTCACTCTTATCTCATCAAAATATAATGCACATAATGCATAATAGGAGGTAAGCTCCACTTACCGATGGAGTAACACCTTGTCTTGTGCATACTACAGTGCACTTCATGTGACTTCCCTATTTGTGCAACATCTCTTCAGACATGCACATGTGATCTGATGTGAGCACATTCACTTTCAGTCATTGCTTCTCATGATGACTTAATCTTCATCTAGTGGGATTCCTTCTATTATATAACCTCATAGCATACCTATGATCTGTTCATTCTCCTCTTCTGATGTTGATGTGATTTAGGTAACATTTTGCCTCTTCATCACAAACAACCACTCAAACACCTTACCCATCTCATCACACAAGTCAGACACTAACTCGTGTACTGGTGTCACTAGTGACCACTCTACTTTACCTTACCGGTGTTCTACAACACAAGGTGTTGTCTGAGATATCACATCCTGCACTCCTCCATAGAGGTGTTGCACATACATCTCTTCTACCAATAGTCATCCCATACTGGTTGACATCAATGACAACACAATACCAACAATCTCCCCCTTTGGCATTGATGTCAACATATGTAGTATCTAGCATACTACATAGTCTTTTTCTCCCTTACTGTGATTCATGGATTCACACACATTAGTATGTGGTATACTACAAAATCTTTCTCCCCCTTTGAGAGCAATGGGAAAGGGAAATGTCAAAATATCATTTCTCCTTGTATTTACAAATCTCTGACATAGAACTTTCTCCCCCTTTATCTTCATTGGATGTAACACTTCCTTTGATACCACTTGTTGTCTTTTCACCGCTTGTTATATCTTCTCAAGTCACAACTCTTGATATGGCAAAATTAAACATCAACTAACACCAATTGAGTATGCAAGTCTGATGCTATTTGATAGAGCACTCAATTTTTCAGAAGCACTGATACCAATTGTTAATGTGTCAGTGAATCCTACTCACCTACCAGTCAACCTGCAACACCTCTTGTTTGATCCAAATTTCTTTATAATCAAACATGATTGTACCATGAATACAACCAACTGGAAGGCAAGTAAATACCCATAATCATCCAGGGTACCCTTACTGCAATTTCCATCTCTTGTAGTTTGGGCAATCAGTATCCTTACAAGTTCAAGCAAGTTAGGTCTGCATTATGAGCACTTGAACTCCCCCTAAGTCATACACCTCAGGTTCTTATCTCCAGTCAGTTACAATATCGAGACTCCAATCTCCTCCATATATCGGTACTCCAATCTCCTCCATATACCGGTTTAGCTGTGCATATGAGATCATCTGATGATCCTTCAACTCTATGTATCCACCATAGCTTATGACATGATCTTGGATCTACACAATGCCAGACAATGTTATCATCATGCCTGGAATCAAACATGTTAGCCCAAAAACATGCAATTCTGCATGATCAATCACGGGGCCAACATATGTCTTTCAGGTCTTCATCAACACCACCTGAGACATAACTTC
Source organism: Cryptomeria japonica (assembly GCF_030272615.1). NCBI lineage: Eukaryota > Viridiplantae > Streptophyta > Pinopsida > Cupressales > Cupressaceae > Cryptomeria > Cryptomeria japonica. The sequence continues at coordinate 654,115,295 of NC_081408.1, forward strand.
ACTCCATGCTATTAGAGCTATTGCAATGATCTCCAACCTCATTGTCATACATAACCTACAAGTACCTATTAGCATTTATGCCAGTAACATCCTACACATAACAGTTAACACCTGATACCTATTGTTAACCTTCACTCATTGAAACATGCAATGGTGATCCAACACTGATTTGTAAGTGTGTAGATAATGCATCCTCTACACACACTTATCACTTTCTTCCTTTACACTGGACCAACATGTTCTTCCATGTTACCTTTTTCACTGAGGGGGTGAATGATAAATTCAATGTGCTACTCCCCATGAGGTTGTTCATCTCCTTTAGGCCTTAGGAGATATCCCCAGTGCAATGAGTGCACAATGCCAGTCCATGGTCTTCTTCCTCCATACCTTCTTATTCTCATTCTTCTTCCCATTTTCAGACTTGGGAGTAGGTCTTTCCTTCTTCTACTGATGGGTCCTTCCATTTCCTGATTTTCCATCACAGCCAGAAGTAGTGTTGTAGTAGCACACAACATCCATCCTAACTTCATGATTGGGGAACTTCTTAGCATACCATTTTGACCATCTTCTTCTGGTCATGTTGTTGTGACTGGCAACCAAAACCGGTGGACCTCTTGCTTCTGCAGGGACATCTCTCCTTTGGTTCCATGCAGGTCTTTGACTTCCACATGCTTTGTACTCTTTCTGCAAAGCATAGCCATTGTATCGACCCCCATGTGACTACAGGGTCCTTTTCCTGCATTCAAACTCTCTATGACCAAGTCCATTGTAGTTATGGCAAACACTCTTTGCATGATCGAGAGAGGGGACATGCATGTATCTACTCCTGGATACATTTTTCTCATATGCATGCTATCCATGAGATCCTATATTATTATTTCTAGATCTCTTCCTACATTCCTTTGCCCTGTAGCCATAACCATTACATGCAAAATAGAAACTGGAAAATGATGGCATATGACATACAAATCTATTTTTCCATGCATGAGGGGATCTTACCAGTTCAGCGTCTCAATTTTTTCTTCTTTGGGGATGAAATCTAGGTTGTCCATTCTGTGTAGCCCTTCCATCTGATCTCTTGTTCTCCCATACTTACTTTTCCCTGTAGGTGGTAGAATTTATTTGTTTTCTATCGGTAGGAGGTCTTCTTTGTTGTCTCCTCATGTTTCTGCTTCCAGGGAGGCTATCTTCTCCCATCTTCCCTTTACCTTTGGGATCTGCAATGTTCCTTCTTCTTGCAGCATCGGTCTTCTTTCTTGTCTACAAGTCCTCATCAGTTGCATCTAGATCTACCTTCTTCTGGGGTGTATTTATTATTGTGAAGGTTTGTCCCTTGTTCTCTCCACTTGAGGAGACAAACTAAATACCATTGTGGGTAACATTCTTATTGGTGGAACATTCACCAACACCACTTTCTAATCCTTTGGTGTCCTTGGCATGATTCTATTTCTTCAACATCTTGTCCAAGGCATCATTGCTACCATCAAACCGGATTCTTATCTTGAGCTCATCCTGACACTTCTCAAGGTCATTTCGAAGAACCTCCATTTCTCCAAGTAGCTGTTGATAATCTTTATCCTTTACTTCTAGCATAGAGGCTAGATCACTGTACCGACACTCCTTTGTGTCTTCTTCTTGAGTCTTCAATTCTGAGATACATTTCTCAGATTCTTCAAGGTATTTTGTCAGCCGATTTTGCTTTACTATAGTAGCATTCTTGAATAGCTTGTATTCATTTCTAAAGTTCTCCTTTTCACTTTCCTTGGAGTCCAAGACTGATTTCAAATCATTAGTCAATATTTTTGTCTCTTCTGGTTGAGAGGTCAATAAGCCAACCTTTTGGTTTGACACATCATGGCAGGTTCTCAACTAACTATAGTCCTCATGAACTGATATTTTGTAGATCTTAAAATCATTTTTGACATTTTGGCTCTTCTAGAGCACTAACCAGTTCACACTCAAGATCTACTTCTACATCTTCTTCTTCTTCTCCTTCACTATCGAATAGATCTTGATGGCTAGATCTAACTGCCTTATCTTCTTCTTCCTCATTGTCACTACCAAAAACATCTTGTCAGTGGGATCTATTTGCCTTAACACTTTCAAATGTATGCACCTCATCTTCAAATCCTTGAGCCATGAGAAGATGGGTTCCTTCTTCATCAATGCTGCGTTTGCTAGTGGATCTGCCTTCGTCATCTACACATGTATCTACTGCATTTTTCTTCTCACTTCCACACATAGATCCAGTAGAGAAGGGTTCATCTCCATAGAGCTTCCTTAGTCTATCCCATAGACTCTTTGTAGATTTACATTTATCCACTTGTGAGGAGACATTACCGGTGAGCCCACTGAATATAGCCATCATGGCTTCTTCATTGCATAAGCAACTTCTTTCTTCTTAAGATCCGGTGGGAGGACTGACATTTCTAGGGAGACCACTAACAACCGACATCCAAGCATCAAACCCTAGAGAGGATAGGAAGACTTCCATTCTGCAACTCCAAATAGAATAGTTTGCACCATCAAACATAGGAGCAGGGATTGATACTAAATAGACCATTATGTCCTTAGGTTAGAATTTACCCAAGCTAGAGAAAGTTCATCTAGCTAGGAACCTACACTTTGGTACCAATTGTTAGACACAATGCACCACTGAGAGGGGAAGGGGGTGAATCAGTGATTCTCAAACTTTTCCCATTACCTATCTTATATGTGCACGCCGATTAATGGATCTAACTCAATGCAGACTTACCAATTAGTGGGGAGAACAACACAAATGCAATCACACAAGGGGACATCACATAAGACCAACAAATAAGAGGAAAATCCAAGATGGGAAAAACCTCGGTGAGCAATGTTGTTGGAGTCTACTACTCCAATCCAACCTCACAATCAAAATTGTTACAATGTTTTTGGGCACCAACCCCTTACTTTAGGGCACCTACCCAAGGAGCACTAACCCTTGCACCGAGCTACAACTCAGTGTTCACAAAATAACCATCAAATATAAAAGGAGTTATCTTGTTACAAGTGAATGTTGCAACCATTTCATGTATCTTACTCTACCTGTGAGATACCTTCTCTGCTACACCAACTCACTCTTCTACTACACAACTATCAGTAAACTCTCCCAGTTCTTCTCTCCTATCAGTTGAATGCTTGAACCAGGTTCTCCTCACACTCACTCACTTCTTAGGTGCTTGTTAAGCACTTGTCTAATTTTCTTCTTACATGCAAAAGTATTACACTTCATAGTAGCACAAATATTCTTCTATACAACAACAACTAACAATGTCTTTTACCTTCCTATTTATAGGCTGGTTTCCCACCAACAGACAATTCAAAAAATAGGCAGTTAGGGTTTCTTCTTCAACCTTGAGGTAAACCAAATCCAATCAAATCTTTCTCGATCTGATCTCCTTGACATCCACCTACACAACTCCACCATCAACACACATTCCAAAACATACCTTCCTTCTTCAACAACCTACAATCAATCTATCGGCTTTGCTCAATCAATCACCATAAATGGCTCAACTATTTTCTTTGTCTTCTTTGATCCACACAATTAATCTGTCTTGGATGTCAAGCCGTACAACTCTACAAATCTACCTTGAGCTTTGCACTCACATTAATGTTGGACCAATCACAACTACCTCACCGACCTCACTTCATTGATCTGTGTATGTTTCATCTACCACTTCATCTTTACATGGCATCACAGTCTATATCCACCTCATCACACTGCTTTGTCAGTTTACCTTGGTCACCAACCACACACTCTACCAGTTTCTCTTCCCTATCAGTTTACCAACCTTGTCGACATCAACCATTCTATCGGTTAACTCCTCATGTCTACACTTGCTGAACTATCAGCGGAACACCTAAACCGGTCTCCAAACATGTCTATCCAAAGCATGCTTATTCCCACAAGGTGGGATGACATTTGCATCTGCACCTTGCTCATAGTACTAGTGGACTTGCATATCGGTAAGCACTCTTTGATGGTACTCTATCATCAACTATCAATAGACTTCATCTTCAGTTAAACAATTCTCCTCTAACTGCATGTGCCCAGCCTTGCCTTCTCCCTGATCTGATCAAACCATATCTCAGCCAGTTTATCAAGATGGAAAACACATCACTTCTTCTATGTCGGCATCTCAAAATGCCTTCTCTGTCAGTCCAATGCATAACCTTGATCTCATTCACTTAAGGCATTATCTCAATTCATCAGTAAATCTGGTGTGAACCTTCAAGCACTTGCCTTTACCTTTTCACTCTTATCTCATCAAACTATAATGAACACAATGCATAATAGGAGATAAGCTCCACTTATCAATGGAGTAACACCTTGTCTTTTGCATATTACAGTGCACTTCTTGTGACTTCCTTGTTTGTGCAACATCTCTTCAGACATGCACATGTGATCTGATGTGAGCATATTCACTTTTAGTCATTGCTTCTCATGATGACTGCATCTTCATCTGGTGAGAGTCTTGTTGTTTTGTAACCTCACAACATACTTGTGATTTGTTCATTCTCCTCTTCCGGTGTTGATGTGATTTAGGTAACAATCTACCTCTTCATCACAAACAACCACTCAAACACTTTACCCATCTCATCACACAAATTAGGCACTAACTCGTGTACTGGTGTCACTAGTGATCACTCTACCTTACTTTACTGATGTTTAGCAACACAAGGTGATATATGAGATATCACATCATGTACTCCTCCATAGCGGTGTTGCACATACATCTCTTCTACCGGTAGTCATCCCATACCAGTTGACATCAATAATAATACAATGCCAACATATCCTTTCTCAGTGATCTCCCAAATATCCTTGCCAAGACATCTAAGATAACTCTCCATTCTAATTTTCCATATCCCATAATGTGTTCCATCAAGCTTAGGGATTTCTCTTCTAAAACTAGTTGCCGGTGGATTTGATGTGTTAGTTACCATAAGATCTACCTCAAGTGGTTAAGCTTCTACAAAAGAGGACCAACTCTCTGATACCAATTGTTAGGATAACCAGTGAACAAATGAGATGGGGGGGTTAATCAGTTGTTAACAAATTATATCATTTAATCCACTTAATATCCTTTAACCAGATTGAGTACCGGTAAAGAAAAAATAGATACCGGTAAGCAATAAAACTTAATAGTAAAACAAACAATCAACACAATGCAACCATACCACATAACACCATGATTTGTACATGGAAAACCCGAAAAGGGAAAAATGGTGGGAAGCCTACCAATAGTTAGATGATACTTCAACAGAAAGTATGTGATACAATGAGGGGCCTGCACATGCAGGAAGGCACAATGCCTAGAGCGTAATGCTCATTACAAAAGAGTGCCATTGACTATAGAGAGGTTATAACTAGCTAAAGATAAATGGACAACAATCCAGAGTAATGAACTACCAAAGATAGTATCTACCATGCCTGATTACAGTCCCAGTTAAGCTCAATACCAGAGGCCTTTAACCTCTTCCTTAATCCCAATTTGATCACCTATGATCGACCAAATATCCTTTGCATATGATTTTACATTCTAAGATCATGAATATGATCTACAATGAGATCTTACATCAATTTATACCAACCCTACAACCTAAACCAATTAGGTCAGCCACCTAAAAGATATTATAATAAGATCATTACATACATCCATATTACTATGATATGCCATGTCGGCTTAAGACCAAAACAATAATAACCAATCCATAGAACATCCTGAAACATCCCAGTAATGTGTAGAGTACATGTTAACATGATACCGGTCCATAACCTAGATAGGCACCAGATCTATTCTACATCCACCATGCCAAAGCAATGTCTTCAAGCAGTTGTAGCATGATCAAATAACATCTTCAGTATCTTGAAATCCATCTAGAAGCTGTACCAACACCACTTATACATCCTGTCAGTGAAAGCTCAGCCAGTTAAACCTTAAACCAATGTCGGTAAGGGTTTAAAAGAGTGTATGATATCATCCGATTACCAAGTCAATACCAACTAACCAAAAAATGCTAAAAGAACATGTAATACATGAAATCAAACATACTCCATTGATCCAAACATGCCGAAAGTGTCCAACAGATAGTCTCTTCTACCGATAACACTAGGTCTTCTACTGGTAACCAAAACCTGTGTGTCGGTAACCAACCATAACAACTAGTGTTGACATCAAGGACAAAACATCAATGAAACACATAATCAATTCATCCATAATACCAACATGTTCAAGGAACACAAACTCATCATTAAATCTAATCATCGGCATTCTAGCCCATTTGTCATCAAAATAGAAATTGGGGAAATCGTTCCACACATTTAGCTTCTTTTCAACTAGGGCTTGAAATTTTGGCTATACCTAGAAATCATCTCCTATCAACTTATTCATCCATGAAATTTCCACCTTATCATGGTTGTATTCTTCAAACTTTACATTTATGTAAGCCTTGATATCATCTATAAACAGAAGTCCAAAGGGGATACTAGAGAGAGCACTCATCAGATCATTTTCAACTAATTTATTTATATATCTTTTGAAATTTCATGGGGAATAAGTGCTGATGTCAACAACAAAAGGAATGGTCATTGATGCAGATACCAAAATAACAAATTCACAAAGAAAAAAGTACCTTTCACAGTTCATCGAGAAACCCTAACCATTGAATCACCTTATTGAATCACTCCTTTAGATCTCTTTCGCTTTGAGTGAGAACTGTATATGTTGAAAAATGATGATGACAAACTATTACAAAACCACAAAGATATAACCACAACAAACCCTAGTCCTACAATGAAACATTTACCATACACCAATGAAGATACCTAAGAACTTGCAAATCAACAAGTTGAGTAGTAATACCATTCACATACCAAGTAGGGTTTTAATCTCCATTTTCTCCTATCTCCATTGATCTTGTTTGATATATTTTCTCTCAGATTTTATAGGTACACAAGAGCTCAACAAAGAATAGATTGTGGTTATGAATTCGCTTGATTGCATAAAGTATTGATTAGGTAGATGCATTAGGTGTTAGAAAGAGAGAAATAATCCTCTTATATAGAAGACACTTTAGAAAATGAAAGGATAAGATTACGAGGTGAAGGAAATAAATGGTCAGCTAGGATTAAAGGGTAGGTAGAAGAAATAATAAAATATGAAGAGGGTAAGTACATGAAAATTAAGAGATTAATGACATGTGAAATAGAGGAAAAAGCTAATGAATTAATTAAATAAATAAAGATTTATTTAATTAATAGAGGAAGTGGGACCAATTAACTAAATAAAAACATTTATTTAATTTAAATAAAGATAATTTAAATAAATAAAAATATTTTTTTAATAAGGAAAGGCTTAGAAGAGCGTAAATGAATTAATTAAATAAATAAATAATTATTTAATTAATATAAGACTAAGGATAAAATAATTAAATAAATAAAAATATTTATTTAATTAAACAAGACAATTTTAGGTGTCTACAAGAACGACTTAACAAATTCTTCTTTTAACCTTTTCTAGCCCCCCGATTCATAATAAATGCAGAGAGAGAAAATAGTACTATTATACAATCTACATGCTCTTTCTATGTTGACAGAGACCTTAAAGACCTTTGCATTCCACCGTAGATCAATGCTTTCCACCAAAATCTTCACCATTATGCATGTACCAGCATGTTGTGACTATAGCCTCGTTCTCTTTGGCAGGGGAAATATATTTCTCATTTTTTCTCCCCTTGGGCTAAAGACTCTTGATCTCAATTGTTGGAACAAGTGTCTGCATCGGAGCCGAGTGCAACTTCAACTTCTTTCTTTCTCCAAATATTCTTCATGTTGACCTTCACATCTTCTATTTTGATTCTCTTCACTAGTTCACTTGTCTTAGCTTTTCCTCTTCTGTAATATTTTGCAATTTGTCCAAGCTTGTTGTAGTTGTAGCTTCTATCATTTCCTTGACCTTGTCTTGACCCACACAAATTAGCCTTATGCCCAAACATTTTGCATGTATAGAAATGACCTTCAAAATAAATATTTCTATTCTGACTTATTATAGCTTGATTTTTTATATTGACTAGCTTTATGACCATAACTGTTACAGGCATAACATCTACTAGAAAAAGATTTAGCATTTTGATTCATTCTGTTTCTACATTAAAATTCTTTGTGACCTAGTTTATTAAAATTAAAATAATAGCCATTGAAAGAAGTGTTTCTTTTACTTACCTTTTGCTTGACCCATGACTTACCTTTGTCATCCTTAGTAGTCTTATTGGGTTTTGCTTCTTCTCCTAGAGGTGCTCAGTCTTTTCTCTTGTCTTGCATTATGATCTTTCCCCAGTTTAAATCTTGTCTTTTTTGTTTTTCAAAGACCTTTTCACAACTAACTAACATTTTATCAAGCTTATTTGAACTCATTTTAAATTTTTCCTCTTGTTTCTTTGATTTTTCCATATCTTATTTTAGAGTTATGACTTCTTGTTCAAGCTTCTTGCATTCTTCTAATTTGCATTTAACCATGTTGTTTAAATACTTCTTAGTTCTTTCATCTTCTTCACTCTTCGTCCTTAGATCTAGAATAGTGTTGCTTGCTTACTTAAGTTCTTCACTAGCTTCCTTGTGTCTTTATCTGAATTTTCTGATTTGTTCTCATAATTTTTTAATGCATTCATTTGCAAACTGGATATTTTCCTTTATATCTTTGTTCTCCCTTTCAACATTCTCAAGGTCTTCAAGAGAAGTTATTAGTTCTCCATTTACATTGAAGTATATTTCCTGATCCAAAGTAGATCTAGGCACCATGTGTTTAACTTTTTGGATCTCCTTTGATCTATTAGACTCTTCTAAAAGGCTTGGCTCTAATACTAATTGTTGAACATCCAGAATACTGAGGAGAGAGGGGTGAATCTATATTCCATTGAATTTATTAAAAATTTTAATCAACCATCCACATAATAGAACTTAATTGCAGAATTGAAATGGACAATAAGCAAAAATATAGTAAACTACATAACACCAAAATTTATACAAGGAAAACCCAAGATGGGAAAAATCATAGAGAGGATCACCTCTCAATATTATTTAACTAGTTACAGATTACAAAGTGGCTCACTATTGGAGGGCTCATTACCCAAAATATAATAGCTCACTTCTAGAGGATGTCTTACAACCAATATTACAAAATTTGAACTTTTGAGATTGCATCTATCACATGCTTGAGATACAGTTCCACTAAGGTGCATGTCACTTTCACATTCACTAGACATAATCACTTTCAAATTCACTATAGTTCTCATACAAATATGCTATGATCAAAATGATCATGTATATCCTTTGCTAAGTGAGTATATATATATACCAACCCGAGTCTACTTCAAGTCGGCTAAACTAGAATAAGCATTAGCCCAAGAAACCTTTACACACTACTACTCAAATATTCTTACCATACCAAAGAAGTCGACCAAAACAAAAAATAACTTCTCCACGATCCAAGAAATAGGTGGAATCACGAAAGCCAACATATTGTCATCATTTTCAAAGAAGACAAGACAAAAACCTATAAGGAAGTTAAGTAGTGGGACAACTTCTACACTAACCTTGAGAGGAGGGTAACGCAAAAAAATTATAGATCATTACGGAAGTTACAAAAACTTAACATGAATAAACAAAATATCATGCATACCGCAACACAATAACACAATGATTTATGTGGGGAAAACCCTTCTGGGAGAAAACCCCTCTCCAAAATCAGCTTAATATAATATTCAACAATCAATAATAGATTGTAATATACTTGTAGAGAAATCTCTTCACATGAGTACTATTAAGTAGGGACTCATAGGTAACTCAATAGCCATAAGACTCTTACACACAACCTCTATCTCACATACCTTATATATAGGAGATACAATACAAGAAATTGTCAAACGGTATTACAAAACCATGGGCTAAAACCACCCAATAAAGTAGAGCTAACCGTATCTCCATTCTAGATGCCCTATGATGTGTAAAAACACACATCAACATGTGTTCCTCCCTTTTACATCTCATTTATGTGTCCAATGCAATTTGCATTTTCTATTTTAGGAGTCCAAATGTCTGGAGGCTAGAATTTTTGAACCGTGTGTCTGATTGATGAACCGTTTGAAGCACTGGAAAGCTCATGAAGTGCTCTATCATCTTGTAAATAGATATTCTATATATGCCTAATTTTCAAGGTGTTTTGGAGACTTTAAAGTCCTCAAAATTAATTTTAAACCTTTCATCGCACCCTCCAAACATGAAAACTTTAATATCTTCAAAACTAGCTATGATCTTACGATACAAAATTACAGGCATGCTTATCTAGCCAACTAGAAGCTTTAGGATAATTTTGCACCATTTCATACACAAACAAAAAATTAATATGAATAGTAACCTCATGTAAATTCAAGGTTGAGACACCATTTTCCCAACATTCTCCCACTTGTCAAACACCTTGCAAGAAAAAAGGGAGTATCAACAAAATAATTTAATTTTTAGGGGCCATGAGGCCCATGGACTCTCAAAACCATTTGATCTTCTCTGTGCTCACTACCTTAGTTAAATAATCTGCAACATTCATCAAAGTCTCTACCCTAACCAGCTTCACCCTACCATCTTCCACCATATCTCTAACAAAATGATACTGAACATCAATGTGCTTGGTTCAGGCATGAAATGTCAAGTTCTTAGCTAGGAATATTGTATTCTGACTATCACAATAAACTGTCAATTTACCTTGTTTTATTCCAATATCTGAACAGTCTTTTAATCCAAATGGCTTATTTACAAGCATGAGTAGTTTCCATATACTCTACTTCTGTAAAAGCAACCATATCCTATTTCTTGCTCATCTAACTAACTGCACCACCAAATAATGTAAACACATTGTTGGTATTTTGGTATGGTTTTGTCATTGATGTCAACACCTACTAAATACACCTACTTTGGAGACCCAACAACATTCACCGGCAAGCAGTAATATGTGCAATAGTTACTAGTATATGATACACCGGCAGGATATATTGTTCACCGGTACCTGGAATGACATGGAAGACACTTGGTAATGTCGAAGACATCATGTGGACACATTATTTTGAAGTAATAATCATTGGTATATTCATATTTGCATATTTTCTTTTATTAGCAAATAGGTCCAGGTTATCTAGGGTTACATCGGCAGGTTTATGTTTTCCAGATCAACATGGCACGCTATGCAAATGATTTATTATTGTTGTAAATGCATTAAGTTGACATGTTTAATCTGTTATTGCATCAAATATTATATTATTTGTAAAATGTTTTTTATTGTAATATCTTGTAGAGCCGACCTACTAAAATTGGTCTTAGGGTATGGTATAAATGTAAGATCTTATTTGTAAGATCAAGTGTGGAATGCGAAAAAAAGAATTAAGTGAAGGTATATGCGAGATCAAGCAGAGGCATACATGAAGGCATCATTTGAAGGTGAAGTTAGGTTTTTGTAGAAGCATATCAGCATTACACCGGTACTGAATCCAGCATATGAAGATGCTATTTTGTGCAGTACATTCTTATTGGATTTAACCATCCAACTGTAGTCAGTGTGACTCCCATTTGTGATTGAGCAATGAGCACTAGGGTGTTGGCCTTTCTGCATGTGCAGACCCCTTTTGTACACTTACTATCTGTAGTAGTATCATCTGATTGTGGGTAAGGTTTCCCACCATGGTTTTTCCCCTTATAGGGTTTCCACATACAAATATTGGTGTCATGTGTTGTGGATGACTTTATGTTTATTTTTCATGCATTAATCCTTACCGGTATAGTGATTTATTGTTAATACTGTCTACCGGTATACTTAACTAGTTTACCAGTATTAAGCATTAAGTTGGTTAATTAGTTTTTGGTTTGAATTTATTAGACAACTGATTCACCCCCCCCTCTCAGTTATCTCCGGGACCTAACAATTGGTATCATAGCCTAGTCCTCTTTTTACAGAAGTTTAACAACTTGAGGAGATCCAATGTCTACTAATTATTTCAGGAAGGACAGTCCTAAACTTGATGGAACCAACTATGGGATATGGAAGATCAGAATGGAGACACATCTGAATTGCATCTGTAAAGACATCTGGGAAATTACTAAGAATGGTTATACTATTGCTGGAGCTAGTCAGACTGCTCCAACTACCTTAGCCAAAGATGAAGAAAATGATTGCAAAGCAAGAGAAGCACTCTTGAGTGCATTATCAAATCAACAAATCATGGGATTATCAGATAGGTCTACTGCTAAAGCTATTTGGGATCATTTGGAAACACTGAATGAAGGAGACTCCACAGTCAAAATTGCAAAACTTGAAAGCTTCCGAGTCAGGTATGAACATCTGAAAATGAAAGAAGATGAAAGGATTTCTACTTTTATGGAAAGAGTAAATGAAATTGTTTTGGGTATCAAATGTTGTGGAGGAACCTTGAGTGAGGATGAGATTGTCTCAAAAACCTTAAGAGGTTTGCCATTGGCGAATAAAATGAAGGTTACTTCTATAAATGAGTTTAGAACAATGCCTAATACATCAGTAACTAGGGATACATTGATTGGAAAACTTTCATCTTTTGAAATTGAGGAGTTTGGTCCTGTTGCTACTATAAAGACTGATTTGGCCTTTAAAGCATCAACATCATCTACTCCATCATTTGACAAATCAGACTAGACAGCCTTTTATGCAAGAGAACTTGAAGAAACCAGAAAGGAGAATGAAGAGCTTGAAGAACTTGAAGCACTATTTGCAAGGAAAATGCCAAAAGGTTCAATTGGAAGTAAGTATGAAGGTAAAGCACCCTTTGAATGTTTTAACTACAATAAGATAGGTCATATGGCTTCAAGATGCCCTGATAGACATGCTAGACTAAGAGAAGAAGCTAGAAGAACATACAAGCCTAATCCTGAATATCAGAGTTACAGATTTAAGAAGAACAAAGATAAATCTTGTTACATTGCTGATGAAGGTGTGATTGATGATTCTGATGTGGATCCAGTAGACAATGGATGGGTTTTTGTTGCTATAATAGAAGATCAACTAGCACCTATTGCTCAACCAGTAGAACAAGCCCTAGCAGCTAAAGTTGAATCAAAGGATGAATGGATTATTGACTCAGGATGCTCACATCATATGACTGGAGACAAAGGTAAATTCTTGAACTTTCAAGAATACAATGGAGGTTTAGTAAGATTTGGAGATGACAAAGCCTATTCAATCAAAGGTAAAGGTTCAATATCTCTTGATGGTAAACATAACACTAAAAATGTCTACTATGTTGAAGGATTAAAGCATAATCTTTTAAGTGTTGGTCAATTAGTTGAGAAGGGTTTTCAGTTACAATTTAAAAATAGAAAATGCAAAATCATGAATAGAACTAGTTTGGAAATTGCAACCGGTAATCAGACTAGAGGTAATATCTTTCATTTGAATAACAGTGAAAAGGCATGCTTAATTGCACATATAGATGAAAGTTGGTTATGGCATAAGAGATTGTGTCATGTAAATTTTGATTGTATGGTAAAAATTAGTACTTCTAAGGTAGTTAGAGATCTACCTAAAATTGTGAAACCTCAGAACACAATTTGCAAGGAATGTCAATTTGGAAAACAAGTTAGAGCTAGTTTCAAAAGTATTCTAGAAAAATCTAATAATGCTCTTGATTTAATTCACACTAATTTATGTGGTCCAGCTAGAACTAAAAGCTTACAAGGTGATAGATATTTCATGCTAATTATTGATGATTATTCTAGAATGTGTTGGGTTACTTTTCTCAGAGAAAAATCAGAAGCACTTGGGAAGTTCAAACTATTCAAAGCAATGGCTGAAAATGAAACCGGTAAGAAAATCAAATGTTTAAGATCAGATCAAGTAGGAGAATTCACATCTAAGGATTTTAATACATTCTGTGAAGTGAATGGAATCAAAAGATAGTTATCAGCACCTCAGACACCACAACAAAATGGAGTTGTTGAAAGGAAAAATAGAACTATCTTGGATGCAGCAAGAAGTATGTTATTATAAGCAAATCTACCACATGTGTACTGGAGAGAGGTAGTAAGCATTGTTGTCTATACATTCAACAAATTTCACATCAAAGGTGAAACTGGTAAGACCCCTCATGAACTGTGGTTTGGTAATATTCCTACTCTTAAGAATTTTAGAATTTTTGGAAGTAAATGTTATATTAGAAGAGATGAGTATATTGGCAAATTTGATCCTAGAAGTGATGAAGGAATATTTCTTGATTATTCATCTAAGAGAAAGGCATATAGATGTTTTAATAAAAGATTGTAGAAAATTATTAAGAGTACAAATGTAAAGATTGATGAACAATTTAGAGGAACTTCAAGGTATATAGACTCTGAACCGGCAATAGAAGTCATGACAAATGAACCTACACTAAATCCACTGGTACAAAATGAAGATCCAGTTACCCCGGTATCATCAGAGGATTCCACAGTAATTGAAGAACAACAACAAACTAAGACACCCCGGTATGTAAGACTGAATCATTCTGAAGATCAGATAATTGACTACAAATTTAAAGGAGTTATGACAAGAGGAAGATTGGCAAATGAAGAGGTATGTCTTATTTCTCAAATTGAACCATCATCTATCAATGAGACATGTGAAGATAAATTTTGGATTCAAGCTATGGAAGAAGAATTAGGACAAATTGAGAAAAATAATACTTGGACATTAGTTCCCCGACCTAAAGATAAAAATGTAATTGGAACCAAATGGGTATTTAGAAACAAACTTAATGAAGATGGTAAGGTTGTCAGAAATAAAGAAAGACTAGTGTGTAAGGGATATTGTCAGAAAGAAGGAGTTGATTACAATGAAACCTTTGCACCGGTAGCCAAAAATGAGGCAGTTAGATTATTCTTGGCTTTTGCAGCTCACAAGGATTACAAAGTTTATCAAATAGATATTAAATGTGCATTTTTGAATGGAGATCTTGAAGAGGAAGTTTATATTGAACACCCTGATGGATTTTCTTTGATAGATAACAATGATATGGTTTGTAGGTTAAGAAAAGCTCTGTATGGATTGAAACAAGCCCTAAGAGCTTGGTATGCAAGATTGGATAAGTATCTTTCAAGGATTGGTTTTATTGAAGGAAATGCAGATAGCAATTTATATTACAAAGTAAGTAATGATGACATCTTGATTATTGAAGTATTTATTGATGATATAATCTTTGGAGGAGAAGATGGATTATGTAAAGAATTTTCTCTTGAAATGCAGCAAAAATTTGAAATGTCTATGATTGGAGAAATAAAATTATTTTTAGGATTGCAGATTTTACAGACTGATAAAGGTATATTTTTGAGTCAATCTAAGTACTTGAAAGAACTACTTAAGAAATTTGGGATGGAAAACTCTAAACCAGTAAGCACACCTATGACTACAAATGACAAATTATCTCAAAGGGATGAATCTACACCTGTTAATCCAACTAGATACAAATATATGATAGGAGGTTTACAGTATTTGACACAAACCAGGCCTGATATTATGAATGCAGTATGTATTGTTTCTAGATTTCAGAGTAATCCTAGGGAAAATCATGAATCAGCAGTGAAAAGGATTTTCCGATACTTACAAGGCACAACAAATCTTGGATTATGGTATCCTAAAAATGAAAATTTTGATCTATGTGCATATATAGATGCAAATTGGGCAGGAGATGTGGATGATAGAAAAAGAACCACTGGAGGAGCATTCTTTCTTCGAAAGAGATTAGTTTCTTGGTTGAGTAAGAAACACAGTTGTACATCTTTATCAATAGTAGAATCAGAATATGTTGCAACAACAACAAACTGAACAAAGGTACTTTGGCTTAAGCAAATGTTGAAAGACATAAAGGTAAAATGCAAGAAACCTATTACTATATACTGTGATAACACTGCAGCAATTGATATATCTAAAAATCGGGTATTACATTCTAAAACAAAACATGTTTCTATCAAACTGAACTTTCTAAGGGAAAAAGTTGAAGAAAAAGAGATAAAACTAGTTTATGTGAATACTAAAGAACAACTTGCAGATATTTTTACAAAACCTTTGCCTAAGGAAACTTTTGAGTATCTCAGAGATTAGCTTGGAGTCATACCACCATCGGTAGAGACTCAGATAGTTGATGATTGTCATCAATCGGTAGAATTAAATGGACAAATCTTTTATTCTGGTCTTTGATGAGGAAGCTACTTCTCAGGGGGAGTAGTTGGTATATTGAATTGGTTGGTATTTTGTATGAACTTGACTATTTGTGACTTTGGCATTTTATGTCAAAGGGGTAGAGATATCTATGGAAAAACACATTATCTTTTTGATAAGAAAAAGAGATTTTAGGGGAGATATTTTGAAAAATACATGAAAGATTGGTATTGTTACTCCCAGGGGGAGAAATAGAGATTGTTGGTTTTTGTATTTGGCATTTCTATTTTGGCACTATGATAGTTTTTCTATCTTGTGTTGCAATCAATGCCAAAGGGGGAGATTGTTGGTATTTTGGTATGATTTTGTCATTGATGTCAACACCTACTGAATACACCTACTTTGGAGATCCAACAACATTCACTGGCAAGCAGTAATCTGTGCAACAGTTACTGGTATATGATTCACCGGCAGGATATATTGTTCACCGGTACTTGGAATGACATTGAAGACACTTGGTAATGTCAAAGACATCATGTGGACACTTTATTTTGAAGTAATACTTATTGGTATATTCATATTTGCATATTTTCTTTTACCGACAAATAGGTCCAGGTTATCTAGGGTTACACCAACAGGTTTATCTTTTCCAGATCAGCATGGCACGCTATGGAAATGATTTATTATTGTTGTAAATGCATTAAGCTGACATGTTTAATCCATTATTGCATCAGATATTATATTATTTGTAAAATGTTTTTATTGTAATATCTTGTAGAGCTGACCTACTAAAATTGGTCTTAGGGTATGGTATAAATGTAAGATCTTATTTGTAAGATCAAGTGTGGAATGCGAAAAATAAAATTAAGTGAAGGTATATGCGAGATCAAGCAGAGGCATACACGAAGACATCATTTGAAGGTGAAGTTAGGTTTTTGTAGAAGCATATCAGCATTACACCAATACTGAATCCAGCATATGAAGATGTTATTTTGTGCAGTACATTCTTATTGGGTTTAACCATCCAACTGTAGTTAGTGTGACTCCCATTTGTGATTGAGCAGTGAGCTCTAGGGTGTTGGCCTTTCTGCATGTGCAAACCCCTTTTGTACACTTACTATCTACAGTAGTATCATCTGATTGTGGGTAAGGTTTCCCACTGTGGTTTTTCCCCTTACAGGGTTTCCACATACAAATATTGGTGTCATGTGTTGTGGATGACTTTATGTTTATGTTTCATGCATTAATCCTTACTGGTATAGTGATTTACTATTAATACTATCTATCGACATACTTAACTGGTTTACCAGTATTAAGCATTAAGTTGGTTAATTAGTTTTTGTTTTGAATTTATTAGACAACTGATTCACCCCCCCCCTCTCAGTTGTCTCTGGGACCTAACACACATAAGCATTGGTGGATCTTCTGATATCAATATCACCTACCTAGTCTGAATCAGTTACAAGTGTGGTTGTCGTTGCACCAAAAGATCGACTTGTTAATGCCTAGTACAACCACTGTACTTATAGAATCCATAGGAGGCAGTTAAGCCATGTCACAAACCTAAGTGCTATGCTACACAACATAAGGAGACCAAACCAACACACCTTACAACAACCCCCCCAATGCAAGCGAGGGGTTTGAACCTATAACTAAGCTCTGATACCACTTTTTACAAGTGTGGTTGCCATTACATCAAAATATCAACCTATTAATGCCCGATACAACCACTAGAATTATAGAATCCATAAGAGGTGGTTAAGCCATGTCACAAACCCAAGCGCTGCACTGTACAACACAAAGAGACCAAGGGCACACACCTTGCAACAAAATCCACATAATGATGAATATCAAGGGAAATCATGTCTCCAACCAAATTACCATGATTACACAAAGAATACTCTAAGGCACCCTTCAAATATCTAAACTAGACTCTTTTGACTATATCACAATGAACTCTACCAAGATTAGACATATATCTGGAAAGAACTCCCACTGCTTGGACAATGTCTATATAGAACATAGCATACATCAAACTTCCAATTGCACTTTGGTAAGGAACTTTGCTCATGTCTTCCATCTCTGATGTAGATGTAGGACAATCTAAAACATATAATTTCATTCTAACTATGAAGGGAACACATAATGGTCTACAATCCTACATGTTGAACCTTTGTAATACTAAATTCACATACCTACTCTCATCTAGCCATATCTTTATATTCACTCTATCTCTTCTAATTTTCATCCCAAGAATGTGTTTTGCTGCATCAAGATATTTCATTAAATTTAGTAGCAAGCTAAGACTTTAGTTCTGAAATCATACCTTTCCCTTTACCAATGAATAACATATCATCAACATATAATAAAATGTACATGAAATGATCACCATTAAATTTATAATAAATATAGTGATCACATTTAGAATGCTCAAATCCCAAACTCAACACATATGTATCAAATTTATGGTACCACATCCTAGGACTCTATTTGAGGCCATACAAAGATTTCTTCAATTTACAGACCAAATTACTTTTGCCTTTCACCACATAGTGCTCTAGTTGTGTCATATAGATATCCTCCTACAAAACACTATGAAGGAAAGTAGTTTTCACATCCATTTTCTCAACCTCTAAATCATAAGCAGTAGCATTAGAAAGAAAAAAAGTCTAATGGATATCATTTTTATATTAGGAAAAAATATCTCACCATAATCAACACCCTCACCCTGAGAGTAGCCTTTTGCATCCAACCTTGCTTTATACTTCTCATTTCTTCCATTTGAACCAATCTTTTTCTTGAACACCCATTTGCAACCAGCATGCTTTCATCTTTCAGGCAATGGTACAAGATCCCATGTATCATTCTTTTTCAAAGTTACCATTTCTTCTTCCATAGCAATCTTCTAGGATTCTACAACATTCATACCTATGCCTCTTCTACGGATCTAAGTTCATCCACATTAGTATCAAAAGAAAAAATACATCTCCAATCATCAGGTGAATACCTTTCAGGTGGTTGTCTATGTCTTGTAGATCTTCGAACAAGCTGAGTTGGAGGTTCTTCCTCCTCTTTTGAAGATTTAGAGCTAGATGAGCTCTCCTGAACTTCTTACCTATCAATTGGTTTTGATTCAACTCTTTTAGGCATAGAAGGGAATTTAATCACATCTTCTTGTTTAGTCTATTCTAGCTACAATGTAACAAAAGGAGACTTAATTTCTTTAAAAATAAAACTTCTATTATGAATTATCTTTTGTGCAACAGGGTCCCAAAGCTTGTATCCTTTCACATCATAACTGTAACCGATGAAGATACATTTCACATCCTCGTTCTCCAAATTTGTTTGCTTCTCCTTTGGCACATGTGAATATACCTCGCACCCAAAAACTCTAGGGTGTCTCAATGAAGGCTTGTGGCCTGACCATGCTTCCATAGGCATTTTATCAACAAGAGTTGATGTAGGAGACCTGTTAATCAGGTAGGAAGAAATGACAACAACTTCAGCCCAAAACTTTTGTTCTACACCAACACCACTTAGCATACTCCTAGCCTTCTCCATTTTTGTCCTTTTCATTCTTTCTGTAACCCCATTCTGCTATGGAGAATATGGAATTGTATTCTATCTATTAATGCCACATTCTCTAGAGAATCTATCAAAATCATTAGAGAAAAGTTCACCGCCACCATCAGTCCTCAAACATTTAATTTTCTTTCCAGTCTACAACTCAACCATTTCTTTAAATTATTTAAAATGACTAAAAACTTCATATTTAATCTTTAGAAACTATAACCACGTCCTTCTACTAAAATCATCAATAAATGAAAAATAATATGTGGATTTTCCAATCTAAAGAACATCCACAAGACTAAACACATTAGAATGAATGAGATCCAAAACACCACAAGATTTAAGAGAACTTGAGTAAAACTGAACGTGGTTTTGTTTTTCATAAATCCAATTCTCACATAAATCAAAGTCAAGATTACAATAATTGAAACCTTCAACAAGGTTTTTATTTTTCAAGGTCCTCATACCCTTTTCTCTAATGTGGCCAAGGCTCTAGTGCCGTAACATAGTCTTTTCTATAGGTAAATTTGCTTTAGAAGAAAGAGCACCCTTGGGTACCCAAAATCCATGTCCATCCAATGAAGGTGAAACCCTCAAATCTTTCGACAAAGTATCCATAGATTTACTTTTTTTATAGAAGTTTATTACACTCAATAGTGTATGCCTCTATCTTATACAGTGTTGAAACTGACACCTCTATCAATCACCATAGCAACCTTAATCATCTTAAATCCTACATCAAAAAAGACTACCTATACACCTGCATCTATCAGTTTTCTCACAAATAATAAATTTCATTTTAATCCAGGGATATGCAACACACTGCTAATCCTTTTTATTCTACCATTAGGAAACCAAATCTTAACTTTACCTCGATTAACAATGTCTAAATATGAATCATCACCCAGGTACACCTTAGCTCCATTAAATTCTTCATATTAAGAAAACCAATCTTTATTGAAAGTCATATGAAAAGATGCACCTAATTAAACTAACCATGCATCATTACTTGTATGAGTAGCCAAAGCTGCAATGAGTGCATCACTATCTTCCTTCTTGGACTTAAAATTAGAATCGAAATTTTTCTTTTTCTTCTTCTTTTCTTATTTGAAATGCTTATGGATATGAATAGAATTACCACAATTCCAACAAATGATTGTGGACTTTAAAGGAGATTTCAACCTCCCTTTGGATTTAGACTTATTGTGCTTCTCATTCTTCTTGCCTTTTTACTTAGGTCTTCCATGAACAGTTAGGGATTCCATTGAATTGATGGATACCTTCCTCCACATCTCTTCACCAAGTAGGGCAACTGCCACATCTTCAAACTTCAAAACAACAGAAGCACTACCGATAGCCATAACAAGAGAATCCCATAAATTAGGAAAAGAAGAAAGAAAGATCTAAAATTTCTCCTCTTCATCCATCTTAACACCAATATATACCAATTAGGCCACCAACATATTAAACTATTTTAGGGGATCTACAATTCATCCACCATCTTCCATTTTCAAGGAATACAATTTCTTCCTCAAGAAAATATGATTTAATAAATATTTGGCATGATACATGTAACCAATCTTAGTCCATAACTTCTTTATAGAGTTCTCTTCATGGACATTGATCAAAACACATACTGCCAAGCATAATCAGATTAGACCCTTGGCTTTACAGTCCATAAGATCATATTGAACAACCGCAGTGGGATCTAAGGATCTTAAGACATTCGGATCAATATCATCCCACAGACCTTGATCTATTAGTAAATCTTCCATCTTTAGCTTCCACATCTCAAAATTACTACCATTAAATTTCTTCACCTTTATTCTCCCTAATGAACTTGACATTTGAAAAATTCCCGCAACAAGATAAAAATGTATCTTCTACACAAGCTCCCACTCAAATCTGGATTAGTTCAAAACACCCAAAAACACACAACTAAAACCAAAGGTGATCAGGATCTGATACCATTTGTAAGGAAGTTAAGTAGTGAAACAACCTCCTACACTAACCTTAAGAGGAGGGTAATGCAATTTTTTTTATAGATCATTATGGAATTTACAAAAACTTAGTAGGACCACAGCAAAGTAACACAGTGATTTACGTGGAGAAAACCCTTTCTGGAGAAAAAACGCACACTCCAAAAGCAACTCAATATATTATTCAACAATCAATAACAAATTACAATATACTTGTAGAGAAAGCTCTTCACAAGAGTACTACAATTTTGAGACTTAGAGGTAACTCAATAGCCATAATACTCTTACACACAACCTCTATCTCCCACACCTCATATATAGGAGATACAATACAAGAAACCATCAAATGGTATTACAAAACCATGGGCTAAAACCACCTAATAAAGTAGAGCTGACCTTATCTCCATTCTAGATGCCCTATGACATGTCAAAACACACATCAACATGTGTTCCTTCCTTTTACAGCTCACTTATGTGTCTGATGCAATTTATATTTCCTATTTGAGGAATCCAAACTTTTGGAGGCCATAACTTGTGAACTGTGTGTTCGATTGACGAACAATTTGAAGTGTTGGAAAGCTCACGAAGTGCTCTATCATCTTGTAAATATCTATGTTATATATGCCTACTTTTTAGGGCATTTTGGAATCTTTAAATTCCTCAAAATTAATTTTAAACCTTTTATTGCACCCTCCAAAAGAAAAAAAACTTTAATATCTTCAAAACTAGGTATGATCTTGCGATAAAAATTTACCGACATGCTTATCTAGCCAACCAAAAGCTTCGGGGAGAATTTTGCACCATTTTGTGCTCAAACAAAAAATTACTATAAATAGTAACCTCATTTAAATGCAAGGTTGAGACACCATTTTCCCAACAAAAACTTCATACTACACTAACAAATTCTTGCAAGAAGATCTGGCAGAGTGGATCAATATAGACGAAAAGGGTATATGCCTGACCCAAATGTATATCAAAGAATACCAAACTCATGTTGCTGAATCACAAAAGCATCAATGATGTATCAATGATAACATTATAACAAATGGATATTATTATATTTAGAACTTTGGGCATAATTTTGTTGAGTGCAAAAGTAATATCATAAGGAGTGAAAGTATCAAACAAAATAGAAATCTCAAAAGAAACAAAAATGGTTTGGAACAAGGTCTGACTTGTTATAACCAAATAAAATTGGACACATTGCTAGATTATGTAGAAGAAGGAATGAGAAGTCTACTAGTTTTGGTAAAGAAGATTGAAAATAATGAAGAAGAGGAGAAAATGAAGATGACATGGGTGAAGAAATCAGAAGAGAATAATGAAAGTAAGTCTATGGATGAGCCTACACCCTCTGGAGGTGTTTATTATTCTTCTAGTAACTTAACAACATGCATTGTCTAAGTGGGGGATAAAAATGAAGATCTTATGATCCCCCTTCCAGCTTGGATGCAAAGTTTCCTTTAGCATCCAGTAGATATTTTGAAGGTATTTCCATAGGCTTTTTGAATGGTTTTGTTAGCCTACAACATTGTTTGTGACGTTTGGTGAAATAATATAGCGACTTTTCACTTAAAGCTTGAATAGTGTGTAAAACATGTATGTTACTTTGAAAGGACAAAGATAGTTTGTGCTCTCCTTATAGGTTCTAGATTGAAGGAAAGAGTCAACCTCATCATAGGTGGCAATCCAAAAGACTAGAAAGGCTTGATCAAATAGATAGATGAAAAGGAAGTTAAATCAATTGACATAAGAGGTGGTCTAGCTATAGATGCTCATAGAAGAAGCTATGCTAGAGTAGGTTCAAAAGTGAATGAGCTATAAGAAGAATACTGATAGGGATATTGGTGGAGATTGTTGTCCAGAATGGAATCTGACAAGGGTTAGGAGAAAGTTACTAAAGACAAACTTGCAGAAGAGACTCTGAAAAGATTCAAGAAGAAACAAGAGATTGGAGAAGACAAAAGTGCAAATGGCAGAAGTATGAGTAGTAGTGCATCTTTCTAGGGGGAGATTTTTGATCTCTACTCTTGCTTCCAATATTGATGCAATTATTTCTCTTACGGGAGCAAGGTTGAGGTTTACTAATTGCAAGAAGTGGTTATAGAATAATGATATCCATGCCAAGGAGAGTGTTGTAGTTTCTTTTGTTATTATAAAAAGAATATGAGAGAATGAGAGTAAGGTTATAGTCTGGAATGGTAAGAGTTTCAATAGAAGGAAGAGTTATTCAAGTTTGTATCCACTGTCCTAGATATTAAAGGGAGAGAGAGTTTAACATTGTTCCCTTTGTCCTTGATGTCAAAGGGGGAGAGAGATACAAATTGGGAGATAGATTAGTTGCTAGTTTAGTTTTCTTAGTTGTTGGTGATGTTATTATCAATGAAAAATGGGGAGAATGTTGAAAACTTGAGTTGTTTTGTATTGTCATTCATGTCAACTTGTCTTGTGTTGTCATTGATGTCACTATGTGTTGTAGATGGTCCATTATTGTATGCTATGATTTTGTTATATGATTTGGCACTGATATTGAGGTGCCTCTAGAAGGTTTGTGTGGTGGAAGTTTCAATATGCAAGAAACAATATTTATGCAGGAAAGAGTTTTTAATACTCCAATGAAAAAATGCTTTCCATTCCTCCAATATGTGAAGATTATGGATTGTGGTTTTGGATATAATGTTTATGATCTATGTATATTGTACTATCAAGTCTAAATGTCCTTTGTTTTTTATATGGTGGAGTTAGTTGTTGTTTTTAATAGTGGTGATCTATTAGAGCTGATTTAGAAAGCACTTGGTAGCTCTTTGGTTTGTGGATTCAAGTGTTGCATCTTTGAGAACATGTTTATTTGGTTCATGCTATGTTCCGGTTTAATTTTATAGTGATGATTTGATTATAAATTAAATTTATGGCATTCTAAGTTCAATTATGTTAGCTAGGTTGGTTTTCAGTTGACTAAGGTGGTGTATCCTATCAGGAACATGCCTACTTGGTTTGAATATATACTATGGTGGTTTATTTTTTAAGTGATATGGGTCTCACCATGGCATGTATGGATCTACATTATGTTTTGTGCATTAGAGAATGGTTTTATGCCAAATGGTTGACATTCTAAATTTTTTTCTTATTTATAAATCACGAGTGCATATATTTATATTAAAAAGTGGGAATAAAAGATACAATAGAGAAAATACACCCAAAAAAGAACTAAAGTAGAGAGTGTGGCTTAATCTAAAGAAATATAGCCAAAACTAAAGTTTGTTCTTCAAACCCTTAGAACCCAACAAACCATATACATACTACATATATAGAAGTATATAACTACAAAAAAAAAGAGAGAAAGTAACAACCCATACAAAGAGCTATATAGCATGATCATTGAACAAGACAACATAACTTCAAAAAGAAGCAAGCTAAAACCCAAAAAGTACATTATTTTTTTTTAAAGGTAAAAAGTGAATGCATATATTTATGTTAAAAAGAAAGAATAAAAGATACAGTAGATAAAATACATCCAAAAAGGAACTAAAGCAAAGAGTGTGGCTCAATCTAAAGAACTATAGCTAGAAGCATAGTTTTTCTATTCAAATTGTTAGAACCTAACAAACCATATACAAACTACATATACAAAAGTATAACTACAATAGAAATAACAAAGAAAGTAACAACCCATATAAAGAGCTATATATCATGATGATCAAACAGGTATACTAGAACTTCAAAAAGAAGCATGCATGCTACATTTTTTATTTACACATTTCATTTGATGTGGACCTTGGAGGATGTGTTAGTGTGTGTGGTTCATTGTAATCATTTGGAAAGGATATGTAGTGATGTGTTTGGGTCATCTCTATCTTTGTTGGCAGTTGACACTCAATTGGCTGGTTTCACTATGTTGTCATTGCTGGCAACATGGTATTTTGTTTTGGCTTCATGTTTTGGTTCAGTTGTGTACAAGCAGGCACTGCATAGACACTACATTGACATTGGCACTGACAGGACAAAAGGATTTCTTTGGTTATTGGCAATGCAAGCCAACATGGTTAAGAATAAGGTTTTTGGTATAGGAGGTTGACATCTCTTGGATCTGACATCAGCAATTGTTTTTGATATTCATATTTTTATATTATCTAGGTGACATGTAATTTGATATTGTAATGATCTTTGTAAGCCAACATAAGGCATGATAAGTTGTATAGGGTATATAGGTCAGTTGGATTAGATCATTTTGATATCAACATGGTAATAGATATGGTGATGGATATGTGAATGTGATATAATGTGAAATATATCAGAGAGATTATGTATGTGAGGATATTTATGTAAGGGTTATTCCAGTAAAGGGATTAGGGTTTCAGACAAGAAAAAATAGAGCTTAAATCATAGTTGTATTTAGGCATAAAAGATGCTATCCTAGCAGTTCAACAATTTTTTGGATTGTAGTATGGATTTATATGTAGTTAGTGAGGCTCCTTTTGTGATTGAGTAGTGTGCTCTAGGCTGTAAGCCTTCCTACAAGTGCAGGCCCCTTATATTTTGTAATATCTCTTCATATTACCAGTGGATTGATATTGTGGGTTACAAATCCCACCATGGTTTTTACTCTTTGAGGTTTTCCACGTATAATCCTGTGTGTTATGATTCTCATTTATATGATTGGCTTATTGGTTGCTTTACGTCTTTCAATTCTGTATGTACCAATATACCCGTTCATGTATGCATGTTTTAATAAGGCTAAAATTAATTCATCTGGTATAACACTGATTCACCCCCCCCTCTTAGTGTTATTGGATTCCAACAATTGGTATCAGAGTCTTGTGCCTTGGAGGAAGTTTAACAGCTTGAGGAAGATCTTGAATCTAGAATCCATGGACATGGGTTTGGAGAAGAAACTTGAGATGGCAATTGAAGACTATGATGCTGAAAGGTTGAATAAGCTAAAGCTACAAGATGAATTGAATAATTCTAAGGAATTCATTCTTGTCCTACAAGAGAGGTTGTCATCTGTTAAGGCTAGGAGAAAGGAAATTTTGTAAAGTTAGGATGATGAAGAGAAAGATGCACTCAAGGAACAATGTCAAAAATTGAGTCAGGAGAACATGGTTATGAGAAATGAAATGCAAGTTATAACCATGAGAATGTATAAGGAGATTGAGGACTGTAAGAAAAAGGAAGAAATTCTTGCTATATCCCTGAAGAACAAATTTGAAGAATGTGGTAGGTTGGTTCATGAGAATGATATGATGAGAACTGATTTAGTACAATCCCAGAGTAATAAACAAGAGCTTGAGAGAAAAATGATAATTTTGAGAGAAGATCTAACTACTATAAGGGAGTATAAGGAAAAATTCAAGATTAGCTCAGCACAGCTAGATGAGTTATTGAAGAGACAAATGTAGATTGGAGATTCTAGTGGACTTGGATTTAAGCAAGGATAGAGTTCTGGCACTACTAATGAAGATGAAAACCATAAGGCATCGGTAAGGCAATTTAATGCTTATAAATTTAATGGTAGATGTTTTGTTTGCAATAGATTTGGTCACATGGCTAGACAATGTAGAAACAGAGCTAATCAGAACCTTGATTCTGCTGCTGGTAAATGTTCTAAATGCAATAAGTATGGTCATAAGACATAAGATTGCAGAATGATTGTAAAATGCTATGCATGTAGAAAGTTTGGAAAAATGGCTAATCAGTGCAGGTCAAGCAATTTCACTAGTTTTAGAAAAGCAATTCGAAGGAACAATGTTATATGTTATGCATGTAATGAGGTTGGACATACTGCTAAATTTTGTAGAAGCAGAAATCCACCAGTTGGTAATGGAGGATCAAATGAGAAAGGGAAAGAGAAGGTAAGTGAAATCTAGCAAGATCATACTTAGAGATGGGTTAGGAAGATTGAAGAACAATCATCAGATGGAATGGCATCGATTACTTATCCAGTAGAGGAGGTTGCTCCTACAACGACACGTAGCTCATCTGGTAACTAAGGTAGATGCCTTAGGGGTAGGCAAAATTCATGAAGATGTTGCATATGCCCCAGGAAGAGGTTCTAGAAGATGTTCTAGATATTGGAGATGCTTATCCAGCATGGATATGTTTTGTTTGAGATCTGGTATCTTTCAATGATATTAATTAATGTCAATGGTAGATTAGGGTTTTTCTCAGAGGTTAAAAGATTGAATTCACTTCATTATTGTTCACCTTGCATTCAGATTGATTTCTTCTTGAGCGATTTCACCGACGATTGAAATAATTTTTTAAAGGTTTTCACTAGAAGCGATCAACAAGTTTTTATCTTTAAACATGGAAGCGGGATCATCATCTATTCCTATCTTTGTTGCAAATCCAATTGTAGTAGAGGTCAAGGACTACCCCAGGCCAATTTTCAAGCGGTATTTGCATGTGGATACTTGAAAGATTTAGTTGGAGCATTTTCTCATTGTTTTGAAGGGAGTTGTGTATGTTGAAGATGTTAGGGCATACATACATTGTCACATTGAGGACTTGGGAACATCTGAAATAAAGGGCATGTACATGAGCGAGCTAATGGGAGAATCTGGAAAGATCAAACCGGCATACAAGTGCATTCAAGACTTAGGGTTTACCGACATTTTGGACATCCCAGAATTTGAAAATGAGATAATTAGGTATGTTTTGAGCAGAGTACATGGGGAGTTTATCTTATTGGATAGACCTTACAAGATCACCAAGGAAATCATCAGGGTAATCACTACTTTACAATCGGTTTGGAAACATCTAGACAAGAAGGTTTCAAATGATTATGTCAACAAAATCACTGCTGCAACATCTGATAGGAGATCTATGAGAATAAGCACTATTACCGACATAGACATCAGATTTGGTAGTATGATCATCGAATATAAGGTAACTCAGTCAAACTTGATGGTATGATCAATCAATAAGGATCCAGTAAACTACTAAGAGGGGGGGGTGAATCAATAGATAGAAAACTGATATAAAATTTCACCATACAAAAACAACCTCTCAAGTCAAACTCATAACTGATAAATTGTAATATCACTGTCAAGTAAACCAGTTGACTGTCATAATAGAATAACAGTAAAACAACTCTGAAACTCTCAAAACCTTTTAACCAAAATATCTAAATACTTTACTGACAAAATTAAAAGCTCATTTCAGATTGGTGTCGATCATCATAACATATCTAATTGGACTTAGCAATTAAGAAAATTAACCATATCAAACATAACCACAAAAAAATTCACCACTTGACACAATGATTTTGATGTGAAAACCCAAATGGGGAAAGCCACATTGGGGATGAATACCCACAAGTATTTTGAACTCTTCTGAAGTTCGCCCTATTAGGAGCCAAGCCTGTTAAAGTTAAAGCTTTACAATAAGTACGTTAGGGACCACCCGGTTAAGGGATTGACTATAATGCCCTATTAGACGCAATACCTTGTTAAGAGTAACCTCGGTAGAGGATTTAAAATCCAATCTAATGGACCACCTGGTTAGAGGATTTAGATAATACCAAGCTTGTTAGAGATTACCTCGTTAACAGATTTGACTATTGTAATTGTTAGAGAACAATAGGGGTTTATTGATCTATTTGAATAGCACTACACTTGCTTGTTCAGATCCTTTTCATGCTCCTATCTACCTCTACACATACTGTAGATACATCTCCTAGTTTGGCAACCAATCACTCTTACATTCAACCAAAATTTCCAACACTACAACAAATCAACTCATCGACCTTATTAAAAAAACAATAGGCCAGTAACACATCACAAACCTAATTATCTCATAGAGATTACAAACAAATCGATTCAAGTATGACTATTGGATTACATAGTAATCACTGCACATCATTCAAGACAACCTCGACCGCTCCTTGATCACCACTTCATTGAACTTTGTAACTCATCACGTGGTTTCCATTACATGCAATGAACTTACTCATTCCCAAGACAAAAACCATTATCTCTCCATGCCAAAAACCATTTGAAACTCTTCTCATACAACATGCATACGTGTCATAATCATTACCACTCACCATTAGATCATAAACCAATACAACTGATTCACCAAGCTCCATCCGTTAGGGTTTAGCATATCAACTGGTAGGGTTTACTGGTTAATCTCACTTCTTCTCTAGTAATACCGGTTTCCTTCACAAGCTCTCTTATCGGTTACAATTCCCTTCACTAGCTCTTCCTAGCGGTTTAAAAATAATATTATTACAACATCATTATCGGTTATAATTTACATCAATGCCAACATAGAATTTCATCAATGCAATCTTCATGGAAATGCCAACAATCTCCACCTTTGGAATTGATGGCAATACAAGTAGCAATACCCTTAATTGCTATGATTTTGAATAGGAATCCTACATTTTACCATATACTTTCCTTCAACTGAGTCTTCATGTCTTCAACTGGTAACTGGCTATAGATCTTCTCTCTATCAATCATATAATTCTTCTCCCCAATCATATAGTTCTTCTCCCCCTTTGACAACAAAGCCAAAGTGAAAGTTAAACATGTAGTGTCATACTTCACTATTCTGCAACATCAACCTGCAACTTGATGCTCCCACTATGGAATAACTCCAGTCTACACCAATCCTGCTTCAAGATTATTCAATTGGTTTAGGGACTGATGTATTCCACATCAAGCTCAATTGACTTCATGTAGGCGCACAATGTCTGGTTGACCTCTAAGATACTCAAAAGTAGTCTTAAGAAAAGGTTTAGTAAAGATATCTGCTAGCTACTCCTTTGTAGATACATGCTCCAATAACACATCTTTACGCTACACTTTCTCTCTCAAAAAATGATATTTCAGCTCAATATGCTTGGTTCTAGCATGTAAAACTGGGTTCTTTGAAATATTTATGGCACTAGCGTTGTCGCATAAGATCTTTATTGGATATCTAATATTCAACTTGAAATCCTTCTAGAATATGTTTCATCCAGATAGCCTGGGTACAATTCATATATACTGCAACATACCCAACTTCAGCAGTGGACAATATACAACTCTGCTTCTTGTTGCTCCATGAAACAAGTCTTCCTCCAAGAAATAATGCACCACCAGTTGTGCTCTTCCTCTCATCAACATTACCTACCCAATCTACATTTGTATAAACCTTCAAATCAAAGTTACCTGCATATTGATACCATAATCCATAGTTAATAGTACCTTTCAAATATCTGAATATCCTCTTGGTTGCTATCAAATGTGTCTCCTTTAGATTCTTCTAAAATCTAGCAACTAAACCAACTGCATAAACAACATAATGCAATTTCCCTATCATTGACCTATACTCCTTTTCATCAATAGATGTGACTTCTTCCTTAGAAAATTTACAACCTACAACCATTGGTGTCCCAACTGGTTTACAGTCACTCATTCCAAATGTCTTCAATACCTCTTTCACATACTTAGACTGTGTGATAAAAATACCACACTTCATATGTTGAATTTGCAAACCTATTAAGAATTTTATCTCTCCCACTAGAGAAATTTCAAATTTATTTTTCATCTCATTTGCAAAGCCATCACTCATGTCATCATTGCCTCCAAATATGATATCATCCACAAACACTTCACTAGCCAGTATCTTATCTCCTTCAGATTTGAGATATATGTTGTTTTCTTCACTGGTTCTCTGAAAACCTATCTTCATCGAGTGTGAATGTAACCTTTCATACCATGCTCTAGGTTCTTGATTCAAACCATATAGTGCCTTGTGCAATTTACACACCATATCCTTTGCATCAGTTAAAGTATAACCATCTGGCTGCTCAATGTATACTTCTTCTTCTAGTATTCAATTTAGAAATGTTGACTTCACATCCATCTAGTATACTCTGAATCCCTTATATGTTGTAAATGCAAGTAGAGTCCTAACACCTTCCAATCTAGAAATTGGTGTAGAAGTCTCACCATAGTATTCTCCTTCTTCCTGTGCATATCCTTTGCATACCAATCTAGCTTTGTTTCTGACTACTACTCCATCTTCATTCAGTTTGTTCTTGAATACCCATTTAGTACCTATCATGTTTTTATTCACTGGTCTAGGTACTAGGGTCCATGTGTTGTTCTTCTCAATTTGGTCAAGATCCTCCTTTGTAGCTTTAATCTAGTGATCATCTCCAAATTCTTCCTTAGCATTTCTAGGCTCAATAGTGGAGATCATGCAAGAATTCTCTGTTATTCTTCTTCTGGTTAACACTCCAAGATCTTTATCTCCAATAATCTAGTTAGGATTATGTTTGAATCTCACAATAATATGATCATTTCCTTCAAGTTCTTCATCTTCATTATCATCATCTTCTTCTGAATCTACTTGTTTCGGTTGAACTGGTACTACAAGATTCACTTTATCAGCTTTTGGTTTCATCGATTCTGGTTCCAAAATCAAAATACAAGGATCTCCATCCTTCTTCTCCTAACTGGTTTCTCCTAAGACTTCAGGATACTCATCCACTCAAACATCAACACTTTAAATGATTATCTATGTCTAGTTGTTGTAACATTTGTAGGCCTTACTCTTGGTGGAGTAACCAAGAAATATGCATTCATCACTTTTAGCCTCAAACTTACTAACATAGTCACCTCTCTTGATAAAACATTTACTATCAAAAATCTTAAAATAACTAACATTAGGTGATCTACCATATCAGTATTCATAAAGAGTTTTATCCTTACCTCTCTTAACCAATATCTGGTTCATAGTGTAGACAGTTGTGCTAATAGCTTCTCTCCAGAAATGTTTTGCTACCCCTCCTTGTATAAGCATCACTCTAGTAGCTTCAACAACTGATTGGTTGTTCCTCTCTACAATACCATTCTGTTGTAGTATCCTTGGTGTAGAAAGTTGCCTCTTTATTCCATTGTCTTCACAATATCTAGTGAATTCCTCTGAAGTAAATTCACCACCTTGATCAGTCCTCAAACACTTTATCTTCTTACCACTTTCTTTTTCAGCTAAGGCCCTGAATGCCTTGAACTTACTAAAGGCTTATGTTTTCTCCTTCAAGAATGTGACCCACATCATTCTTGAGCAATCATGAGTGAAGATCATAAAATATATGTCACCTTGAATACTTTTAGTCCTTATTGGTCCACAGAGGTCTGTATAAATCAAATCTAACAGATGTTTTGCTGAAAAATATTTGCTCTTAAAAGTTGAGGAAGTCATCTTTCCCAACTGACATTCCTTACACGAAGCATTCATTGGTTTTTCCAGCTAAGGTAGACCTCTTACCGACTTGGACTTATTGACCTTAACAATGTTATCAAAATTTATATGACAAAATCTTCGATGCCAATGACAACTATCATGTATTTTGGCAATTAAATAGTTGCTGTCTTTAGGATTCAGGTAAAATAGGTTACCTTTTATTTGCTTGCCGGTTTCAATCAATTCACCTTTTCTCCCATAGATTTTGTACATTCCATTGTTGAATTCCAATAGATAACCTCTTTCATTGAGTTGAGCTACACTTACAAGATTGTTCTTTAATCCTTCAACCCAGTAGACATAATCTGCATTGCTTTTTCCATTAAGAGAAATAGTTCCCTTTCCTTTTACCATGTAGGGTGAGTCATTTCCAAATCTTACAACTCCTCCATCAAATTATTTCAAAGTAAGAAATTTACTCTGGGCACCATTCATGTTGTGTGAACAACCACTATCAATGATCCAATCATCAAAATTATCCATGTGAGAAACTAATATTTTCTGATCAGATGTTTCCTCTTTAATGGCAACAAAGACAATGTCTTCATTAGCATCTCCCTTGGATTCCTCATCAATGATACCACCATCAAATGCAATGAGACAATCTTTTTTGCCTTTTCCTTTGTACTTCTTGTACTTCTCATGCTTATGCTCATTGTCATCATTAGGATAGTTAGCTGCAATGTGTCCAATCTTGTTACATGCAAAACATTTCAAAGGTACTTTACCTCTATACTTACTGGTACCTCTAGGCAACCGCTTGGCCAATAATGCTTCAAGCTCAATCAAAGTGTCTTCATCATCAACTTCTTTGTTGGATCTAGATTCATAGTTGTGACTAACATCTCTACTTTTCCTCATAGAAGGGTTACAAACTGAGGCTCTAAATGTAGATTCGGATTTCTGAACACTGCCATCATAACCATTTAATTCAAATGCAGTAAGCTTACCAATGATGGAGTCAAGGGTTACCTTAGTTTTCTCAATAAACTTTAGCTCCTGAATGGCTGCAACTCGGATAGCGTAGACCGGTAGAAGGGTTCTCAACACCTTACTAACCACTATATCATCTTCCACTTTACCACCAACACTCTTTATCTCACCAACTATCTCTTTGATCCTCTGACCATACTATTGTATATTCTCACCTTCAGCCATCCGTATGTCATCAAATTTTCCTCTCAGACTCTCTTTTTTTGAAATCTTCAAATGCTCATCACCTCTAAAGATTTCTTGAAGTTTCTTCCACACCTCATATGTAGTCCCCAGATCATGGATATCAACATACTTTGAATCAAGCAAAGAACTGATAATTGCCTCCAACACTTGATTATTTTCTTGTTGCTCTTTCTTCTAAACATCAGTCATAATCCCACCAGGTGCAACATATTGAGTACCAACATGTTCCCAGTATTGACTTCCTAGACTCTTGATATATATTTTCATTCTATCACTCCATATTTTGTAGTTTTCTCTATTAAACTTTGGACCTTCTTTCTTCATCATGTTCTTCAAGATATTTACCTCAAGCTATTAGCCTTAGACCTTAGAGGACCTGATTGCTCTAATACCAATTGATGGTATGATGAATCAATAAGGATCTAGTAAACTACTAAGAGGGGGGGGGGGGGGGGTGAATCAGTAGATAGAAAACTGATATAAACTTTTCACCAAACAAAAACAACCTCTCAAGTCAAACTCATAACTGACAAATTGTAATATCACTGTCAAGTAAACTGGTTGATAGTCATAACAGAATAACAGTAAAACAACTCTGAAACTCTCAAAACCTTTTAACCAAAGTATCTAAATACTTTACTAACAAAAGTAAAAGCTCATTTCAGATTGCTACTGGTCATCACATTATATCTAAGTGGATTTAACAATTAAGAAAATTAACCATATCAAACATAACCACAAAAATATTCACCACTTGACACAATGATTTTGATGTGGAAACCCAAATGGGGAAAACCACAGTGGGGATGAATACCCACAAGTATTCTGAACTCTTTTGAAGTTTGTCTTACTAGGATCCAAGCCTATTAAATCTTTACAATAAGTCATATTAAGAACAAATCCTATTAGGGACCACTTGGTTAAGGGATTGACTATAACGCCCTATTAGAAGCAATACCCTATTAGGAGTAACCTTGGTAGAGGATTTTAAATCCAAGCTAATGGACCACCTGGTTAGAGGATTTAGATAAAACTAAGCTTGTTAGAGCTTACCTGGTTAAAGGATTTGACTGTTGTAAATGTTAGAGAACAATAGGGGTTTGCTGATCTGTTTGAATATCACTACACTTGCTTGTTCAGATCCTTTTCATGCTACTATCTGCCTGTACAAATATTGTAGATGCATCTCTTGGTTTGGCAACCAATCACTCTTACATTTAACCAAAATTGCCAACACTACAAAAAATCAACTCATCGACCTTATAAAGAAAACAATAGGTTAGTAACACATCACAAACCTAATTATCTCATATAGATTACAAACAAATTGGTTCAAGTATGGCCGTTCGATTACATAATAATCACTGCACATCATTCAAGACAACCTTGACTACTCCTTGATCATTGCTTCATTGAACTTTGTAACTCATCACGTGGTTTCCATTACATGCAATGAACTTTCTCATTCCAAAGACAAAAACCTGTATCTCTCAATGCCAAAAACCATTTGAAACTCTTCTCAGACAACATGCATACATGTCATAATCATTCCCGCTCACCATTAGATCATAAACTAATACAACTGATTCACCAAGCTCCATCGATTAGGGTCTAGCATACCAATAGGTAGGGTTTACCGATTGATCTTACTTCTTCTTTAGTAATACTGGTTTCCTTCACAAGCTCTCTTACCAGTTATAATTCCCTTCACTAGCTCTTCCTACCAGTTTCAAAACAATATTATTACAACATCATTACCGGTTATAATTGACATCAATGACAACATAGAAGCTTATCAATGTAATCTTCATGCAAATGCTAACAGAACCGATAGAATTCTATTTCCAGTTCGTGCATTTTTGCTGCATACAAAATGATGAGAGAGAATGTGAAATTGGATCTATGCGGTTGGATGTTAGATGAGTTATTAATAAACATAGGGAAGATTAAGGGAGAAAAGAAAGGAACCTTCCAGTATGGCAACTTAATTGTTCGCTTAATGTTATTTTTCATGAATGATACACCCAATTTTGGGAAGAGGCAATGGGCATTTGATATCCCAATAGGGAGACAATTGAAATAGTCAATTGCTACTTTAGGCAGTCAGAGAGATTATAAAGTATGGGGATATTTCAAAGCATTCTAGAAATCTATGAAGTCTAGGGAAAGGGTTCCTAAGCATATAGTTGAAAAATATTCAACTGACATATGCTTCATGGTGAAGAAGGATGAAACACTTATGGAAGTGGTTAAGGCCCAAAAGATTTGGATTGAGGAAATGGGCTATGAAGTGGATGCACATATCCTTGAGGCTTATGTAAAAATTTTGATTGATGCACCTATTGTTGAGGCAGAGAAGCCATGCGGTACTGGAAAACAACAATCACAAGAGGTTGAAAAGGAGTTAAACCGCAAGAAGAGAGACAAGAAGGAAGGAAAGGCTAGCAAATTTGTTGAGAAGGTCTCAAAGGACATCAAAGCATTAATTGATGTTGTCGCAGAGAAAGGTAGGAAGAGGAAGAATCCAAAAGTACACATTGAGCCTGTTATAGCAGCGTCTGAATTTGAGGATGACACACCCTTGGCTTTCAAGAGGGTTATAAGGAAGAAAACAAAGGAAAGAAAGGAAGAAGCTAAAATGAAACTGGTTAGGAAGGTTACATTCAAAATACTAGCACAGAAGCAAGCACCAAAAGTAACCACTTCAGCTGCTTCTGGTACTGCAAAGTGGAAGAAGAATAATGACACTGATATAGCTATTCAATCTAGCAATGTTCCACCTAAAACTTGTGTAGAATTAGTAGATGAAATCACTAAGGATGTCATGTTAAAGGATGTACAGTTTTACTATGATCATTTAGAGGATGATGAACAAAGACAGGTAGAGGAAGCAATATTATTGTATTTGGATATTTATAAGAAAGCCTTAATAGAAATTGAAAACCAAATACTGACAGATTTATATAATATGTTAGATGCTAGAAGAGTTGTTATCTGTTTGTGTTACTATTGCTCCAGAGGAAATGGAAAGGACACTTGAGGTGGCACATAGAAAATTCTTTAAAACATAGAATAACTAGTCTGATGCTAGGAAGGGTAAAAGAGATAATAAAGGAAACCCAAAAGGCATGGGTTAAGTTCTTTAGAGAGAACAAAGGTTTCTTTACTTCATCTAAATCAAAGACAAACACTACAGACACCTCGGTTGAAAGAAAATGAAAGGGGATTATGGGTACTTCACCCTCAGTTTTGAAAAACATTAAGATAGTGAAAATCAATCCTCCGGTAGATACAAATGTACAGATAGATGTTGAGATACCAACTAATATAGAGAGTGAAAAGGTTGATGATGTACAAGATGCTAATATTGAGGATTACAGTCCTCTAAATACAAATATACAGGTTGAGGTTATAGTTCCTATAGAGGAAATGATAGTTACAGAGACTGCACCAAGTGGCGAAGCCACCGATGCAAGTGAGGAAGCTATAAAGGACAAATCATCAGAGGAGAAGAAAGGGGAAACTGACA
Source organism: Cryptomeria japonica (assembly GCF_030272615.1). Lineage (NCBI taxonomy): Eukaryota > Viridiplantae > Streptophyta > Pinopsida > Cupressales > Cupressaceae > Cryptomeria > Cryptomeria japonica. Next base: position 654,153,025 of record NC_081408.1, read on the forward strand.
TAAAACCAATAATTGGTCCATCATTGTTGTCAATTGACACCTTGCAGGTTGTAAAGAAAAACATAACCAAGATGAGTCCTACTAAACTCATGATGATGACAACACAAAAATTAATGAAGGAGGGATCCACAGATAAAGGGATTATTGATCAGTCAATCACTATTTTACACAAACTAATCCCAGAGTACAAGATTGACAATGAAGTGAGCCCATCTAGCAATCTTAAGACAATTACTAAGCACATTTCAAAATATTTTCAATCCTTACAACAAATTTCAAACCAACAAGCACTAGAGAGGTTCACTCAGGCTAAGAGAGTTGCATTTGATCAAGTGATTGAATCTGACAAGAAGAAGATTGATGAAAAGCTGAAATTGATAGATAATTCTTTGAAACAATGTACAAATATTTATAGGGTATGTTGTAACACATATATACTTACAATTAATGTGGATAAGAAGATAAAAGAATTTCAAGAGAAAATTGCAAATATAGCAAATTCTTTTGATGGATTGACTTCATTCACTACATCCATTAATGATCAAATTTTGATATTAGAAGCCCAAATTTCTATTCTTGAGAAGAAAAGAGATAAAATAATAAGAAGATCTAGAAGTCTGAGAGGCTTGGTGAGTCCCCAGTTGGATTCACTCAATATACATAAGAAAGAATCTATGGATATGATTGGAAAGCCCACATCGATAGAGGTAAGTGAGAAAGAGTCATTTGTGCATATATTAAATGGACTTGTATCTACATCCGACACTTCCAAAACTAGTTGGGATACTTATCTTGAGATATTGGAGAAGGCCTATCTGGAAATTTTGAAATTTGTTAAGCTCTGGTAAGATATTTTTGGGATATTCATTGTACAGTTTTTTTTTGGATCTTTGACATTCTTTTTAGAATTTTTGATGGCATTGATGTCAAAGGGGGAGTGATATAGATGTGAAAAAGAATAGAAAGAGTTGTATACATTAGGGGGAGATATGGAGATATGTATGGAGTATTTATTTTTCACTAATGAATATTCATCTCAGGGGGAGCAGACAAGATGACACTGACAGATGAAACCTTGACCATTTTTTACATGACTGTTACCACCAATGCCAAAGGGGGAGATTGTTGGCAATTGACACTCAATTGGTTGGTTTCACTATGTTGTCATTGATGGCAACATGGTATTTTGTTCTGGCTTCATGTTTTGGTTCAGTTGTGTACCGATAGGCACTTCACAGACACTACATCGGCACCGGCACCGATAGGACAAAAGGATATCTTTGGTTACTGGCAATGCAGGCCGACATGGTTAAGAATAAGGTTTATGGTATTGGAGGTTGACATCTCTTGGATTTGGCATTGGCAATTTTTTTTTATATTCATGTATTTATATTATCTAGCTGACATGTAATTTGATATTGTAATTATCTTTGTAATCCGTCATAAGGCATGATAAGTTGTATAGGGTATATAGGCCAGTGGGATTAGATCCTTTTGATATCGACATGGTGATATATATGGTGATAGATATGTGAATATGATATAATGTGAAACATATTAGAGAGATTATGTATGTGAGGATATTTATGTAAGGGTTATTCCGGTAAAGGGTTTAGGGTTTCAGACTGGAATAGATAAAGCTTAAACCAAAACTATATTCTGGCATAGAAGATGTTATCTTAGCAGTTTAACACATCTCCAGATTGTAGTCTCGATTTATATGTAGTCAGTGAGGATCCTTTTATGATTGAGAAATGTGGTCTATGCTGTAAGCCTTCATGCAAGTGTAGGCCCCTTATATTTTGTAATATTTCTTCATATGGCTAGTGGATTGATATTGTGGGTCACAAATCCCACCATGGTTTTTCCTCTTTGAGGTTTTCCACATATAATCCTATGTGTTATGATTCTCATTTATGTGATTGGCTTATTGGTTTCTTTACTTCTTTCAATTCTATATGTACTAGTATACCGACTGGTGTATGCATGTTTTAATAATGCTAAAATTAATTCATTTAGTATAACATTGATTCACCCCCCCTCTTAGTGTTATTGGATTCGAATAATCTCCTAGAGTGGACCGCATTGGATTTTATAGGTCGAGATGGCCTAATTTATGTAATATTATTTATTGTATCTATAATTGACCCTTAAATAGGGTTTAATGAATTATCATTTATATATGGGAGTGTGAGTGTATGAGTTGAGTGTGCAATGTATTTGAACTAATGTGAAGTAGATGTGACTAATGCACAAGTAGATTTTGATATTGTAGAATTGTGAAAGATAATTGAGAATAAAGTTGAGATAGTGTTTTTGGTTAGATGTGTTTTCTATGATGTTGGTCTCTTGATAGAGTGGTTCAAAGACAATTTCGTGATTAGGAGATATTGTTCATTCCAGGTCATTTGATCCTTTGCACCTGTCGAAAGAAGGTGTGTTATTTTTAGAAGTTTATGCACCCTTGTATCATTTCCTAAGGTTGTGTGGCATAGTCTTACAAGTCCTTTTAGGGGTAGTGAGCTCCATAGCCTGAAGGCTAAACCTTGTAATCATTTATTCACTATGAGTGTGATTCTCACTGTGGTTTTTCCTTGTTTAGGGTTTTCCATGTAAATTTGGTGTTCATGTGTATGTTGTTCTTTGTTCTTTCATGTTTTATAACTCTAGTAACTAGTTAATTGTGGTTTGAAGTTTAATTGATTAGAAGTGAAGTGAGCTGAACTTCAGACTAATTCAACCCCCTTTTCAATCATGTGGTGTGTTCAATAGTAGTTTTGTTTACTTTGACAGACCCATCCTTCGAGAGGCTAGTGGTTGCCAAAATTAGCTCCATCAACATAGTGAAGGACAACCCACCATACAAACCCTACCATCATTCCAACAACAAGAAAACGTGGTAGAAGGAGAGGGGTCATGACCAATTATGGCCTCTAAGTAGGAGGACTAGTTTCCCCTTTTAACAACTAGTCATAACACCCCATTCTTTCTTAGGTAATCATAATTTTTAGGCTCCAATTGAATTAAGTCATCACCCATGGCAAGATAGAGCTCAACAAAGACAATAAACCTATTTAGATTATTCTCTTGACTTTTATGGATTCGGTTGTGTATGTATTTTTTATCATCAATGTTTCAAATTACACTCTGTGATTCATCGTTAGGATAAAAATTCCAAGGAGATAAAAAATAGTGAGTTGCAAATCTGAGAGAGAATACAAAGAGAAGTGGGGTAGGAGGGGATACAGGGATCAAGGGAGAACAATAATAAATAAAGCAGAACAACAAAGGAGAAAAAACCAAATAGCCAAATAGACCACCTAGAAGCTAGAGGACAAAAGCCCACAAAATAAATATCAAAAGAAAAAATATAGCACAAGCTAATAAAAAAGGATAAGGGGAAAAAACACAAAGAAAAATAAAAACAAAAATAAAGAAAATAACAAAATTAAATAATTTAAAAACCTTATTAGCTTATACTTTATTAGCTATTAATTAGCTAATTAAATAAATAAAGTAAAAGCTAATAAAAAGAACAAGTTATATATACAACCACAGACAGACACACACACAGACACACACACACACACACACACACACATCTATATGAAAAAAGAAAAAAAAAAGAGAACAAATACACAAATGAAAATGCAAAATAGAGTAAAAACATAGGTCAAACCTACAAACCAAAAGAAAAACGAAAACACCGATTAAAAAAGTTCCTCAAAAAAGGGAAAAACCTAAGAGAAGAGAAAAAACCCAAAAAAAGGGAGGGAGAGAAAAAGAGAGGGGAAGAAAAAAAATAAGGGGGAGGGGGAGAGAGAAGAGTGAAGGAAAAAGACCAAAGAAAGGGGGGATAAGTCAAGGATGGGGGTGGTGATGATGTTTGATGAATGAAAGCAATGGGTGCCAAGAGATACTGAGGTTCAACCCATCATCACGATTAAGATTGGATGAAAGATTTATAATTTAAATAGCCTCTTTTACTTTCATTTTAAAAAAATTGTCCTCCCTACACAATATCCGAATGTTGTCCAAACAAATATGATGCTTGGTGGTTGACAAATGATCAGCTAAGACCGATGTGAGGGCATGTTCATTCTTTATGTCGGCATCATGCTCTTTAATTCTTCTGATGAAAGATCAAACTATTTCTCCTATGTATGGGGCGCCACACGAGAAGACGATCTTGTAGACACCTGACTCTAAAAAGGCATCCCTAGAGTCCTTAAGCAGGGAAACATGGCTCTTTAAGGTAGAGACAGTTTTGAAGGCACAACGAAGACCTTTTTTCAAGATGATTTTTTATATCTTGTGGGAAATGCCTTCAACATAGGGAAGAGAAACAAATAGAGACAAAGAGGGTGGAGAGGGAAAGGGTTTGGAAATAGAGAGGAAATAGGATTTGGCTTGGTGGAATGCCCTAGTATTTTTCTTGCTCGAGTAGCCATTCCACCTTAAGACTTGATTAAGATGGGAGAGCTCTTGGTTTAAGCTATCATCATCATAAATACGATAGGCTCTTAAAGAAAGGGTTTTGAGGATCCCAAATTTTTGGCTAGGGTGGTGATGTGAAGACAAATGAAGATATAAGTCAATGTGGGTAGCTTTGCGAAACACCCGACAACCAAGGGATCTGTCAAGTGTTTTTAAGATTAAGACATCGAGGAAAGGTAATTGGTTGTTGTATTCAAGATCTTTGGTGAAGCTGATAGAAGGAGAAATGTTGTTGAGGTGAGCATGAAAATCCTCTAACTTTTCCAAACCATGTGGCCAATAGCCATTAGTATCATCCATATATCATTTCCACCACTTTGGTTTGAGGGGAAAAGAATGTAAGGCCACTTCCTCAAAATGTTCCATGAATAAGTTAGCTATAACTATCGAGAGAGAGGAGCCCATGGCTACACCATCAAACAGTTCATAGATAACACCTTGGAATGAGAAGAAGGTTGACCTTAACCATTGTTCCACTAAAGGGGCAATATCTGCATTGACCTTACACTTGACAATCTTGATGGAGTCAAGGATAGGGACCTTAGTGAAGAGGGAAACTACATCAAAGTGTACAAGGATTTCATGAGTGTCCAACCTAGTGTCCTTGATAAACTAGACAAGATAGTTAGAATCTTTGATGAAATAGTGAGATTTACCAACAAGCAGAGAGATTAATTTGGAAAGAAAAGAAGCTAATTTGTAAGTGGGAGATCCAATGGTATCAACATTGGGTCGCAAAGGAATGTTGGATTTATGAATTTTAGATTATCCAAATTAGGAAATTTAGAGTCATAAAGAAAAAAGAGGACAATTCTTAATGAAATTAAAGAGGCAATCCCTTTTAATAAAGGATGAGCATTTTTCCACATAGGGAAATGATAAAAAATGACATTTGAAAAGAAAATTATTAAAATGGTAGCCCACATATCTTTAATCCATATTGGGACTTCGATCATCTCAGATTGCAACACGAACACCCACTAGGAGTTTGTACAAGGAGGTCCATGTTTTCAAATTTTAGGTGAAGGGGCCCATGTTAACCAATGTGTCTACTAACTTGTTCCCTTCCTAGAGGGTGTGAGAGAATTTGACTTGTCCAAGGCAAGAGATATTGTAGCAAGAATCAATGATAAGTTATTTTAGGGGCTATCTTAGGGAGGATTCATCTTTGAGCATCATGATGAAATTATTTGAATGTTCTTCGATAATGCATTTGTCAAAAGATTTTTCCTTAGCTAGGGAACTTTAATGAATATAAACTGTCACCTCTGAAAACCTCCACAAAGTTAGAGTTTTGGACCGCAAGGTTGACCATGTAGGAAATAATTGAATTTCCCTTGTCCCCCCTTATAATTCCACTCCCTCCCACTCAAAACAAATTTCATTTAGATGAGCCATAAAAGTTTAGACAGAGAAAGGACCAGAAGAAACATTTGATACATAGGTCCTTCATTTGGCCAAAGATTCTCCCATGGACAAAAAAGAAGAGGAGGAAAATAGCTCTCAAATTGAAGTCTAGAATCTTTTTGTAAATGAGGAAGTGCCAATGGAGCAAGAGGTAGGGGTTTGAAAAATAGCAAGGATTTTAGTATCACCTTTTCAAAAGAGACTCTTTCTCCTTAGATCCCATATTTTTGATATCGAATAATAATATGTAAGTTTTGGAAAATATCCATTGATAAAAAAAAGTTTATTATAATGCGCAGATGATAACTAGTTTGGAGTTTCATATGTTTTCCTAATAGATCAAGGGAATGGTTTTTTTGTGACTCTATTTGAATCTAAATAAAATTAAAATTTTGTTTTCAAACCAAACACTAGTTTAATAATAGTTGAGGTCTTCATATGCAAATTTGGCATCTGAACTTCAATCCCATTTCAACCCCTAAATTTTTTTTATATATGTGGATGTAGCTTCATAATCTCTTGCTTGAATATAGAGGGATTGAGATTTTAAAATCCATTGAAAATAGAATGGGTATCTTCATTAAAAATTGTTAGTCCCAATCGGTGCTGAGAGGGTCGGGGTGAATTGGCACTATACCAATTATTGCAGATTTAACCTTAATCAAAACTTTTGAATCAAACTTAACACTTATCAGTATAAGAAATATTGATAAGAAACATGCACACAAAAATGTAACACACAAGACTACCAATATTTATCACGTGGAAACCCAAATGGGAGAAAACCATGGTGTGAGCAGAAACTCACAAAATCTGCACTCTTGTGGAGTATGCCCAGTGAGGAGCCATCCTTGTTAGGAGATTACAAAGAAAATATTAGGTGCCACCCAATTAAGGGATTTTATTTAAGGCCTGTTAGAACATTTACCCTATTAGAGGCAGCCTTGTCAAAGGACTTAGGATCATCATTTAAGATATCACCTGATTAAGGGATTTTACAAAAGGACCTGTTAAAGTCCACCCGGTTAAGGGATTTTACTGTTGTAGTTATTAGAAAACAATAGAGAGAATGATCTACTATACTAGCTACTCTTAGCTCAATCAGATCCAAATTAAGTTCTTCAATTTGACCATTGGTTACACTTGCTCTCCACTCTACCGGTGTTCTGCATCACACTTTATCTACACTCTTCTGGTTCTCTGCATTCTTTCTCTTATCTTCACACTATCCAAGATCTACACACTCTCTTCACCACTCTACTATTCACTTATCAGTTCTTCCCTCTTCTCATCTTGCTGCATTGCCTCTCGTCAGAATTGCACTTTGCAATTTTTATGATCAAACTTTTTGGTTTTCACCAGAAATCTTTAAACAAAACTCAGTAGATTTGAAATTCAAAACTTTCCAAATCTTCCCGCCCTCTCTCTACGCACTCTCCATCAATCTCACCAACGGCTCATCCTTAACTACCTCTGTAACTTATAATTTCACCAACCTCTGGGTCGTGTTCTGTCTTTTTAATTCTAAATTGGAAAATCCACACAAATTCACCTTAACTAATTGTTAACTCTAGTAAAAATCACTATCCGTTTGTTTAATGATATCTCACCATGACTGACTCACCTTTCATCATCACATCTAGCTTACTGGTCACTACTCTGAGAGTCCTGGAGGATATCATCCTTCAACCTGTATCACCAGTTCACCGGTGTAACTCTTCACCTTTTGCCACCAGTCACTGGTCATCAATTAGATTGATCACCTATCTATCCAAAGTGTTCTGATCGTGCATAAGACCACGAAACTGCAATCCGAGTCACCTCTTATGACCACATCATCATTTCATCTTTTAATTTGAAGAAATTGATCTCAATACCTATCGGGTGCTTGACTGACTGGCCGACTACTATATTTTCCCTTCAACCAATTAGCCTTCTAACAACATACTGCTTAAGTGTGTCAATGATGCATATTTGGGAAGCATTGAATCCTTCATCTTGTTTGTAGCCATGAGTAAACCATTGAGGTTTACCACATATTATTGCCTATGAGCTTGGCCTTATTCATTGGTAAGTGTTGGTCATCAATGACAATACTAACTGATGAACTGGTTGTGCCAACACTATTAGTGCAACCTCTCATACTTATCTTTTAGCAACCAGTCACTTCTGATTCTATTGTACTTGAGTAAAGATCTTACTCCCCATTTCATTGGCTGCCATTCATGGAACATCTGACTTCATCTTCCTTCATGCTCCATCTGACTTTACTTCCCCTTTGAGAGCAATGTGAGAGCTGTAGTCTAGACAACCTAATGAACATACTACAATGATTGCTCACCCTAATAGGAGTAGTCCATAACCATCAATCCAAATACATAGAATCTTCAGGAAAATCACTGAATTGATGTTGTTTCGATCTTCACTCACCTTAGAGTATGCAGGGGAATTACCCCTAGCTTACCTTTAAGATACTCAAAACTATCCTTAGGTAGTGGCTTGGTGAATATGTCTGCAACCTGTTCCTTGGTTGGCACATATTCCAATCTAACCTCTTTTTATTGCACCTATTCCCTAAGATAATGATATTTTATTGCAATATGCTTGGTCTTAGAGTGCATTACCAGGTTTTTTGATATGTTAATGGGACTTGTATTGTCACAGTGTATCACCACCAGTTCAGTTACCTTTTCTTAGTTACCTTCCAAGATCTTCTTAATCCATACTACCTGTGTACAATTGATTGTAGCAGCCACATACTCCACCCCAGTTTAGGATTGAGAGACACAATTTTGTTTCTTTCTTGTCCATGACACAATCTCATCTCCAAGAAAGAATGCACCTCCACTAGTACTCTTTTTTTCATCAATATTCCCTACCCAATCTGCATCAATGAAGACACTGAATTGAAATTTCCCTTATGTGGATACCAGAGACCATACTCATCATTATTCTTAAGATATCTAAATATCCTCTTAACCGCCACCATATAAGTCTCTTTTAGGTTTGCAGAAAATTTAGCAACCAATCCAGCTGCTTGTGTTATATCCAGTCTACTATGCACTGCATACTGCAACTTACCAATCATGGATTGGTATAGTGTCTCATTCACTTCATTAGCCTCATCATTTTTGGAGAGGTTGCAACCTGTAACCATCGAAGTTACAACATGTTTGGAATCTTCCATTTCAAAGGTCTTCAATATTTCCCTTATATATTTGGTCTGGCTAATGAATATACCATTCTTTAGCTAAGATACTTGCAGGCTGATGAAGAATTTTATTTCACTGATCATGGACATTTCAAACTCTTTCTTAATTTGTTTGGAAAAACCTCTACTCATTTTATCATCTCCTCCAAAGATGATGTCATCTACAAAAATTTCTACAATCAGATGTTTTCCTTCTTGTCCAGTCTTCAAGTACAAGTTATTGTTGTCACTGGTTCTCATGAACCCTATACTTATCAGGTATGAGTGCAGGCTCTCATACCAAGCTCTTGGTGCTTGTTTTAGCCCATACAGAGCCTTTTTTAGCTTTCATACCATGTCCCTTCCATCTTCTGAAGCAAAACCTTTTGGTTGCTCAATGTATACTTCTTCCTCTAGAACACGATTCAAGAATGTTGATTTGACATCCATTTGGTTGACCTTGAACTACTTGTAGGAAAATAAGAAAGATTATGACTCCTTCCAGTCTAGCCACCAGTGGAACGGTCTCTCCATAGTCCAATCCTTCTTCCTGTGCATACCCTTTGTAGACTAATCTTGCTTTGTTTCTCACTACTTGACTAGTTTCATCCATTTTGTTTCTAGACAACTACTTGGTGCCTATTACAATTTTTTTCTCCAGTCTGGGTGCAAGGATCCAAGTTTCATTTTTCTCAATCTACTCTAGTTCTTCTTCCATAGCTTTGATCCAGTCTTCATCTTTTAGAGCCTTCTTTTCTATTTTGGGGTCAATTTTAGAGAGAAGACATGTACTCTCCCTTGGTTTTCTTCTAATCAATACTCCTACATTTTTATCACTAATAATATTGTCAACAAGATGATTATTTCTGACATACCTTGGTTGTATCGGTTCATTTCTTGGAGCTTCTTCTATCGGTTGTGCAGGTTCTACTTCACATGTTTCCTCATTTGCAGCTAGATTAGTATTCTCTACAGCAGGTTCATCTGGTACAGTGTAAACAAATCCTTGATAGTCCTCTGGTTCATTCTTGTTGTCCTATTCATTTTTCTTAGAGAACTCATCTACTATGACATTTTCACTCTCCACAATCTTCTCAGTCCTTTTCTTCAAGCCTCGGTATGCTTTACTCTTTGTGGAGTAACCTAAGATGGTTCCTTCATCACTCTTAGGATCAAACTTTCCAGAGTACTCATCCCTCTTGATGTAACACCTACTTCCAAATACCTTGAAGTAACTCACATTGGGTGAGTGTCCATACCATAATTCATAGGGAGTCTTATTTGTCCCCTTCTTCACTTGCATTCACTTCAAGGTATACACAATAGTACTCACTACTTCTCTCTAGAAGACATGTGGAATATCCTTTTGTATCATCAGAGTCCTTGCACAATCAATTAGAGTTTTGTTTCATCTTTCAGGAACTCCATTATGTTGAGGTTTTCTAGGTGCAGACATCTTCCTCATAATCCCCTCTTCTTCATAGTAATTTATGAACTCTTGAGAGGTGAACTCTCCTCCTCTATCTGATCTCAAGCATGTTAGACTCTTATCGGTTCCTCTCTCCACTCAAGCCTTGAAGACTTTTAACATGTGAAAGGCTTCATATTTTTTTTTCATGAATACAACCCACATCATTCTTGAGAAATCATCTACAAACAACATGAAGTATCAGTCGCAATAGAAACTCTTAGTCCTCATAGGACCACACAAATCTGTATGCACTAGGTCCAACACATTCTCAGATGAATAAGATTTGCTACTGAAACTAGATCCGGTCAACTTTCCTAGCTGACAATCTTTACACATAGCATTCTCAGGTTTCATAATGTCAGGCATGCCTCTGATAGTCTTCATTCTTCTAACCTTTGCTATGCTATCAAAATTAACATGACACAATATTTTGTGCCACAACCAACTCTCTTCTACCTTTGCCATTAGGCAACTTCCTACAGTGGTGTCTAGGTAGAACAAATTACCTTTAGTTTATTTACCGGTAGCAATCAAACCTCCGGATTTGTCACTTATTTTGCATATTCCTTCGATAAACTCCAATCGATAACTCTTATTGTTAAGTTGTGAAACACTTAACAAACTATAATTTATCCTTATACCCAGTAAACATCTTCACAATTGGTTTTGTCATTTAGGGCAATAGATACCTTACCTTTTACCATTCAGGGAGCATCATTGTCGAATCTCACCAATCCTCCATGCCGAGGAATTTATTCCTGTCACCAGTCATGTGGTGAGTTCAATCATTGTCAATTACCTAGTCTCCACACTGGTTTGAATTATAGATCAGTGCCATATCACTTTCCTCTATGCTATCTTCCTTTACCACTACAAATGCAATCCCTTTTCCATCAGATCCTTCTGATTCTTCATCGGTAACTCCTTCTTATGCAAGATAGCACTCCTTTCTCTTCTCTTTGTATCTTCTAAAGTTATCATTCCTATCATTATCAGGACATCTAGATACAATATGACCTATTTTATTGCATGAGAAACACTTCAGGGGTAGTTTTGATGGTATGATGAAAGAATAAGGATCCAGTCAACTATTGAGAAGGGGGGGGGGGTGAATCAGTAGATAGAAAATTGATATAAAATTTCACCAATCTCAGAATCAACCTCTCAAAGCAAACTCAGAACTGACAAGTTAACCCACTGAAATAAAAATGCAATATCACTATCAAGTTAAACTGGTTGACTGTTATAATAGATTAATAGTAAAATAGCTTGAAACTCACAAACATCCAAATACTTTACTGACATAAGTGAAACCTCATTTCAGATTACTGCCGGTTAACATAACTTATCAAAGTGGATTTAGTAGTTAAGTAATTCAACCATAGTAAACATAACCACAAAAACAATCACCACTTGACACAATATCTTTTACGTGGAAACCCAAATGGGAAAAATAACGATGGGGATGAATGCCCACAAGTATTCTGAAATCTTTTGAAGTTCGCCCTATTAGGAGCCAAGTCTGTTAAAGCTTTACAAAAAGGAATCCTAGTTTACATTTTACCATGTACTCTCCTTGTCTTCAACTGGTAACTGGCTATTGACCTTCTTTCTATCAAACATACAATTCTTCTTCCTCATAATCACTCAATTCTTTCTGGTAAATGAACACTCCAATGAGATATTGTAGGTGATTGAAAGTATTTTCATTGATGGCAACCTTGCAATCATGTGATACCGGAAGGAAGACATCAACACTAGCACCGATAGACTCTTCACCGGCATACAAGACACCGACACCGAAAAGGAAGATTGCCGACACCCTGGCTGACAACAATTTTGTATTAATGTATTTTATAATTAACTATAAAATATCTTCTAAGCTGACATGGTGGATTATAACATGACTCATATATGTATGAGATCATTGTAGATCACTTTATATATGTTAGGGTATGATGTGAAAGATAGAAGGTAGCAGACCTATTATGCGAATTATTGGATAAGGGTTTATGTATGTAGAAGAGCTTAAAACGGTACAAAATATAGCATAGCAGATGTTAATCTGAAGCAGTACAAGACATTGGATCAGTATAATCCAGTTTTGTAAGTCAGTGTGACTTCTTTTGTAATTGAGTAGTGAGCTCTAGGCACTTGGCCTTCCTGCATGTGTAGGCCCCTGTTGTAGCAGTAATATTCTCTTATTGGCCAGTAAGTGAATATTATGGGTCACAAATCCCACCAAGGTTTTTCCCACATTGGGTTTTCCTCGTTAAAACATTGTGATATGGTGTTTTTTTCATGTTGAGGTTATTATTCTTATTTGCTGCATTATTTCTGGTTTATCGATACAGAGTTTTAATATGCTTTTCATGTTATAAGTTAAGAAAATATTATTACCAGTCAGATACTGATTCACCCCCCCTCTCAATATGATTGGGAATCCTAACAATTGGTATCAGAGCCTGGTCCTCTATTTTCAAAAGCCTAATAGCTTGAGGAAGATCTTGATACCGGTAGAGATGGAAAACTTGAGAAAGCAACTAGAAACAACTCTTTCAAACTATGATGCAAAAAAGGTGAAGAATATCAAACTTGAAGATGATCTGAAGGCTGCTCCGGATATCATTCAAGCACTTCAAGAACATTACACTATAGAAAGGAATAAAAGAAGAGAACTTTGTGAGGATGCAGAAAGATGAAGATGAAAAGGAAACTCTTAATGATTTGGTAAACAAGCTAAGACAAGAAATCAGTACAACAAAGAATGAGATGCAAGATATGACTATGAGATTTTGTAAAGAGATTGAAGATAGAAAGAAGAATGAAGAAGACTTGGTTAGAAGACTAAATGATGCTGGAAATGAAAACACAAGACTCAGTCATGAAAATGATATGTTGAAGACAGATTTAATCCACACACAAAATGATAGAACTAAACTCATAAGACAGAAAGGAATCTTGGAGAATGAATTGACTGCTGCAAATCAACACAAGGAGAAACTCAAGAAAAGTTCAAAAGAACTTGTTGACATGCTGAAGAATCAGAAACCTAATGTGATATAAATGGCCTTGGCTTTGAAACTGGTGAAAGCTCTGGTACTGCAAACAATCATGATCATAGCAAACCGGTAAGACAACCTAATGCTTACAAATTTAATGGGAAATGCTTTAACTGTAACAAGTATGGTCATAGAGAAAATTAGTATAGATCTAGAAATGATCAGAACACTTATACACCCACCGGTCAATGTTCTAAATGCAACAAAGTTGGTCATAATTCAAAAAATTGCAGAATGAATGTAAGATGTTATGTTTGTGGAAGATTTGGATACTTATCTAATCAATGTTGAACACATACCGACATAGGGTATGGGAAAGCTATTCGGAAAAAAACAATGTGACTTGTTATGCTTGTAACAAAATTGGACATATTACAAAATTTTGTAGAAGCAAGTCCCCACCGGCAAATAACAAAGGTCCTAGTTTGAAAGGTAAAGAAAAGGTTGAAGAGGTAACACAAGAATTATCAAAATGATGGATCAGAAAGTCAGATCAGAATGTTGAAGGGAATAACCCTCCACCGATAGAATAGAGCATCACTCCACTAGCAGGAGACTCTTCATCTAACTGAAGGAAAAACCTTTGGGGGTTTAGCAACAAAATGAAAAACATGCTATTATTCCCTCGGCCGATGGTGAGAAGTTGAATTTACTTCTATACTGGTAGATGAGTTAAGTTGTGACTTAACCGACAAGCATTAAATGTGGTAGTTGGAGAAAATAACATTATAAAGCAAGTGTTTTGGCTCCTTTTACATTCACCAAGCATTCAAACCTTCGAGAGCATGAAAATTCCTGAGTGAAGGCATCCTTAGCAAAAAAGTGAAGCAGTTCATCAAAGCATTCATCCTAAAGGCAAATTCAGGTATTTATAATCATGGCATCTTCATCCACTCCTGAATTTATTGCAAACCCTACTGTTGTTGAAGTAATTAAGTGCCCTAGACCCATTTTCAAACTAGTTCCTAAAATAGTGAAGAAAGATGATAGCATAGGTGCATTTTCTCAAATTCCTAAGGGAGTAGTATATGCTGAAGACCTAGTATGTATATACATTGTCATATAGAGGAATTAGGTGACGATGAGATCAAAAATATGCATAGCATTGTGATTTGTGATGAATCTAGAAATATCAAGCCGGAACATAAGATAGTGGAAACTCTAGGTTTTACTGAAATCCTTAGTGTCCTGGATTTTCCCAAGGATATTATAAGGATTGTGCTAAGAAAAGTTCATGGTGAATTCTTCTAGTTGGATACAATTCATAAAATCACAAAGGAAGTCGTTAAGGCAGTAATAGGGTTACCTTCCACTGGTAGCAAACCTGATAAAATGAAGAGAGTCTCAAATGACATAGTGATGGATTTAACTGGTGCAACATTCAACAAAAGGTCTCTAAGGGTAAATGATTTAAAGGACATAAATGCCAGATTTATCATTATGATCTTAGGTTATAAAGCTACACATGCAAATAGGTTGAACTTAGTTTCTAGCCTATGTATTAAAAGTGCTTATGACATGGTTAATAACAATGCAAGAATAGATTTATGTGAATGGCTCAAAGATTAATTGATAGACAATCTGGGGAAAATTAAAGGAGATAAGAAAGGAACATTCAGATTTGGAAATTTACTTGTTTGTCTAATGTTGTACATAACTAAACAAGTGCCCGGTATTGGTGCAAGAAATTTTGGTTTTGATATTCCAGTAGGAAAACAACTATTGGATCTACTAAATAATATGGGAGAAAACCGGGAGAAAAACTTAAATGAATACTTTCAAGCATTAAAGGCTAGAATGAAAACCAGAATAAGGTCCTATCACAAGCTATTGTGGACAAGTATCAGAAAGAAATTTGTTTTCTAATAAAAAAGGATGAATTCTGGATGGAGGCAGTTGTCCCTAGAACTATCTGGGTAACTGAAATGGGCTATGAGACAGATGACAATATTATTGAAAATTATGCAAAAGCCCTACTTGAAGCACCCAAGGAACCTACTGAGAAAGTTTTTGGAAATGCTGAAACAATAGAAAGTGGAATTCAGTCTAGGAAAAGGGTTAAGAAAGTTGAAGCAATAGTAAGGAAAGGAACCTGACAGGCTAAAGCAATTAAAGAAGATGTTTTGAAGCAAACTGGTATAAGTGAAAGTGAGTTGGAAACACTTCAACCTAAAACTAATCTTTCACAGGTTGGAACTTCTTCTGAGAGTGATATGCCAGTAGTATTTAAAAGGGTAGAAAGGAAAAGAAAACCCTCACCGGTACCCTCACCTACACCCAGGTAAACAAGGCAAAAATAACAGGCAGTAAGGCCTCCAGTGAAAAAGAAAATGACTCCTAAGAAGAAGAAGATGAAACAAGATATCGCCCCAATAGACAAACTTCTTAGTGAAATTACAGAGGATGGTAAGCTGAAGAACATCAACAAAATATACAACACACTATCAACAGATGGCAAGGAAAGCATAGAGAACAGTGTAATCTTACACTTGGATATTTATAAGAAATTTTTGATGCAAGTTGTTGATGAAATACCAAATGATCTATATAGGAGATTAGAAGCTAGAAGGTTAGCCATCATTGAGCTGGACAAGAAAATTAAGATTCAAAAATTACTTGCAGTACATCCAGTCAACTCAAATGATGAAATAGATAAACTTATCAGTGAAGCAAATCGAACAGTATTCTCCACTTCTCACCAGCATGTAGCAATGATGGCAAGTAGAGTAAATGAAGTCTTTGAGGAAACAACAGATCCATGGGATATATTCTTTGTGGAAAAAGAAAAACAAGAAGAATTACTCAGACCAAAGACTATTAAAGTATATCAAAAGGACATGGATAAGGGGAAAGGTAAGGTAGGTGGTCCTCCAAGCCTTAAAATAACTAATAATGTACCCCCACCTCCTTTAGATACTCCACTGGTAGATACTACTGACAGTCAACCGACTACTAAGAGTATAGAGACTCCATTAGAGGATACTAATCCTGAGTCTGAAGTTTTGTACACTGTAAATATTGATACTCAAGAAGTAAATGTTGTGGTTGATAGAGAAACCACTGGGGAGAAGAGAATAGATGTGACTACTGAGTCACTGACTGCTGATGTTGAGGTTGAGGTAAATAAAACTGAAAATATAAACACAGAAAAACCTACTCAAATAGAGAAACCGACAGAGGATACCACTGAGAAACCGGTAGATACAACTAACAAAACATCAGAAGAACCGGCTAAGAAAAGTACAGAGGTACAAACTGAGAATACATCTGAAAAATTGGCAGTTGAAAGCTTAGAGAAACCTTCTGAGATAGAAATAGAGAAACCAAAATAGGTACAGGTTGAGACACAGGTTCTGACAGAAATAGTGCCACCGGCCAAAACTGAAAAGCCTAAACCTTTGTTTGTAGAAATGCAAACACAGACTGACCTACCAGAGGTCAATTCAAGTAAGGTGATTACTACAACCGGTAGCATGGCTATTGTGAAGGCAGTTGGACAGATATCGGGTACTTCTATGGTAGAATTCAGACCTACAAATGTAACAGAGATTTTATTGGATTCAATAAAGAAGATCACAAAATGTAATGCACAAGACTATAAGGATATTGATGACACAATTCCCATTCTTAAACTGATAGCACCAAAGTGTATTGTAGATACCAAATATTCTTTAGGTCAACTAGACACATTGTCTATGTTCATCACCGGCAACATATTGACTGTTGATCAAATAAATGAGGATACATTTAAGGAGAGAATGATTAAGGAAAAAGAGAAATTCTTTGAGGAAATTGTGAAGAAGAACAAATAGAAAATGGATACCCTATTACCAGAACTTGGAGAGATAATATTTGACTTCAAGAAACTATACAGAGACACTTGTAAAACAAACATTCTAACAGAGGATCTAGACAATGAAATCAGCAAAGCACAAGATGAGATAAACAATATTGCTGACAATCTGATAGGTACATCAGATTCATTTTTGGAGATAGAGAAGAAGATTGCAGAGCAAGAAGAGAAAATCAAGCAGTTTGAGAAGGATAAAGAGAGAATAAAGGATAAAGTAAAGGACTTGGAATGTAGACTTGGTCCCAAACTAGATTACCTCATTTCTTTGAGAAAAGAAATTTCTGAGGCTCTAGTTCCCAAATTGAAGACACTGGAAGAGAAAATGCACACACTCACTAGTATAGTGCACAGAAATCAAGAGGCACTAAAAGACAACAAATAATTCAGCAATGGTTTAAATTTGGTTTTCATAGATATTTTTTAGATTGTAACCCACCGGTTACAAGAATCCAGGTAGGACTCCACTGACAGTGAATGACAACCTTTGCCATTGATGTCAAAGGGGGAGTAGTAGAGATGAGAGAAATCCATAAATAGAGATCATTTTCTTAGGGGGAGCATGCATCTAGTACAATTTCTGGTACAGTTGTTGGTAAGATTTTTGGACTTCAATTTTTGGATATATTCTTGATTTTTTCTCATGAGTGTTGCCATCAATGCCAAAGGGGGAGATTGTTGGAAAATGCACACTCCAATGAGATATTGTAGGTGATTGAAGGTATTTTCATTGATGGCAACCTTGCAATCATGTGATACCGACAGGCAGACACCGACACCAACACCGACAAACTCTACACCGACATATAGGACACTGGCACCGAAAAGGAAGATTACACTCACCATGGCTAACAACAATTTTGTATTAATGTATTTTGTAATTAATTGTAAAATCTTTTGTAAGATGACATGGTGGATTGTAAGATGACTCATATATGTATGAGATCATTGTAGATCACTTTATATATGTTAGGGTATGATGCGAAAGATAGAAGGTAGCAGACCAATTATGCGAATTATTGGATAAGGGTTTATGTATGTAGTAGAGCTTAAACCAGTACTGAATCTAGCATAGAAGATGCTAATCTGAAGTAGTAAAAGACATTGGATTAGTATAATCCATTTTTGTAAGTCAGTGTGACTTCTTTTGTAATTGAGCTCTGAGCTCTAGGCACTTGGCCTTCTTGCATGTGCAGGCCCCTGTTGTAGCAGTAATATTCTCTTATTGGCAAGTAAGTGAATATTGTGGGTCACAAATCCCACTGAGGTTTTTCCCACACTGGGTTTTCCTTGTTAAAACATTGTGCTATGGTGTGTTTTTCATGTTGTGGTTGTTATTCTTATTTGTTGCATTATTTCTAGCTTACCGATACACAATTTTAATATGCTTTTCATGTTATAAGTTAAGAAAATATTATTACCATTCAGATACTGATTCACCCCCCCTCTTAGTATCTTTGGGAATCCTAACATTCTCCCCCTTTGACAATAATGCCAAAGTGAAAATAAAACATGAAATGTCAAACTTCACTGTTCAACATCAACAACCTGGAACTTGATGCTCCCCTGTGGAATAACTCCACTCTACACCAATCCTGCTATAAAATTCTGCAAGTAGCTCTAGGATTGATGTACTCTACATCATGCTCAATTAACCTCATGAAGGGGTACAACCCCTAGTTGATTTCTAAGATACTCAAAAGTAGTCTTAGGCAGACGTTTAGTAAAGATATCTGCATGCTGCTTCTTGGTAGAAACATGCTCCAATATCACATCTTTACTATGTACTTTTTCCCTCAAGAAATGATACTTCAATTCAATATGCTTGGTTCGTGCATGCAAAAAAATATTCTTGTAAATCTTTATGGCACTGGTATTGCCACATAAGATCTTTACAGGTTTTGTAAACTTCATCTTGAAACCTTCCAAAATGTGTCTCATCCAGATAGCTTGGGTACAATTCATATAAGCTGCAACATACTCAGCTTCAACAATAGACTGAGATATACAATTCTGCTTCTTGGTACTCCATGAAAAAAGTCTTCCTCCAAGAAATAATTCTCCATCAGTTGTGCTTTTCCTATTATCAAAATTTCCTACCCAGTCTGCATCTGTATATACCTTCAAATCAAAGTTACATGCATATGGATACCATAATCCATAGTCAATAGTACCTTTCAAATATCTAAATATCATTTTGGTTTCTATCAAATGTGTTTCCTTAGGATTCTTCTAAAATCTAGCAACTAGACCAACTGCATGAGCTATATCCGGTCTGCTGTGAACAACATAGTGAAATTTCCCAATCATTGACCTGTACTCCTTTTCATCAACAAATGTGGATTCATCTTCCTTAGATAATTTACAACCTGTAACCATTGGTGTCCCAACTGGTTTACAATCACTCAGACCAAATGTCTTTAATACCTCTTTCACATATTTAGATTGTATGATGAAAATACCACTCTTCATTTGCTGAATTTGCAAGCCTATGAAATTTTTTATCTCTCCCACTAGAGACATTTCAAACTCACTTTCATTTCATTTGAAAAGTCATTTCTCATGTCATCATTACCTCCAAATATGATATCATCTACAAACACTTCACTAACCAGTATCTTATCTCCTTCAGATTTGAGATATATGTTGCTATTTTCACTAGTTCTCTGAAAACCTATCTTCATTAGGTGTGAATGAAGCCTCTCATACCATGCTCTCGGTGCTTTCTTTAACCCAAATAGTTCCTTGTGCAACTTGCATACCATGTCCTTTTCATCAATCAAAGCATAACCATCTTGCTGCTCAATGTATACTTCTTCTTCCAGTATTTCATTAAAAAAAGTTGACTTCACATCCATTTGATATACTTTGAATCCATTATGTGCTGCAAATGCATGTAAAGTCCTGACACCTTCCATTCTAGCAACTAGTGCAAAAGTCTCACCATAGTCTTCTCCTTCTTCTTGTGCATAACCTTTGCAAACTAATCTAGCTTTGTTTCGGACTAATATACCATCTTCATTTAGTTTGTTCCTGAATACCCACTTAGTACCTATCACATTTTTATTCACTGGTCTAGATACTAGGGTCCATGTATTGTTCTTCTCAATTTGATCAAGCTCCTCCTCCATAGCTTTAATCTAATGATCATCTCCAAATGCTTCCTTAGTAGTTTTAGGCTCAATAGTGGAGATCATGCAAGAATTATGTCTAATTCTTCTTCTAGTTAACACTCCAGCATCCTTATCTCCAATAATCTGGTAAGGATTGTGATTGAGTCTCACATACCTCAGAATAACATGATCATTATCTTCAGGTTCTTCTTTATTATTATCATCTTCTTCTGAGTCTACCTGTTCTGGTTGAACTGGTACAACAATATTCTCTTTACCAATTTTAGGTTTCACCAGTTCTGGTTCCAAAAATAGAATGCAAAGGTCTTCATCCTTTTTCTCCACATTGGTTTCCTCTGAGACTTTGGAATACCCATCCACTCAAACATCAACACTCTGAATGATTCTCTATGTTTGGAAGTTGTAACATTTGTAGGCCTTACTCTTGGTGGAGTAACCAAGAAATATACCTTCATCACTTTTAGCCTCAAATTTTCTAACATAGTCACCTCTCTTAATAAAATATTTACTGCCAAATATATTGAAATAACTGACATTAGGTAATATACCATACCAGTATTCCTTAGGCATCTTATCATTACCTCTTTTTACCAATATCCGGTTCATAGTGTAGATAGGTGTTTTGATAGCTTCTCTCTAGAAATTTTTTGCTACACCTACATGTATCAACATCATTCTAGAAGCTTCAACAACTTACTGGTTGTTCCTCTTTGCAATACCATTCTATTGTGGTGTCCTCGGTGCAAAAAGTTGTCATTTGATACCATTTTCCTCACAATATCTAGTGAATTCATCAAAAGTAAATTCACTGCCTTGATTAGTCCTCAAACACTTTATCTTCTTACCACTCTCCTTTTTAGCTAAGGCCCTGAATGCCTTGAACTTACTAAATGCTTCTATTTTATCCTTCAAGAATATGACCCACATCATTCTTGAGAAATCATCTGTGAAGATCATAAAATATCTATCACCTTGAATACTTTTAGTCCTTATTAGTCCACAGAGGTCTGTATGAACTAAATCTAATAGATGTTCCATTGAAAAAGATTTTCTCTTAAAAGTTGTGGATGTCATCTTTCCCAACTGACATTCCTTAGAAAGAGCATTAACTAGTTTGTCCAATTGAGGCAAACCTCTCATTGTCTTGGACTTACTCACTTTAACAATGTTATCTAAATTTATATGACAAAATCTCCTATGCCAAAGCCAACTATCATCTACTTTAGCAATTAAACAGTTGTTGACTTTAGGATTTAGGTGAAATAGGTTTCCTTTAGTTTGCTTGTTGGTTGCAATCAGTTCACTTTTGCTTCGATAGATTTTGCACATACCATTCTTAAACTCCAATGGATATCCTGTGCTATTGAGTTGAGTAACACTCAAAAGATTGTGCTTTAGTCCTTCAACCCAGTAGACATCATTTGCATTGCTCTTCCCATTAAGAGAAATAGTTCCCTTACCTTTAACCATGAAGGGTGAGTCATTACCAAATCTCACAACTCTACCATCAAATTCCTTCAAAGAAAGAAATTTGCTCCGATCACTGGTCATGTGATGTGAACAACCACTATCAATGATCGAATCATCAAAATTATCCATGTGAGAAACTAAATCTTTCTAATCAGATGTCTCCTCTTTAATTGCTACAAAAACAATGCATTCATTAGCATCTCCCTCATATTCATCATCAATGATACCACCATCAACTGCAATGAGAAAATCTCTCTTGCCTTTTCATTTGTACTTATTGAAATTTTCTCACTTGTGCTCATTATCACCATTAGGATAGTTAGCTACAATGTGTCCAATATTGTTTCATGCAAATCATTTAAGTTCAACCAAACTTTCTTCACCATCAGGATAGTTAGCTACAATGTGTCCAATATTGTTTCATGCAAATCATTTAAGTTCAACCAAAATTTCTTCACCATCAACCACTTTACCAACAATGCTTCAAGTTCAACCAAACTTTCTTCATCATCAACTTCTCTGCTTGATCTAGATTCATAACTATGACTTACATCTCTACTTTTTCTCATAGATGGGTTAGAAACTGAAGCTCTAAATGTAGATTTAGATTTCTGAAAACTACCATCATAACCATTTAATTCAAAAGTAGTAAGCTTACCAATGATGGAGTCAAGGGCTACCTTAGTTTTTTCAATTGACTTTAGCTCCTGAATGGCCGCAACTCGGATAGCATAGGCTGGTAGAAGGGTTCTCAACACCTTGCTAACCACTATGGCATCTTCCACTTTACCACCAACAATATTGATCTCACTACCTATCTCTTTTATCCTCTGACCATACTCTTGGATATTCTCACCTTCATCCATCCGCATGTCATCAAATTTTCCTCTTAGACTCTCTTCTTTGGCAATCTTCACATGTTCATCACCGCTATAAATATCTTCAAGTTTCTTCCATAGCTCATATGAAGTCTCTAGACCATGGACATCAACATACTCTGCATCAGATAAAGAACTGATAATAGCCTCCAGTGCTTGATTATTTTCTTGTTGCTTTTTCTTCTGATCATCAGTCATAATCCCACTAGGTGCACCATATTGAGTACCAACATGTTCCCAGTATTGAATTCCTAGACTTTTAATATAAATTTTCATTCTATCACTCCATATTCTATAGTTCTCTCTATTAAACTTTAGACCTTGCTTATTCATCATGTTCTACAAGATCATTACCTCAAGCGGTTAGGCTTAGACCTTAGGGGACCTGAGAAGCTCTGATACGAATTGACAGTTTGATGAAAGAATAAGGATCTAGTCAACTACTCAGGGGGGGTGAATCAGTAGATAGACAACTGATATAAACTTTCACCAATCTCAGAATCAACCTCTCAAAGAAAACTCAGAATTGAAAAGTTAAACCACCGAACTACAAATGCAATATCACTGTCAAGTTAAACCGATTGACTGTCATAATAGACTAATAGTAAAACAACTTGAAACTCACAAACATCCAAATACTTTACTAATATTAGTAAAACCTCATTTCAGATTGCTACCAGTTAACATAACTTATCAAAGTGGATTTAGCAGTTAAGCAATTCAACCATAGTAAACATAACCGCAAAAACATTCACTACTTGACACAATATTTTTGACGTGGAAACCCAAATGGGAAAAACCATGGTCGAGATGAATACCCATAAGTATTCTGAACTCTTCTAAAGTTTGCCCTATTAGGAGCGAAGCCTATTAAAGATTTACAAAAAGTCCTATTAAGAACAGATCCTGTTAGGCACCACCCGATTAAGGGATTGACTATAATGCCCTATTAGAAGCAATACCCTGTGAGGAGTAACCTCAGTAGAGGATTTGAAATCCAAGCTAATGGACCACCTGGTTAGAGGATTTGAATAACACTAATCTTGTTAGAGCTTACCTGGTTAGGGGATTTTACTATTGTAATTGTTAGAAAACAATAGGGGTTTGTTGATCTGTTTGAATAGCATTACACTTGCTTGTTCAAATCCTTTTCATGCTCCTATCAACCTTTACACAAATTGCAAATACATCATCTGGTTCGGCAACCACACTCAACTAGAAATTTGCCAACAATTTCAACAAAACAACTCATCAACCTTATAAAAAAATCAATAGGTTGTTAACACAACAAAAGCCTGATTCTCTCATAGAGATTACAAACAAGTTGGTTCAAGTATGACCATATGATTACATAACAATCACTGTAGATAATTCAAGATAGCCTCGACCGCTCCTTAATCACCACATTATTGAACTCTGTAACTCATCACGCGGTTTGCATTACATGCAATTTACTTGCTCATTCCCAAGATAAAAACCGTTATCTCTATGCACCAAAAATGCTTTGAAACTCTTCTCATACAACATGCATACGTGTCATAATCATTACCCCTCATCATCATATCATAAACCAATACAACTAATTTACCAAACTTAATCGGTTAGGGTTTATCATATCAACAAGTAGGGTTTACCAGTTCAACTCTCCATTACTTAGCAATATCGGTTTCTGCCACAAACTCACCTACCAGTTATAGTTCCCTTCACTAGCTCTTCCTACCGATTACAAAACAATATTATAATAACATCATTACCAGTTAATTGACATCAATGACAACATAAAATTTCATTAATGCAATCTTCATGCAAGTGCCAACAACTTTACCTCTATACTTTCCTTTTCCTCTTGGCATCCTTCTTTCTATTAGGGTCTCAAGCTCATCTTGTTCATGTTCTTTAGATAACAAGTTGTCATGTTCATGGGAATGGCCGGTTCTTGCAGTAGAACTACTTCCAGTTTGTTTTCTTCTCATTGTTGGAGCAAGTGTCATGGAATATTTGAAGGCAACATCAATCTTAGGCATACTGTTATCATAGTTTCTCAGTTCAAAGGCAGTAAATTTAACGATCGGGGAGTCAAGTGTAACATTAACTGTTCCCAAAGTTCTAAGTTCCTAAATTGTATAAACCCTAATGGCATATTGTGATAGCAAGGTTCTCAAGATTTTGCTAACCACATCATCTTCTTGAAGTTTTTCTCCAACACTTCTGATGGAATTTACCTCATCCTTTATTCTTTTGTTGTATTGTTCTATATTTTCTCCTTCTTGCATCCTCATCTCATCAAATTTACCTCTCAAACTATCCACATTAGCCTTTTGTACATGACGATCTCCTCCATAGACAGTCTTCATCTTATTTCACATCTCATAGGCTATTTTTCAGATCTTGAACCTCAACATACTCATTATCAGATAGAGTACTAGCAATCATATCCATCTAGTTGCAATGTTATCTTGCTTCTCCTTGATCTGATCTGTAGTGAAAATCCCTGTAGGTTCATTGTACTCTATGATTACATGATTCTAGTAATGATCTCCTAGAGTTCTTAGGTAGAGCTTCATTCCACCACACCATAATATGTAATTATCCTTAGAGAAATTGGGGCCATCCTTTCACATCATTTTGGATCTTTCCTTAAGTTGTTAAGCTCTTCTGAATCTAAGGACTAGAGGCTCTAATACCAATTGTTAGTCCCAATTGGTGCTGAGAGGGGAGGGGTGAATCAATACTATACTAATTATTGCAAATTTAACCTTAATCAAAACTTCTTCATCAAACTTAACACTTATTATTATAAGAAGCATTGATAAGAAACATGCACATAGAAATGTAACACACAAGACTACCAATATTTTTCATGTGGAAACCCAAATGGGAGAAAACCATAGTGTGAGTAGAAACTCAAAAAATCTGCACTCTTCTAGAGTATGCCCGGTGAGGAGCCATCCTTGTTAGGAGATTACAAAGACACTGTTATTTGCCACCCGGTTAAGGGAATTTCTTTAAGGCTTGTTAGAACCTTTCCCTATTAAAGGTAGCCTTGTTAGAGGACTTAGGATCATCATTTAAGTGTTGGAATTATAACAGACAATAAGAGATTGTTGGCATTTCAATTAGGATATTGAGAAGGTTGTCGATGATTATGGATATAACTGATTAAGGATGTTTACTGTCTTAATATTATTATTTTGTCATTGATGTCAAGAAATTGATTTTCTAATTCAGTATGATGTTGCCATATCTTAAGAAGTATGATTTGATGAGTATAAAGATGTTGGTAAAAGACATAGAAAGATTATGATGAATAAGGGGAGAAATAAGTTATTCAATGGGCAACTATTACCAAGTTAGATAGTGATGAGATCATGATGTTTAGATTGTTTTGATATCCTACATATACTATTGATTGAAAGGTTAATACTATACTATGTTACCAAGCAAAGAACCTAGTCGGTAAACCCTAAGGTTATCGCTATCGGTTAATGAAGGCAAAATGTCTACCGAGTGAAGTTTAGTATTTACTGAGTTGCAACCAAGTTGTAACAGAATGCATTAAATGATTAAATGCATTATTTAATGAAGGAAGCTGATGAGCTCGAATAGATTAAATGATTGGTATGCCGTGCATGAAGTTTTCTAAAAGAATCTATGGCAATAGAAAATCGACATAAAGATCAACTCAGATTGAACTGCAATACCTTAGCACAAGTTCCAAGAAATGTATGCAAGTTCCAAGGCGAGGTAAACCATTTTCAGATCGAAGGATACATTCAACCTGGTCAAGTTTAAAGATTTGATGGCTATGATTGATCATGGGATATGTGATCAAGGAGATTAAGCGGTTAGCAAATTGTTTATAAATAAGGAAGGTAAGCACAGGGATGCTACATAGTGATTACCGAGCTCAGAAGCTTGAATATCTATTTGATTAACAGAGTATAGAGCCCAGCAGAGGGACAAGATAAGTCCTATGACTAGATTGTTCTGAGAAAATAAGAATCTACTTTAGCATTTTTAATGTGAAGTTGCAGATATATTTTATTACTGTTATTTTGTAAAGTGACAGAAAATATCTTAATCGAGTGGACTTAACAGGCTTATTTGTAAAACCCTCTAGCAAGGTGACATTCTGATTGAGTGTTTGAAACCCTTTAACAAGGTCACCTCTAACAAGGTGAAGATCCTAATAGATCTGAGGGAAATCCCTTAATCAGGTCACATCTAGCAATGTGTTTGTAATCTTTAACATGATTTTCTTTTAACCGAGCATACTCTAGAAGAGTATATTTCCTAGTGGGTTTGAAATCCCATAGTGGTTTTTCCCTATTTGCATTTCCATGTTGAATCTGGTTTTATGAGTGTTATGATGTTTATATGCTTATAAGTTTGCATGTTTAGCAATTTTGGTTATATTGTTGAAGTATATGTTACCGAGGTTGAATCTATTGTTTTTATGGAAGATTAAGTTTGTATGATTCACCCCCCTTCTCATCTTGTTAGCTTGGCATCTGCACTTAACAATTAGTATCAAAACTATCAATTGGTATCAGAGCTTTGGACTCTAGAAGAAAAATTTTAAAGGCACTTGAGGAAAAGATACAAAGATGTATAAGAGGGATGCACCGAAGCTAAACAAGTCTAGTTTCTCTACATGGTAGAAAAGGATGAAGCTGCACCTATCAGGACTTGGAGAATATACTGTATATTATCTAGAGAATGATTTCATTACACCTAGCACCTATCCATTGACAATGGAAGAGATAAAGGCAAAGCAAGAACATATTCAAGCAATGATTGAAATAACATCTACATTGACTGACTCAGAGTTTAATGATCTAGAAGGCTACAATGATGCCAAGGCAATGTGGGACAAGCTCATATCTGTGTATGGTGGTGATGAACATGTTCAAAGAGAAAAAATGGATAATTTAAGAGGACAACTTGAATCTATGAGAATGAATGAAGGTGAGAACATAACCCAGTACAATACAAGGTTAAAGGAGATTGTCAATCAAATCAAAGGAGCAGGAGGAACCATTGCAGAAAAGGATGTCACAAGTAAGTTATTGAGAACCCTTCTACCTGCTTATGCAATCTGAGTCTCTGCAATCAATGAATTGAGGTCTGTACCCAATATGCTAGTTTCTTTGGATGCTACTATTAGTAAGCTACATGCATTTGAGTTAAGTTACTTTGATAACAGTGGGTCTTTGGTAAATAAAATTGAGTCTGCATTTAGTTCTTTTCATCTTGATGAATCTGATGATTACAATGATACAAAGTATAAGTACTCTGAAGGGAATCACAGTGGAGCAAGTGAAAGATTTAGCAAAAACATGGAGGAGGTACACAAACTGTATGAGGAAATCAAAAAGCAAGAAGAGTTTGAAGCACTATTAGCCAAAAGGCTACTGAGATGAAAAGGTAAGTACAAAGGAAAGTTACCTTTGAAATGTTTTAACTGTGATAGAATAGGACATATGGCTTCTAATTGCCCTGACAAATAATCCAGTGAAAAGAGAGATTACCGAGATGACAGACAGATAAATAATCATTACAAAGGACACCGAGACTTCAGAAAAAGAGATAGAAAGCCATGCCTAATAGCTGATGAGGAATCCAATGATGATAAATCAGATGAAACTGATACTGAGGAAGTTGTTTATGTGGCTATTAAGGATGGATCAGATGAAGAAAGGTATGAAGAAATAGCCCTAATATCTCACATAAATAGTAATGATTCTTGGATCATAGATAGTGGATGCTCACATCACATGACAGGTGATAAACATAAGTTTGCTATGTTAGAAGATTATGATGGAGGTTATGTAAGATTTGGTAATGATGCACCATGTCCGGTAAAAGGTAAAGGATCCATAACACTTATTGACAATGCTAAATGTAATGATGTTTATTGGGTTGAAGGTTTGAAATATAATTTGTTGAGTGTAGCATAGCTAAACAACACAAGTTACCGAATAGAATTTCAGAAAGGAATTGTCAAAGTTCATGACAAGCATGGAAAGTTAGCTACTACCAGGACACAAACAAAAGGTAATACATTTCATCTTGACTCAACTAGAAATAAGTGTCTGTATGCAAAGATAGATGATACTTGGTTATGGCATAACAGGTTTTGTCATGTAAATTTTGATAATCTGATCAAAATAAGTAAGAAACATCGAGTAAGAGGTCTACCGAGTCTTGAGAAACCTGAGAATTCTATGTGCCGAGGATTCCAGATGGGTAAGATGACAAGATCAAGCTTTACAAGTAAGCCCTACACTTCTAAGGGAATTTTAGATCTTGTGCACACTGATCTTTGTGGTCCTATGAAAGTTCAAAGTTATTATGGTGATAAATATTTCATATTATTTGTGGATGATTATTCAAGGATGATGTCAGTTATGTTTTTAAAAGAAAAATCAGAAGCTTTTCAAATGCTTAAATGGTACAAGGCAAGAGTTGAAAATGAAACATGAAGATAACTTAAATGTCTTAGATCAGATAGAGGAGGAGAGTTTACCGCTGATGAGTTCAACTTATTCTGCAATGTTCATGGTATAAAAAGATAAGTCTCTGCACCGAGAACTCAACAGCAAAATGGGATAGTTGAGAGAAGAAATAGATCTATTGTGGATTGTGCCAGAACCATGATGATTGAAAAGAAAGTGCCAGAAACATTTTGGAGAGAAGCAATAAGCATAGCAGTTTACACCCTGAACCGAGTACAACTGAAGAAAGGAACTTTGAAGACACCATATGAAATCTGGTATGACAAGAAACCTAATGTAAGTTACTTCAAAATCTTTGGAAGTAGATGCTATGTACACAAATATGATAGAAATGGAAAGTTTGATCAGAAAAGTGAAGAAGGAACATTTCTTGGTTATTCTTCTAGAAGTAAAGCATTTAAATGTCTGATCAAATCATCTAACAAAATAGTAGAAAGTGCAAATGTGAAAATTGATGAATTTGTAGAAAGAAATGATGAAGGAAATTCTAAAGAACCAGAAGACTATGAAGAATTTGTGTATGTTCAACCGAGAAGTCCTATTGAGAAAGTTGCTAAAGAAAATAAAGATAATGTCCAGTTATCGAGTGATGAAGAAGATCATACAGAATCTAGCGAGCCTGTATTAGCCAAGTATGTCAGAAGGAATCATGGATCAAGTTAGATTATAGGAGATAAGGATGAACCAGTGATGACAAGAAACAAACTGAGACAGAACACATGTCTGATATCTGGATTTGAACCAAGGATAGTGAAAGAGGAATTTAATAGTGAAGATTGGATAAATGCTATGACAAAAGAGATTGATCAAATCAAGAAGAATGACACATGGACACTGGTCCCAAGACCGAAGGACAAAAATGTAATCAGTACAAAGTGGATTTTCAGAAACAAGCGGAATGAAAAAGGTGAGGTCATTCGAAATAAAGCAAGACTAGTTTGCAAAGGATATGCTCAAAAATAGGGAATTGATTATGGTGAGACTTTTGCACCTATGGCAAGACTTGATTGAGTAAGAACATTGTTGACATACGTTGCTTACAAAAATTTCAAGGTATATCAAATGGATGTCAAATCTGCATTTTTGAATGGTATATTAGAAGAAGAAGTTTATATTGAACAACTTGAAGGATTTGTTGGAGAGAATAAAGATCAGGTATGTAAATTGAACA
The DNA here is from genome assembly GCF_030272615.1 of Cryptomeria japonica. NCBI lineage: Eukaryota > Viridiplantae > Streptophyta > Pinopsida > Cupressales > Cupressaceae > Cryptomeria > Cryptomeria japonica. Next base: position 654,183,673 of record NC_081408.1, read on the forward strand.
AAGCATTATATGGTTTGAAACAAGCACCTAGAGCATGGTATGAGAAATTGCACTCTTATTCAATCAAGATTGGTTTCATAAGGACAAGTGAAAACAACAATCTGTATATGAAGAATGATGAAAATGGAATACTGATCTCAGCCATATTTGTTGATGATATTATCTTTTGTGGAAATGACTCTTTATGCAAGAACTTTGGAAATGAAATGAGCAAAGAATTTGAGATGTCATTAATTGGTGAGATAAAGTATTTTATAGGTTTATAGATACTGCAAATGAAAGATGAGATTTTCATTACTCAATCCAAGTACATCAAGGAAATTTTGAATTAATTTGGAATGGAGGATTCAAAATCAGTAAGTACTCCTATGACTACCAACTATAAATTAGCAAAGAATGATGAATCTGCATCTATTGATGAGACACTTTACCGATCTATGATTGGAAAATTGCAATATGTTGTTCACAGCAGACTAGACATAGCACATGTAGTAGGTATAGTTGAAAGATTTTTTGCAGATCCCAAGGAAACACACATGACAACAATCAAGATAATTTTTAGATACTTGAAAGGTACTAAGGATTATGGCTTAGTATATCAGAAAGGAAATGACTTTGATTTAAAAGTTTATACTAATGCTGATTGGGCAGGCAACATTGATGACAAAAAAAGCACAAGTGGAGGAGCTTTCTTTTTAGGAGAAAGACTAGTGAGTTGGCTTAGCAAGAAACAAGGATGTGTTTCACAGTCAACAACAGAAGCTGAATATGTTGCTGCATCATTGAATTGTACCAATATAGCATGGATCAAACAACTATTGGAAGGTATAAATGAGAAAGTTACCAAGCCGGTAACTATATTCTGTGACAATACTAGTGCCATTAACATTTCAAAGAATCTTGTTATGCACTCTAAGACAAAGCACATCTCTATCAAATATCGTTATCTTAGAGAAGAAGTTCAAGAGAAGAAAGTGGTGTTGGAGTATGTTAGCACAAAGGAACAAATTGCAGATATCTTCACAAAGCCATTTCCAAGGGACACTTTTGAGTATCTCAGAAGCAAGTTAGGGTTCCTACCCCTATCTTCTACTCACTGACAAAGTTTGGTGAAAGCATCAACTCTATGAATCTATAGAATATTATGTGTGGATTGATGCTTATTTACACATTTTAGGATGTTTTCTAAAGGTGTGCAGGAAACAAATATAGGGAACAAGAATTCAAGACATAATGCTTTGACCAAGACTGAGTTGACACATAACATCAAGGAATTCACTTCTCAGTGGAAGAAATCATGTTTTAGCTCTTTTACTTTTTGGCATTGTTGTCAAAGGGGGAGAAGACTATTGTATGGGGGAGAAGTCTAATGATAGAGGGAGAGCATTTCAGAATCTCATAGCAATCTGAATCCGAATCAATTAGGTCAAATCAATTGGTTTTGTTGTCAATGCCAAAGGGGGAGATTGTTGGCATTATAATTGACAATAAGATATTGTTGGCATTTCAATTAGGATATTGAGAAGGTTGTTGATGATTATGGATATAACTGATTAAGGATGTTTACTGTCTTAATATTATTATTTTGTCATTGATGTCAAGAAATTGATTTTCTAATTCAGTATGATGTTGCCATATCTTAAGAAGTATGATTTGATGAGTATAAAGATGTTGGTAAAAGACACAAAAAGATTGTGATGAATAAGGGGAGAAATAAGTTATTCAATGGGAAACTATTACCAAGTTAGACAATGATGAGATCATGATGTTTAGATTGTTTTGATATTCTACATATGCTATTGGTTGAAAGGTTAATACTATACTATGTTACCGATCAAAGAACCTAGTCGGTAAACCCTAAGGTTATCGCTATTGCTTAATGAAGGTAGAATGTCTACTGAGTGAAGTTTAAGTATTTACCAAGTTGCAACCGAGCTATAACAGAATGCATTAAATGATTAAATGCATTATTTAATGAAGGAAGCTGATGAGATGGAATAGATTAAATGATTGGTATGTCGTGCATGAAATTTGTTAAAAGAATCTATGGCAATAGAAAATCGGCAGAAAGATGTACAGCTCAGATTGAACTGCAATACCTTAGCACAAGTTCCAAGAAATGTATGCAAGTTCCAAGGTGATGTAAAACATTTTCAGATCGAAGGATACATTGAGCCTGGTCAAGTTTAAAGATCTAATGGCTATGATTGATCATGGGATATGTGATCAAGGAGATTAAGCGGTTAACAAATTGTTTATAAATAAGGAATAGTTGATAAACAATGTATGCAGGCAAGTGTAAGCACAGGGATGCTACATAGTGATTACCGAGCTCAGAAGCTTGAATATTTGTTGGATTAATAGAGTATAGAGCCCAACAAAGGGACAACATATGTCCTATGACTAGATTGTTTTGAGAAAGTAAGAATTTGCTTTAGCATTTTTGATGTGAAGTTGCATATATATTTTATTACTGTTATTTTGTAAAGTGATAGAAAATCTCTTAATTGAGTGGACTTAACAATCTTATTTTTAAAACCCTCTAGCAAGGTGACATTCTGATTGAGTGTTTGAAACCCTTTAACAAGGTCACCTCTAACAAGGTGAAGATCCTAACAGATATGAGGGAAATCCCTTAACCGGGTCACATCTAGCAATGTGTTTGTAATCTTTAACAGGATTTGCTTTTAACCGAGCATACTCTAGAAGAGTATATTTCTTAGTGGGCCTGAAATCCCATAGTGGTTTTTCCCTATTTGGGTTTCCATGTTAAATCTGGTGTTATGAGTGTTAAGATGTTTATATGCTTATAAGTTTGCATGTTTAGCGGTTTTGGTTATATTGTTGAAGTATATGTTATGGAGGTTGAATCTGTTGTTTTTATGGAAGATTAAGTTTGTATGATTCGCCCCTCCCCCCCTCTCATCTTGTTAGCTTGGCATCTGTACTTAACAATTAGTATCATAACTATCATTAAGATGTCACCTGATTAAGGGATTTTACAAAGGGATCTGTTAAAGTCCACCCGGTTAAGGGATTTTATTGTTGTAGTTATTAGAAAATAGTAGAGAGAATGATCTGTTGTAATAGCTACTCTTAGCTTAATCAGAGCCAAATGAAGCTCTTCAGTTTGACCACCGGTTATAGTTTCTCTGCACTCTACTGGTGTTCTGTATCACACTTACTCTATACTCTTATGGTGCTCTGCATTATTTCTCTTCTCTTCACACTATCCGAGCTCTGCACACTGTATTCACCACTCTGCTATTAAGTTAGCAGTTTTTCCCTCTTCTCATCTTGTTGGATTGCCTCTCTTTAGAATTGCACTTTGAAATTTTTACAATCAAACTTTTTGGTTTTCGCTAGAAACCGTTAAACAAAACTAAGTAGATTTGAAATTCAAAACTTTCCAAATATTCCCGCACTCTCTTTGCATTCTATCCATCAATATCGCCAATGGATCATCCTTAAATGCCTTTGCAACTCATAATTTCACCAATCTCTGGGTCATATTCTATCTTTTTAATTATGAACCAGAAAATACACACAAATCTCACATTAACTGATTGTTAATTGTAGTAAACTTCACTATCCATTTGTTTAATAATATCTCACCATGACTAACTTACCTTTGGTCATCACATCTAGCTTACCGGTCACTACTTTGAGATTCCCAGAGGATAGCATCCTTCAACCTGTATCACCAGTTCACTGGTGTAACTCTTTAACTTTTTCCACCAATCACTGATCATCAATTAGACTGATCACCTGTCTATCTAAAGTGTTCCTGTGGTGCATAAGACCACTAAACTGTAATCTGAGTCTCCTCTTGTGACCACATCATCATTTCATCTGCCAGTTTGAAGAAACTAATCTCAATACCTATCGGGTGCTTGAATGACTGGTCGACTACTTTGTTTTCCCCTCAACCAATTAGTCTTCTAACAACACACTTCTTAAGTGTATCAATGATGCATATTTGGGAAGCACTGAATCCTCCATACTGTTTGCAGCCATGAGTAAACCATTAAGGTTTACCATATAGTCTTGCCTAGGAGCTTGGCCTTATTTACTAGTAAGTGTTAGTCATCAATGACAATACTAATTGATGAACCAGTTGTGCCAACACCATTAGTTATGCCAACAAAAACAACTTAATCTTTTTTGAGAACCCAGTCTCCTAGTTCATCTATGTTTTCTTATGGATTCTACTAGAGATTTTCCCTCATCTTTACAAATTTATTCTAGAAATGGATGTTGGACTCAAAACTTGTTTTATGAAAAGCCTTCTTCAGTTTATGGTATATGTCACTTGTTAGATCATCCTTCTCTATCTTTCCCTAATTTCCATTTCCCTAGAAGTCATGATAATTATGATTCAGACCCATGTATTCCCCTTTCTCCTATTCAAAACCTTTCTATTTTAGAAAGCATAGAAGTCTTAGATCTCTTCCTAGAAATAGACTCAATATGATTCCCCCAATAAAGCACTAGGGATTTAGTAAAAGGGTCTCCATGGATGGCCTCTATGAGCATAGGGTCTTCCGGTGGGGATGTTTCATTGAAAGATATGGAGTTATTTGTCCAAACTTTCTATGAAGAAGCTTAGGATAGTCTCATAGAGGAGTTGGTAGACCAAGTGTTATGGGAAGACAAGGAAATGATGCTCAAAGTAATAGATCCTAGATAGTTGTAGTGATGAGCTTAGAGTGTCCATATGAGATCCCTTCTATTCTGATTCAAAAAGTGGGATGGAAAAGGAAAGAAATTATTTGTAAATTATTAGTTTTGGTGATGTATGGAAAGTTATGAATTTGCCTCTTTCATCTAATTAGAGTAGGTGGAAAGCTCCATGGATGTCATTTGGTAATAGGGATAGTAAGGGCCTTCTGAAAAAAGATGTTGGATATTTTAATCAATAAATAGAATCCTTTTATAAGTCTAGAAGGAGCAAGCATTTACTTAGAGCTCCTTGAGATTAAGGAAATAAATTTTATGATCAATGCAAGGAATTGAATTGTGGAGGGCAAACATCATAAATATAGGGGTAATAAAGATTTTAATTTCATGTTTAGAATTCAAGGTAGAGAGATGGATTGCATAAAGAAATTGAGATCTCTTCTGATAGATGATGCAAAAAGAAGGGTTTTAAAGTTAGATATGAAACCCGTTAGTCAAATGAATGTTGAGGATGTCTTAGATAGCCCTATTTAAAATTTGATAGAGAAAAAATCTCATATAGACAGGGTAGTAGTATCCCTTTCTAAAGATTACAAAATGGGTTTGTTGGTGGCTAAGTTCTCTACTCTAGTAAGAGCCAAAAGAGTTGGACCATTAGGAAGTTCAAAAAAGAAGAAGGAGAAATAATTTTTTTATAACAAATTCAAAATCAATATTAGTTTAGAGTCTTAAAATAGATAGACAAAGATCTCCTAGGCCATTGGGAAGGAAATTTTAAAGGATCTTAGTTGCTACCTATTAGGAAGATTGAATCATTTCCCTCTCCTGGTATTGTAGTAAGGAAAGAGAACATACATTCATCTATAGAGGGCTTTAAGAAAAAGGAAACAAGGAATTTTAAGGATATAAGATATCACTTTTTTCTACAAAAAATTTCTCTTCAAACCATAAAGGGGTAGAGTGTTCAGGGGAAGAAATTTTGATTTCTCTAGAGTTGGCAGTAGTCTGTGATTTTCTAGGCATCTCAGTTACTCAACCTACAGAAAGTGAAGACTCTTGGTGAGAAAAAAAAGTCCTAATACAAAAAATTCTAAATCTTGAATTAAAAAAGGAGGATATTGGGATAATGAGAGAAAATAAGAGAAATTGGATGAGAATGTATATTTTAAGGAAAAGGAAACTCTGCGTCTTCAAGAAAACTACTCGAATAAGGCTAAACCAGAATGTGGACAAAGCCCAGGTAATAGGAGAGGTAGGAAATCCTTATCGGATCTCAAGAAATTAGACAGTGAAGCAAACGATCGGATGAAAATTTCTACCCACTAGAGCTCATGGGAAGATCCTTCACATGGAACAACGAAGATCTTATCATGGAATGTTAGGGGATAAAATGCCCCTGAAAAAAAAAGTTTGGTAAAATTTTGTATAACATCTTGAAAAGTAGAAATTCTTATGCTTCAAGAGACAAAACTTAGTGGAGAATAAATGATATTCTTCTAAAAGAAGTTAGGTCTATGGGAGGTTGAATCAATAGAAGCAATTGGTTTTTAAGGGGGTCTGGTGCTCTCTAAAATCTTGGAAGAGTGTCCTTTGTGAAGATAGCAAGTAGTAGCTGTTGGCTTGGAGGCTCCTTAGGAAGTAATAGTGGATATCTCAACAACATTATCCTCAATGTTTATGGGCCAACTTATAATAACCTGAAATTAGAATTGTGGAGGGATTTGGAAAATTTACTTCAAACTATCCTCATTGAAAATATTATTCTAGGATGAAATTTCAATGCTATTATTTACCTATCAGAGAAGAGTGTGGGAATTAAAAAGGAATCTTAGTCTCAAATAGACTTCAAGAACTAGGTAGCTAGGAATAAATTAATGGAAATAAAAATTGAGAATGGAATCTTTACTTGGAACAACATGAGGTTAGGTTTTAGTTACATAGAAAAAAAATTGACATGTTTTTCTTAAAAGGTGACCTCTCCAAGTTCCATTTTTATTTTAAAGACCATACTAATCCTGGCCTGGGATTAGACAATTTTCCAATTCAGCTTGAATAATTGGGGGAGAAGAAATAATTGAATTGTCCATTTAAGTTCAAGAAAATGTAGATTAAGGATCAAAGATTTTATTTTTCTTTATGTCCAAACTAAAATCCAAAAAACAAAAATTATTAAAATAGAATAGAAAACATTTCTTCAACATTTTTTTAGTCAAATAAAAAGTTGAGGAGGAATTAGATATTTTGAATGAAGAAGTTATTAGATAGGGTATGGATAAAAATAGATTTGTCAAAGAGAAGGAGCTTATCAAATAATATGAAGAGGTTTTGGCCAAGCAAGAGATCTTTTGGAGGCAGAAGTCTAGAGAAGTGTGGCTATCTAAGGGATATAAGAATTCCAAAAAATTTCACAACAATACCAAGTAGTGAAGGGCTATCAATAAGATTCTTAAAATTAAAGATGATTTAGGAAATATGAAAGAAGATACTGAGAAAATAATATGAGAGACAGTGTCCTTTTTCTTTAAAATCTTAAACAATTGGGAAGCGTCTAATCTTAAATCCTAAAACGCATTTTTTTTTTGATAGGTAATAGGTCGTAGCCACAATATTTTGAATTATTATTATTATTATTATTATTATTATTATTATTATTATTATTATTATTATTATTATTATGTTTGATTAGATTTACCCAAGACCTTCCCCATACTATGGAAGGCCAAGAGTCACAGCTTAGAATTCCACTTTTAGATATCCCTATTGGGAATTGAACTTGGGTCTCCACAGTGAGAACCCAGTGTTTTAACCAGTTAAGCTCAACCCCATGGACAATCCCAAAATGCATTATTAAATAACATCCCAAGGTTGTTTTCGGTAGAGAAAAATAAGATGTTAACAAATAATTTTTCATCCTTGGAAATTGAAACTACCTTAAATTAGTTGCATCTAGATAAAGATCCAAGTCTAAATGGATTTCCAGGAAGTTTCTATAAAAAATGTTGGAATATATTAAGAGAGGAGATGATAGAGGCTTTAAAAACTATGAGGAAGTTATGAAGTTTTTTAAGGGAAATAAACAACACTTTTATTGGAGTAATTCCCAAGAAAGAGAAGGCGTTGAGGTTGGATGAATTTAGACGTATATCCCTTCGCAATACTATCTACAAGGTCCTATCCTAAGATTTAGCTAATAGGTTGAATACATTTATCCCACTTATTATATCAGATGAGAAAACCAGGTTTATCCCAGGAAGATCAATTCTTGACGAAGTCATTATAGCTCAAGAAACAATTCATTCTATACAAATCAACAAAAATCCAAGCATGTTGATCAAACTAGATATTAGGAAAGTCTATGATAAAGTGGATTGGAGGTTTTTTATGTAAATGTCTAGAAGCCTTTAGGTTCTCAAAGGAATGGATAAACCTAATATATTACAACATCTCTAGTCCTAGATTTTCAGTCTTAGTGAATGGATCTCTAGCAGGTTTTCTTTTAATTTCTAGAAGTCTTCAAGGGGATTCCATCTCCCCTTTCCTTTTCATAATAATGGTAGAAGCTTTGGGAAGGGCTTTAAATAGAGCTCAACATGATGGCCTTCTTTGAGGTATCAATATTACCAACACAGTAGAAGAAGTTTGTTACCAACAATTTGCAGATGACACTATGCTCATTGGACATGCTGATAGAAAGGAGGCAATTAAATTTAGAAAGATTCTTAGAATATATTCTAGATAATCAAGATAATAGGTAAATCAGCTCAAATCAAAAGTATTCTTGTTCAATGTTAAGCCTATAACAAAGAAAGAGATATTAGTTCTCTTAGGCTTTAAAGTAGGGAAACTTCCTTTCTCTTATTTAGGCCTGCCCTTAGAGAATGGATTGAGGGCCACCAAAGTTTGGGATCCAATTGGTGAAAAAATAGATAAAAATGGAGTCATGGAAAACCAAATGGTTATCATGGGCAGGAAGAGTTACTATGTTAAAGGTAGTCCTCTTAGATTTACCAATTTATTTAATGTCCCATTTGTCTCTTTCAATTGGAGCAAACATAAAGTTAGAGAAGAAAATGAGATCCTTTTATTAGCAAGGTGTGGTTGAGCAGAAGAAAATAACATTGGTTACCTGAGATAAGATATGAAGACCTAAAAACCTTGGGGGAGTTGGCTTGAGAAACTAGTTGTGGCAAAATAAGGCCCTAGGAGCCAAGCTAGTTTGGAAATTATATAAGGATTTAAATTTGAAATGGGTCAAAATTCTTAAAGGGAAATATTTAGAAGATATGAGTTTGGAAGGTATCTTTAGGACTCAAAAATCCTCCAGAAGGGTCAAGGGTATGGAAAATTTTATTAAAATGTAGAGATCTAATCTCAGATCAGATTTTGTGGGATGTGGGAGATGGTCTAAGAGCTCTTTTCTACTCAAAATCTTGGGGAGGATACCTTACTTTGGATAAAATGATGAATGTCAACAACATTAGAGAAATATGTGAAAGAATTTGGGGAGTTCATATAAGAGAATACATTGAATTTATTGAAGGGGATTCTTCTTTGGGATAAATGGAAAAAGTTTTAGGATCTCCCTAGTAGGATAGAGGACATATCTCAATTAGAGAAGATCTTGTAGAATAAATCCATATCACTTTGAATTGGATCAGAATCTTTGATTTAGATTGGAGAAAATTCGGGGAACTACAATTATAAAGATGGTTATAAATCAATAATAGAGAAACTACATCTTCAAAAGACTGAGATTTTGACTCAACTCTTCTAGGATAAAATGTGTCTGCCTAAAGCAAGTTTTTTTTCTTGGGCATCCCTTCAAGGTAGATTTCTAATAGTAGAGTGGCTTAGGAAGTAAGGATTTGTGGTCCCTTCCATCTATGTCTTATGTGAGAAGAGTGAAGAGTCAATTGATCATATTCTATAGAGTTTACCTTTAGCTTATAGATGGTGGCAATGGTTATGCACAAGATTGGGATGGATATCTACCTTACAAAATGATATATTGAGAATGTTTAAAAGTTAGCCTAGATTATTTTCATCCAGCTTATTTGGCATAATGTAGATATCCTCTTCTTAAATAATAATATGCGAATTATGGAAGGAAATAAATAGAGGGATATATCAAGTGAAAAAATTGTCTTGGGAGACCCTGTCTAATAAGATTGAAGTAGCTATTCTGGAGGTAGAGAATAGTAGATTATCCACATATAGATCAAAAGAGTCTTAGTTCTCTAGTTGGGATGAAAGATGAAGGGAAAATGATTTGGGTTGAAGATTCCTCCATATGTGGGTAAGGGGGGAGAATCATATAAGAAATATAGAAATCAAAGTGTCTGGATCCCTCCTAAATTAGGGTGGTCTAAGATGATTTTGATGGAGCCTCTCGAGGAAATCCTGGAGTTTTAGGAGCATGCTACATTATCCATTCTTGGGAAGGTGTTGTAGTAGGTAAGAAAGCTAAATCTTTAGAAGTGGTGACAAACAATATAGAAAAAATCAAAGAAGTTACTATTAAAGGATTATTAATATAGACAGAATTAGGATTCAGAAAGGTGTAAATTTAACGGGACTCGACAATAATCATAAATGCTCTCAGAACTGGAGTAACCCCAAACTAGAAGTTGAGTTCTTTCTTAGGAAGAGCACTAGAGCTCCTAAAGATTTTTGAAGCTACCAAAAACAATCATATTTAAAAAGAATTGATTTTTTTAGCTAATTAATTAGCGAACATGAGAGAAAATGGTATAAATAATAAACAATTTAGTGAGAGTGTTATAAGTCATAACTAGGGGGAACCCATTGCAGTCTAATTTCCTGGTGGTTTCAAATACTAGATTGGGATGGAAATCAAGAGTTTTGTATTGATTAGATTAGATGGAAACCAATTTTTATAAGGCTTAAAAGTCAAAGAATGAAATCTGGAGGTAGATTTCCCCAAGATAGTGGTAGCTAAAAGGATAGTTTAGGTGCACATTTTGTACAACATGATCTAGTCATTTTGAATTTTGATTTTCTCACGCTTCAAGATAATCAAAAAGATTTGCTAGAGAATTGTATGAGCTTTATTGAGTTTAAAAGTTAGAGCATTAATCCAACAACAGGAAAGAAATTCAAATACATGTCAGTTCATCCAGCACAATGAAATCTTGAGGTAGATTATCACAAGATAGTGTCGGATATAAGGACAATTCAAGTAGGCATTCCAAGCTACAGGTTTTTCTATTTTTGAAATTTGATTAACTCAAGCCTCTATATCTTCAAAAAGATTTGATAGATATTTTTGAGGTCGGTCATATCACATTTAATGTCTAATGGAGTTAAGGCAAGAAAATAGAAATGGTTGGAGGCCATAACTCATCTCTCCATTCATGGCAATTAGAGTTAATAGTCCCTAGGAGGTTGGAATTTTAAAATTTATCAAATATAAAGCCCATTAAGAGAGATAAGCTAGTGGGGAATGTCAAGGATTGAGACATTTACATTGAATACTTTTTGGGATTGTAGTTTAGTTTTCTATTTTGGTGGAAGCAATGAATAGTTTTTTTCTTTTTATCCAAGGTGATGTCTAAACTTAGTGGAGGGGAAGCATCTTGTGTTTTAGTTTAACCTATTTTGTTGTCAAGTTAGCAAATTCTATTTGGGAAAAGTGGCAAATAAAATTGGCATGAGCGCAGTAGATATAGAAGCAAAAATGAGTAAATGCTTTTAGTGGCTTCTATTAGATGTTTAATTTCATTTAGATCTTCCATTTTTCAACAACCCTTTTATCATGTTCTGGTGGAGTCTTCAAGAAAATTTCAAGATTGTAGTAGCAGGCTCTAGAATAGGGTTAGAATTATGTAGTGGCTTGGATTCTCCAATTCAGTTGGTGCCCTCTAAAAGTCAAATGTCTTTTTTTGATGAAATTAAGGAGAGAAGGTTGCAGTAAGTCTTAAATTTGCCTCACTCTGTGGTTGTTAGGGCAGTTAAAAAGATTTTAGGTGATGAGTTTCTTATGGCAGATCACAAATATAGGATAGACATGGAGATTCCTATGGTGTTTATTGATATGCTTCTACATATGGATTTATCTAAAGACAAAACAAAAAAAATTTGTAGGAATGTTTTCAAGGCAGGTTTGTTGGTTGATTTGGGAAGGATCCTCAAAAATATTGATGTTAATTTCACCATTCCTCTTTCCAAAGACTACAATGTGATGATTAGGAATGGCAAACCTCGGCCATGTGTTCCTATCCTATTTATTGAAAATATGAAGACGTTCAAAGTGAGGAAGTTTGGTATTAAAGAGAACACAAATTTCATATGGAAATTATTTTGCCTCACAAATATTAAGGAAGAGGGCTAGATTAGGGATTACCTAAGAGATGATAGAGTTGCTTTAACATCAACAGAGGAGAGTATTAATGAGTGGGGGGGGGACGAGATTCAAGAATTAGTTGAAGATCAAGGTCTAGAACCACTAGATGTAGAGGTTTGCTTCCCCAAAGCTCCTCTCCTTCAATTCATCCAGTTCAAAGATGCACCTACTCGCAACAGGGTGGTCAATCTAGGCATTGATTCGATGGAGCTCCCTTCTAGCTTGAGACCTTGTTCAACTCCTCCTTCCACCTCCCATGTTCCTGAGGACTAAGCAAGGTGCTCAAGCTTGGCCCTGTGTTTTGAGCTCGTTTACATATTTTTGTCTTTTGTTGGATTTCATAAGTTTCTTAGCCTAATGGTGGGGTTTTCTTGAGAATATTTTGAAAAATTCTCAGAAGAGTTTTGTAGTCTTTTATACTATTGTTAAATCTCTAGTTATATATGCCCTGTTTGGGCTACAAACTCATATTCATAGGTAGATAGAAATGGTTGAAGGTTTTATTTTAAATGTCATAATCTATCTATGTTTTTAATCTTTTAATTTAATATATATCGACTTCATCCTTTTATCAACCAAAAACAATTAAGATATAAATTAATAGCTTTTGTAAAATTTAATATATAGAAATTGAAAGTCGAAGGGATCGTATCTGTATATCTATTATCAACCATTCAGTGAGGAGCACTAACAAACTTTTAGGGTTTATTACAAATCAATGTTTAATCAAAGGATCGATTTACTAGGGTTTCGGACTTTCCATTGAGCTATTTTTTGTCCAGTTTGGTGGGTTTTTAGCTGAATCGTTTTCGTTATGCACAGATTGCTTGATCGGTGAGTTCAATAAGATCTTATCCCCATTGTTTACTAGCAATCAATCTGGGCATCTGTCTTAGTTCAATTGAAGCAGGCAAACTACATATTTCCTGGCAGATCTTTATATTGAAACACTCGCCAACTGATGTAGGAATGGACGTGTCAGTATTTCATTTCCTATTGTATAAATTAATTGGATTTCAGAATATATTATATTTTCTTTTCAGCAACTTTTAAAATGTTTTCAGGTTCAAGACAATTCTGGTTGTGAACTTTCCCACAATAAAAATCTATCTACTAATAAATATATTTAAAAAAAATAGATAAGAAGAAATAACATAAACAGGTTATTTAAATAAAGATATTAGAAAAATAACAATACCTTGGAGTCCATCCATGTATCTTGATTCTTTACTTAGAATACATGGAAAAGTATCCTAGCTGGCCCATACCATGCGCTCGATACCTCCAATCAATATATATTATACTCCCTAATCGTTGTGCGAGATGCCGTCAACAATTTTAAATAACCCAGAAAATGTAAAGAGAGTGGGCGTAAACTGGGGCAAGAGTTTGACTGTTTTACAATAATCGCGGTCCAGATGGGACCTGTGCTTTCGACGGTAAAGGTTAACCAGTAGTATAAGAGAATCTCTTCAAATCTGCACTTTAAAGGGTGTGCCTTTTATAAAATGATTGAACAATTTGGAGGAGCGATTGTAGAGGAATTTGAGCATTCCAAGCAAATAAAGAACTTCCAGTGATCAATTTATAATGTAAAAAAATATCTAAATATATTTTTTTGTATAGGATGAAAAAGCTTACAGATGCTGCGTATAGGAGGAGTGAGCTAGTGAGGGTTTCTGTGCAGCGCCAGCTCTTTGCTTGCCTTTGCATGCTCCTGCATGTGATGGTGATTGATTTCCGTGTTTTAGAATATCCATTTCCTCGCCTATTTCTGTCAAATCTTGGCCTGTTAGGTATATATCCCAGCATCTCCCTAACTATCATGGAGTTGCTAACCTCTATCTTTTCCTTTTTGAATGATTAGAATAATTGAGATCAAATGTTCCACATCTCTTGTTTGGATTTCACTAAAATCCCACATTCAATGGTCATATTTGAAATTGTGTTGAAGAGTTGATTGGTGTTTCTGTAATCTCCAATTTTCTAATGCTTTGACTAATATTATCTCTTCCCTTATACAAGCCCACTATGACGTATATTTTATTAAATTATGAATTATTCATGTACCCAAAGTATGATTAGAAATTTACAGAATTAAATAGATATTATGTTTGTCTATAATCAATTTAAGTTTAAAGAATACATCTAAGTTTGTATTATATATTATTGACACAATATGATAGAATTATATTGTGGTGTAGCATATTTTGGAGTCTTCTTATAAATAGATAAAATAATAAAATATTATAAATTCTAGAACTTAAATTGTTAGATAAAATTGAAGCACTTCCAATATTAAAATAAGATCATTTATGAAAATCAAAATTATAAATATTGTGGTAACTTTGATAATTCTAAATTAGAAATTTAACAAATACATACACAAGACCCCATAACCTTCACATGAAAATCAATTATAATAATCTAATATACCTTATAAAATACTTAGAACTACATTTCTAAACTAACACAAACAAATTTCCTTATATATTTATTATGTTGCATAGTCTAATATGATTTATATACTAATATACTTTAGATGCACTTAATTATGTACATTGCGTTATTATATTTATATATTTATATAATTTATAATGTTGCTACTAATTTTCAGAAGTATAGATTCTAGAGAATATATAATTTCTCAAAACGTGAACTTGGACTGCTATTTTAGTCTAAGTTTTAAGGAATATAAATCTTTTATCATGTTTTGATAAATCGATTAAAATAGAATATCAGACAATTGTTTTTCAATAGATTTTTAACATTTTTACAGCATTGGGAGGGTAGATTAAGAAGATTGAACCAATAAAAATTACATTAAAATCTAATGTGGTTTGCAATTTTTTTGTTTTTGATCAAATACTATTTTGTGTGGAAAATAAATGATCCCATAAAATCACCTACAATAAATTCAAACCCTAAAATGTTCATACTTCTTATTCCATCGTGTTTTTAAGTTTACACAAGGCTGAAGCATGTTTATGCATCTGAGAAGAATGAGGTCACCATTTCACTTGAGACTTTGGTAATACCCACTCTCTTGTAGATTGCACTGATACTTGCATATTCTTCCCGTTTATTTTTTAATCTTTTTTTTTCCTGTTGGTCTATTGTTTTTGATTAAGATAAACTAGTTTTACACGGACTCAAAACCCAAATTCAGCACAAAATAAAGCATAGAAAATAGAGTCTAACTAGTTGCTAACTAGCTACAAAAACTCGGGAACACCCCATAACAACAAAACCACAAAAAATAGACCTTAAAAAGGACACAACAACAAAAAACTAAAAAGGAGCTCTCATAAGCTCAACATTTTTTTGGATAGCTTTGTCATTAATTTGTTGAAGTTCCTCCATAATAAACCCTGAGCTACCAGTCACCCGATGTTTTCTCCTAGTCTTGGTACACAGTCTCGTGGATGCCTACACCTCTTGGTTCATCCTCGTCAAATTGGTATCTGGGGATGTTTCAGCTCTAGCCATCTACTCCTTCTACAAGGCAATTTTCTCATTGACTCTCTTTAGGGCCTCGATACTGCTATGCATAGCTTCCTTACTGACCTCCACCAAACCCTTTAGTTTGCTCTTCAATTTATGAATTTCTTTCTCCAACCTATGAATTTTTTCCTCGTGCTCAGTCTTCATAATATTGACATCTTTCACAATTTGTTGGAAAAGTTTCAGGAGTTCCTCAGTCTTATCTGGTGCAGGAATCTCAGTGAAGGTGGTGATGAGGTCTTGAATCCCCTATTTAAGAATATTGATTTTCCTAAGAACCATCAGAAACACTTTTCTTGATACATCAACAATTTACCCAGAAGCAAATCAACATCCATTTCATTATCTTTGTTCTCATTGGGGTCCACATTGATAGGGATGTCGATCTTAATTTCGTTATCCTCCTTGTCTAGAATCACCACCTTACTAGTCTTCAATTTTTTCAGATTTTGTGGTCCCACAATGTGGGTCTGTGAAATAGGGGTTTTCTTCCTAGCAGCTCATCTAGCAGGGTTTTTTCTACTCTTACTAGTACCAGGGGTGGTCTTTTTCAGGGGACCCTCATCCTCCAAGGATTTATAGTCTGAATCATCTGACACCTGGATATCATTCCAATCCACAGCTTCCCCACCCTCTGCATCATCAAACTCTATATCTGACACATCATGCACCTCCTGGTTGGCTAAAGATGTGCTTTTTCAGAGAGGGGGAAGGTTGTACCTCGTGGGCCCTCGTATACTCGATGATTAATTGTATTAAACCCTCATGAAGAATCAGGATATCCTCATCCTTAGCATGCTTTCTAATAGATAATTCCAGAGAAGATAACGAGTAAAATAGGATAGAAATTCTCTTGTCATGTCTAAAATGGTTCAGAATAGTGAAATGGTAACAAAAAATACTACCAAAGCACCCATCAAAGGTAATATACCTCATGATGAATTCCACCATGTCCACCCAGAGACTCTGAAGGTCCAAACAGTTGTAACCACCATCGAGGTTCTTCTTAAGCCTAATCCTTTAACTCTGCTTATCATAGGAAACAAAGAGGGCTTCTTCCAAATTCTTCATTTCCTTAAAACATTTTTTTCCCTCCATACTGAGCCCAGTAATCTTGACAATGAATGGTTCATCGATTCTAAACTCTGCCTCATACACACGCAACACCCCATTATACCAGCTAGTCAAAAATAAGTCTATGATATGGTGGTCCTGTCCATGAAGTTTTCAAATATAGGCATCCATACCCCCATCGTTAATCTCCCTTGAAGCCTCCTCATTCTTCTCACAGAGCTCACATGAGGATGGATCCATTTTATTTTTGTCTTCACCCATTATGGTATTGTTTCTACGATTTTTTCAGCTAACACCAAAACCAGACTTCAAGTTGATGCTAAACAAGTAGAGCCGCAAGAACAATCTAGAAACTCGACTTCACTCTTTTCTATGAAAAACACTACACATGTGATTTGTCATCATTAATTGTCAAGTGATGAAATATTTTTGGCATTCTTCCTCGCCAACTTCCATAACTAGAATGGAAAGGAATCCCCTTCCTTCGACCACTTTTTCTGTTAGACAGCTTAGATAACCGGAGGACAACTGAGAGGTGGGGGGGTGAATCAGTTGTCAATAGATTATAGAACTTTAAGCATTAAATCCTTATTATTGGAATACATAAACCAAATACCAGAATAGCATATATAACAGTTAAGCACAAATATAAACCATGAAATATTTACCAACCATCCACAAAAGATAGCACCAAGATTTGTACGTGGAAAAAATGGTAAAGATAAAAAACACGGTGGGAAGCCTACCCACAGTTCGACAATACTTTTGCACTAAGTATGTGATTACAGTAAAAGGGGCCTGCACATTTAGGAAGGGCAACAACTTAGAGCACACTGCTCATCACAAAAGGAGCCTCACTAACTACAAAATAAATCTAGACTACAATTTGGAGGAAGAATGAACTGCAAGAATAGCATCTCCTATGCCTGAGTATATTTCCGATTAAGCTCAGTACTGAAGGTCTTAAACCTCTTTTACCAACCCAATTCGATCGACTATGATTGACCAATAACCTCTGCATATGATTACAACTTTATTCACACAGAGATTAATCCCACAACCATAATCCCATTAATACCATGAATATCCCCATGATCTAGAAAGAGATCTTACATCACATTTTACCAACTCGGGACCTAAATAATCAGGTCGGCCAACTAAAAGATAATACAATAAATTCAAAACTTAAAACCTCAATCTAATGATTAACCAAGTCAGCTTGAGACTGAAACAACATAATCTAATCAATAAACCCAACCAATAACGCATTGGGATCATCTACCAATGCGTTACATAAACCGATCCATAACCTAGCCAAATATGATACCATTAGGTCCGGACTCAAATCCAACACCACCAATCAATAGGAACACAAACAAGATAATCAAAAACATCCCAAAAGTGATCTAGAAGCTACACCAACACCACTTATCATGTGCATCAAAATGTCTTCAACAAAGCTCTGCCGACAGAACCATTATCGGTGACCAAAAGGCTTACTAGAACAAATGATAGTTCTTGAGTCATGAAATCCCAAACAAACTGATTGTGATACCCATCTGAATAGCATGAATGACATATCCAAACCAAGTCCACAAGCCAAAGCATACTGGAGCATACCAGATCAATATCATAAACCAGCCACTCTACCGGAACCTACTGAAAGCTAGTGAAAAGCCAAAATAGTCAGTGTTGCCATCAATGACAAAACATCAATGCAACACATAATCAATTCCTCCAATTTTCAACAATCTCCCCCTTTGGTATTGATGGAAACACTAGATGTGAAAAACATCCAAGTGCCAAGAAATGCCAAACAAGTCTTCCCCAAAGGAAGACTATCAACAATCTCCCAAATGATGATATAACAATGATGTTAACAAACTCCCCTTATGAATGATATCTCTTTTAAGCTCTAATCTCTACCCTTGACTGGTATTCTATTAAGCTCTATTTTTCACATATATCTCTCTCTCCCTTTGACATCAATGCCAGAGATCTGACATGAACATCTAAGAAAAATCATAAATCCACTGAATGACACAACTGACTACTCCCCCTGAGTAGTAGGACCAACACATCAATTCAGAATGAGTAGTAGCTCTGTAAGTGCATATCAGATTGATGCCAATCAACATCATTTAGGTCTCTACTAGAGGGGTAGAAACCCCCAATCTGTCTCTGAAGTACTCAAATGATTCCTTAGGCAAAGGTTTAGTGAAGATATCTGCAATCTAATTTCTAGAGTTCACATAAACCAGTCTGACTTCATTTTCTTCCAACTTCTCCTTCAAAAAGTTATACTTGATAGATATGTGCTTTGTCTTAGAATGAAATACTATATTTTTTGATATATCAATAGTTGTAGAGCTATCACAGTGAATAACTACCCATTCATTACAATCCACCCTTATATCCTTCAACATTTGCTTCATTCATAGAACTTGTGTAGAGTTAGTAGCAACAACAACATACTCAGCTCCAACAGTAGATAAAGATGTACATGACTGCTTCTTTCTGATCCAAGAAACAAGTTTCTTTCCAAGAAAGAAAGCTCCACCAGATGTGCTCTTCTGGTCATCAACATCTCGAACCTAATCAACATCTATATATGCACATAGTGTAAAGTTATGATTTTTAGGATACCACAAACCAAATTCAGTTGTTCCCTATAAACACCTGAAAATCCTTTTCACCGCACTCTCATGATTCTCTCTAGGATCACTCTAATATCTTGATACAATACAAACTGCATTCATTATATCCGGTATAGTCCGAGTCAGATATAACAAACCTCCAATCATAGACTTGTACCTTGTAGGATTTACCAGTGTTGATGCATCTTTCCTATTCAACTTCTCACTTGTAACCATAGGTGTACCAACCAGTTTATAATCTTCCATGCCAGATTTCTTCAACAACTCTCTAGTATACTTAGTTTGACAGATGAAAATACTTCTATTAGTCCGAGTAATCTACAAACCTAAGAAAAATTTCATTTCCCCAATCATAGACATCTCAAAATCATTCTTCATATTTTCAGAGAATTCCATACATAACTTATCCTCACTTCCAAAAATTATATCATCAACAAAGACTTCAACAATCAATATGTCATCATTAGTGATCTTATAGTATAAATTATTGTCAGCATTACCTTTAGTGAAACCAAGACTCAAAAGATATTTATCCAATCTAGCATACCAAGCTCTGGGGGCTTGTTTCAATCCATATAAAGCTTTCCTTAACCTGCAAACCATGTTTTCATCATCTAAAAGTGAAAATCCATCAGGTTTCTCAATGTAAACTTCCTCTTCAAGATCTCCATTCATAAATGCACACTTAACATCCATCCGATAAACCTTGTAGTTCTTATGGACAGCATAAGCAAGAAATAAACTCTCAACTTCAATCCTAGCTACCAGAACAAAAGTTTCATCATAATCAATTCCTTCCTTCTGATAATATCCTTTACAAACCAATCTAGCTTTATTCCTCATAACTTGTTGATCTTCATTCAATTTATTCCTAAAAACCCATTTAGTTCCAATAACATTCTTATTTTTAGGCCGAGGATCTAAAGTCCATGTGTTATTCTTTTCTATCTGATCAAATTCCTCTTCCATAGATTTCATCCAACTTTCATCTTTACATGCTTTAATTACTGACGCTGGTTCAATTTGAGAAATTAAACATACCTCATCAATTGCCAACCTTCTTCTTGTCATCACTCCTTTGTTCTTTTTTCAAATGATCTAATCTTCTAAATGATTTAACCTTACATACAAAGGAGTCTTCTAAATTTCTATTCCTCTACTCTGATCTTCACTTACTGTTGAATTTTTTGATACTGCCGGAGTAACTGGTTCAATATTCTATTCTGGTGCAGGTGCTACTGGTTTAGTTATGATCATCTCCACTGCTGGTTCTCTCTCATAAGTTCTGATTTGATTTCTATTTTGCTCATCCACCTTGACATTAGTTCTCTCCATAATTATTTGCAACCTTTTGTTATAACATCTATATGCTTTTCTTTCATTAGAATAACCAAGAAATATCCCTTCATCACATCTAGGATCAAACTTTCCAATGGAATCATCTCTTTTTATATAGCATTTACTACCAAAGATTCTAAAATACTTAACTGTAGGTGTATGACCAAACCATAACTCATAAGGTGTCTTACTGGTGTCACCCTTGATATGAACTCTATTGAATGTGTATACCGTTGTGCTTGCAGCTTCTCTCCAGTACATATGAGGTAGATTGGCTTCCATCAACATAGTTCTAGCCACATCCAAAATAGTTATGTTATTCCTTTCCGCAACTCCATTCTGCTGAGGTGTCCAGGGTGTAAATAACTGTCTCCTTATCCTATTCTTTTCACAATAACTGTTAAATTCATCGGATGTGAATTCTCCACCCTGATCTGATCTTAAGCATTTAATCTTGAATAATGTCTATGTCTCAACTTTATCTTTAAAGATTTTAAAATTTTCAAATGCTTCGGATTTCTCCCTTAGAAAAGTAACCCACATCATTCTAGAATAGTCATCAATGATTAGCATAAAATATCTATCACCTTGAAAACTTTTGATTCTAGTTGGACCACACAAATAAGTATGAATAAGATCAAGAACATCATTATATTTGTCTTGTATACTCTTAAAAGAAGTTTTGACTTGCTTTCCCATTTGACATTCCTTACATACCAAATTATAGGGCTTCACAATCTTAGGTATATCTCTAATTGCCTTAGTAGAACCGATCTTTAAAATATAGTCAAAATTCACATGACACAAACTCTTATGCCATAACCAACTCTCATCAATTTGTGTAATCAAACGTGTCTTCTTATCAGAGTTCAAATGAAAGATGTTACCTTTAGTCTAAGTACCGGTTGCAATCTCCAATCTAGATCTGTTGATAATCTTGCATTTTCCATCGTTGAACTATAACTGAAATCCTTTATCCACCAATTGTACCACACTAAAAATATTATTCCTTAAACCTTCAACATAATAAACATTCTTAGTATCATTCTTACCATCTAGTGATATAGTTCCTCTTCCCTTGATCATGCATGCTTTGTCATCTCCAAATCTAACCAGACCGCCATCAAATTCTTGCAAAGACAAAAACTTTCTTTTATCTCCAGTCATATGATGTGAACATCCACTATCTATCACCATTCATACTTCTCTTGAGGTACTAGATCATCTTCTTTGATAGCCAAAAATGCCCATTCCTTTCCATTGTTAGATCCACTAGCTGAATCTTGTGTCGATTCATCATCAAAATCAAGCACACCTTCCTCATCAGCATAGTAGCATGATTTGTCTTTGTTTCTCCTATACTTATGTTTGTTATGATAATCATGGTTAGGTTTAAAAGATCTCCCAACTCTTTCCTCAAATCTTGAATTCCTTTCAAGGCATCTAGATGCAAAATGACCTATCTTATTACATGCAAAACATTTAAAAGGTGATTTTGCTTCATACATACTTCCTGTAGGACCTTTAGGTACTTTTCTAGCAAATAGGGCTTCAAGTTGCTCAAACTCATCATCTTCTTTCTTTATTTTATCCACTTCCTTAGCATATAAGGTTTTCCAATCACTCTTGTTGGTAGATGATGTAGATGCATGAAAAGTAGGTTCAGATTTTGCAACTCCAAAAGGACCGAATTCCTCAAGCTCAAAAGTAGATAACTTCTCAACCAAGGTATCCCTATTAATAGAGGTGTTTTCCATAGTTCTCATCTCATTAATTACAGTTGCCATCATATTATAAGCCAATGTCAAAGCTCTTAGTACTTTAGAAACTATTCCATCTGCGCTCAAAGATCCACCACAACATTGAATTCCCATGACAATCTCATTAACTTTCTCCACAAAAGCAGTAATCCTTTCATCTTCCATCTTTAGGTTTTCATATCTCACCCAGTAACCATCAAGTTTAGAAATATTAACAATAGGTTCATCTTTATTCAGAGTCTCCAATTTATTCCATATAGCCTTCGCAGTTGATTTGTTATATAGTCCCATAATTTGCTAATCAGAAAGTGCACACAAAAGGGCTTCTCTAGCTCTACAATCATTTTCAATGTCCTTATCCAAGCCTAATGAAGGAGGATTTCTAGAGGCTGGATTATGAGGTGTATATATACATTCTTAGTGATCTCGCAAATCTCCTTGCCAAGACATCTCATATGAGTCTCCATCTAAATCTTCCATACTCTATAATTTGTTCCGTCAAGCCTAGGAATTTCTCTCCGAAAAATAGCAGCAAATGAACTTGATGAACTTGCACTATTAGATGTCACAGGATCTTCCTCAAGAGGCTAATCTTTTGTAGAGAGGACCAGGCTCTGATACCAATTGTTAGACAAACTCAGATAATTGGAGGACAACTAAGAGGGCATTAAATTAGTTGTCAACAGATTATAGAACTTTAAGCATTAAATCCTTATTACTAGAATACATAAATCAAATACCAAAATAACAGATATAATAGTTAAGAACAAAAAAAAACCACATAACATTTACCAACCATCCACAAAAGATAACACCAAGATTTGTACGTGGAAAATGCGGTAAAGGGAAAAACCACGGTGGGAAGCCTACCCACAGTCAGATAATACTTCTCCAGTAAGTATGTGATTACAATAAGAGGGGCCTTCACATACAAGAATACCAACAACCTAGAATGCACTGTTCATAAGAAAAGGAGCCTCACTGACTACAAAATAAATCCAAACTACAATCTAGAAGAAGAATGAACCACAAGAATAGAATCTCCTATGCCTGAGTACATTTCAGGTTAAGCTCAGTACCAGAGATCTTAAACCTCTTTTACCAACCCAATTCGATCACCTATGATCGACCAAAAACCTCTACGTATGATTAAAACTTTATTCACACATAGATTAATCCCATAACCCTAATCCCATTAATCCTATGAATATCCCCATGATCTACAAAGAGATATTACATCACATTTATACCAACCTAGGACCTAAACAATTAGGTCAACCATGTAAAAGATAATACAAAAAATTTATAACTTAAACCCACAATCTAATGATCAACCAATTTAGCCTGAGACCGAAACAATATAATCCAATCAATAAACCCAATCGGTAATCCATCGGGATCATCCATCAACACGTTACATAAACTGGTCCATAACCTAGCTGAATAAGATAGCATTAGTTCCAGACCCAAATCCAACACCACGGATCCACAAGAACATGGACAAGATAATCATAGTATCCTGAAAGCCATCTAGAAGCCATGCCAACACCAGTTATCACATGCATCAAAAGGTCTTCAATAAAGCTTTTTCGACACAATAAGGAAAGCAGTGCGCAAAAAATGCTCTCCTAACATCAATTCTAAGGGGATTTGCAAGCAAGGAAGTATTTTAATTTCAGTTTACAATACATTTAGATAAAACTCAGACATAAGATTAAGATTAACCAGATAGAATAGCACCAGAGAAAGACATTAGATATACGTGGGAAAACCCTTACAGGTAAAAAACCAACCACCAAAAAGATATCCCTTTATTTAGTAAATGACACAGTTACAATAAAGTACTCAGATCCTCTTTTATAGACTCTATTCTCATAACTATTCACACAACATGCAGACATCTCAGCTTAGCTTCTACAACTTCCCTATTTTCTCTTCTGCTACCACCACAATATTTATGCACACCCATCTACTCATTGGTTACATCTCTGGCAACCACCATCTACCAAACCAATCAGCCTTGTTGCATAACCGTCCAGTAACAGCCTGTTCATTCATGAATTTGTGGAAAATATATTATTCCACATTCATCTAGAAGATGGGTCAGTTCATATTCAAATACACCAACAGAAACATTCCAAGTGTCCGCCTACTAGTCTTCAGTCCAGGTGACATCAAACCAATCACCGAAGGCGATGCCATCAAGTATCAGAAAGAAAAACAATCAGCTATCCTGAATGTTCAATCTTTCTCTCTGTGCTCTGCCACGCGGCACCCCCTGATTGGTTTCGGGTCCCTGCTTTGACATCTTAGTATGACCTCACTATCCACTCGGAATTCTTCTTTGTCGCTGGGTCGCAATTGAAAGTCTCATGAACAATTTTCCATCACGACCTAGAGACCATGGTCGGATCTTCTACGATCATCGTTTGATCATCTGCGATCTGCTCGGTCTTTAACTCACCTAAGCCACTCACCTGTTAGGTCCCACCACTTGGTCACCATGTCATGAGGGATATTCCAATGAGTAGTTTCCTATCATGACCTAGCAATCATCATTGGATCAACCTTGATCACCGTCCGATCATCCTGGACTTGCTCACCAGTTAACTTCACTTGAGTTCTCTCTTGCCGAGACCCATCACTTAGTCGCGATGTTGCTAGGGATATTCGTATGAGCAGTTTCCCATCCCGACCTAGCAATAGTCGTTGGATCTTTTCGCCCAACTGTCAGATCTACTCAACTTTCTCACCCGATAACCGATCACAAGAAGAGGGTTCCATCGTGGTAAGTTACACAGATCAACTCAAACACTAGGCATGAGAATTCAAGGCATATTTCCAATAGACACAACCCCTACCTATGATGAAAAGGCTTACTAGAACAAATGATAGTTCCTGAGTCATCGAATCCTGAACCAACTGATCATGATACCCATCTGAATAGCTTGAATGAAAGATCTAAACCAAGTCTACAAGCCAAAGCATTCCAGATCAATATCATAAACCAACCACTCTACCAGAACCTACCAGAAGCCGGTAAACAACCAAAATAGTCGGTGTTGCCATCAATGGCAAAACACCAATGCAATACATAATGAATTCCTCCCACTGCCAATATTTTCATCATTTCTAATCACACCTAAATTAGCCACATGGTCAGCTGGCCTATTACCCTCCATCATAACATGTGTTATTTTAATATTCTCAATTTTTTTTATCATTTCAAAGTACTCCTACATTAAATGGTTAATCATCTAGCAAGGTGGATATTTTTTATTCAAACAATTAATTATATTTAGCGAGTCACTTTCAAACTATACCTTCTTAAATCCTCCATGACTTTCCATTCTAAGTCCAATGTAAGTTGCAATTGCCTCAGAAAAATGGTTTGTCTCGGTGCCAAGTGGGAGTGCCACTGCCAAGAAAAGCCTACCATTATGATCATGTGCAACTCCCCCATAGCCTGTCAGCCCAGGATTACCTTTGGCTACCACATCAACATTAATCTTGATCCACCCCGTCGGAGGAGAAATCCAAACAATATTAGGTCTAGTGTATTTCACTTAATAGTGGGTCTACAGATATCCCAGTCAATGTTCTACCTATTGATGATATCTCAGTCCATTTTAGGAGGCTTTATACCCAGATCATGTTGTCAAGAAGGACAAGAAGCAATGAATTTTTTCTTGATAGAGGATTGAATACGATGAGAAGCCACAACAACTAGAGAACCTCTGTCTCTGAAAATCTGATTATTTCTTTCCTTCCAAATACTCCAGGCCACATGAGGTACCATAAGATTCTAGAGAGACTTGAGAGATGAATTATTCGAAGGGCATGACCATTGCAGCTAGGAATCTAGAAGAATAAAAGGGAAACACCAACTAATACACCAAAAATTAAAAAAAATTGGCCCAAATATCCTAACTATAAAAACAATGTAATAAAAGATGAGTCATATCCTTAGCCTCTTCCTTGTAGAGCAAGCAATGATTGTAAGACAAAACATAGATTATCAATAGAAAGCACTTTATTCTGCATAAACAACTAGAAGAAAATATTAATTTTAGGAATTAGGAACTTATTCCAGAGACAAGACTAGAAAGGGGCCAGAGGAAAGGATCTAGAGAGCAAAGAACAGGCTTGAGAGACCAAAAAAACACTAGAAGATGATCCCACCCAAACCAAAGAGTCTTCAACAGAAAAGAGAGGGAATGCATATAAAAGAAAGCCATTTCTAGAGAGGAAAGAGTTGCGGACTCAAAGAGGGCATGCCAATCCAACTACCATCCCTATATAGTCAACAAACCGCAAACCAATCCAATCTTTAGACTTCTCCATGAAAGAGACAACCCAACTGAAATTAATTAATGGACTATCACCAACCCACCAATCTTCCGAAAAATGAATGTTCCTATTATTACCTAGGCACCACTTTGACCCCTTTGAGATGATGAGGGATCTAGTAGTCAAAAAGCTTGACCAAAGGCTAGACACATTTTGGGCCAGATAAGAACCTTTAAGTATATTTTGAGGAGTTCGTGATGAGCATAGGTACTTATTGCCAATGATATCAGTCCATTCATTGGATTCCTTGATCACTCTCCACAACTGTTTGGCCAACAATGCCATATTAAAATCACAGATATGTCTAAAGGCAAGCCCCCAAGTTTCTTTGGCATACAGACTTGGTCCCAAGAAACCAGAGGAAAGTGATTCTTAGATTTAGTACCTGTCCACAAGAAGTTATTCTAGATCTTTTCTATATGATCTGCGAATTTGGCCAGAATTTTAAAAAGAATCATGGCATAGATTAGGAGATTTTACAAAGAAGATTTAATCAATTGGAGCTTGTTGGCTTGGTTCAATAAAGCACCATTCCAACCATCAAGTGTGGAATAAACTTCTTCAGCCTGAAGACCATAATTTTAGAAAAGATTTTATAGATAGAGTTACATAAACTGATGGGCTTGAAATCCTAAAAGCAACTGGCATCAACTTTCTTCAGAATCAAAACAATAAAAGTGGCATTAAGATCTTTAAGAAGAGATCTGGACCCAAAGAACCCTTGTGCAACATACACAACGTCCTCCCCCACAAAAGACCAAAACATCTAGAAGAAGAACATAGGAAAACCATCAGACCCCGGAACTTTGTTTCCTTCAAAAGAAAAAACTACTTGCCTAAGCTCTTCAACATAAGGGATTCTAGATAGCTCATAATTCATATCTAGAGAAATACACTCCTGGACTTCCTTGAGAATTTCCTCCTAAGAAACCAAGTCAACGGGGACACCAACAGACAACATATCATGAAAATAGCAAACAACTTCAAAGCTCATATCCTCCTGCTTCTCAATCCAATGATTATTGGCAGAGATATTCTTAATTTTGTTAGAATCTCTATGCTTGAGAGTCATCATATGAAAGAATTTAGTATTCTTGTCCCCATTTTTCAACCAAATGGCTCTGGATCTCTATTTCCAAAATTCCTCTTTTTTAGAAGTTATATCATGTAATTTGGACAAATGCTAAACTTCTTTGTCCATAACATCAGGGCAATACCCTTGGGAATGAATTAGAGAGTGGATGTCATCCAACTCTATTTTTATAGAATCTTTTATTTGGAAATTATTTCCAAAGGAGGATTTGTTCCATTTCTGGACTTTAGTTTTAACATTAGCCAATTTCTTGGCCACTCTAAACATAGCCGTACCATGGACCCTAATATTCCACCACTCTGCAACCTTCTCCACAAAGTCAGGA
This sequence comes from Cryptomeria japonica, assembly GCF_030272615.1. Lineage (NCBI taxonomy): Eukaryota > Viridiplantae > Streptophyta > Pinopsida > Cupressales > Cupressaceae > Cryptomeria > Cryptomeria japonica. The sequence goes on from NC_081408.1 coordinate 654,211,817, forward strand.
TTATGAGTCCATATTTTTTAAAATATGAATGAGAAAGCCTCTTTCCTACTAAGGGAAGAGATTTTCAAAACAACTGGGAAATGATCATAACCAATCCTAAATAAAGAAGATAAACTAGAGGAAAAATCCAGCAACCAGTCAGAGGAAATAAGACCCCTGTCAAGTCTGATTTGTATAAGATTTGTCCCACTCCTCCTATTAGACCACATGAACTTAGACCCAGTCAATTCTAGGTCAAGAAAATCCATGACATTAATGAGATCCAAAAGATACTGCTTACTATCTTTAGAAATCGGTGCCCCACCACTTTTATCCATATTTGATATAGAGCAATTGAAATCCCCCATCACGGTCCACTTCTCATTATTAAAAAGAAGTCTATATATTACCAAAGAGTTCCAAAAAACCTTCCTAACACTCCTTCTATTCAGAGAATAGATGTTGGAAATGAGACCCATTTAGGAGATTAGTGATTTTAGTGGCAATGTGATTCAGATTGGAAATAATTGCCGCACCTTGCGCAAGCCTTCGATTCCAAAAAGTATCAATACCTCCAGAGGCACCATCTACATCAACACAATGAACACCATGGTCCTTAAAAATAGGTAACTTCATCTTTAAAAACTTATTTGAATGCATTTTAGTCTCTTGAATAAGACAGATTCTTGGTTTATGATCTCGAATCATATTAGATAGGAGATCATGTTTGTGGGGGTGATTGAGCCCCCTTATGTTCCATGAAATGATCTTCATTTAGAATGACCAAGGGAGCCAATCCCCATATCCTTAAGAGTTCGCTAAGAGCCATCAACAATATCAAACATAACTCTTCTTATCTCTGGTAAATAGATTTGTGGGTCTTCCAACCCCTCGTGCTAGCATTTAAGGGAGGTGTACTCTGACACTGGTTCTTATATTTAACTTCAATGAAGTTATTAGGATCCTCCATCTTCGAGCGAAAATCCATAGGGGAGTTAGGACGACAAGCATCAAAGGAAGAAGAGTTCAACTGACCTGGCTTGTTATGGGAAGAACCCATATCCACAACCAAATTCAAATTTGATTCTGCCATAATATTGGGAAGGGTAGATCAAGAGTCATTTTGTTAACCTCTAAAGGATAGGGGGTCTATCCCTAAACAAGATAATTTTTTGATAGAAGTCCTAAAGGGACCTCCTTTAGATCTCTCCCAATAACTTCTCCTTGCACCAATTGATAGACCCGACTGTTAGGATCTAGTTCCACCATCTCAGGAACCTAGGGACAGTGAGGCCCTGAAGGCTTATCCATAAATATAAGTGAGTCAGATGATTTTTTCCTCAAAACTTTCTTAGAGTGATTCTTGATAGGATAATCTCTATCCCAGTAACCTACCTTCTTACAATGAAAACAAGCAAAATGAATTGATTCATAATCCACTTTTTGAATCCATTTCCCAAGTTTTGAGTTGAAAGTGACTTCTTGTGGGAGGTTAGACAATTGATTGATATTCACACAAATACGAGCATAGACCAATCATCTTCTAGCTATCACCATTGGATCCATTGAGAGCAACTCACCAAAACAAGCAACCAACCCACAAAAAAATTCCTCATCCCAATATTCCAATAGGAGACCAAGTAAATGGACCCAGATAGGAGCTTCATTTCATTTCCAATCCCTTCGGTTGAATCCAACTTCCTATTTTTAAGAGCTAGAGGGGATTTTTCTAGCAATCACGGACCTCCAGCTAACACCGATTTTAAATATTCATCACAGGTAATGGAAAAGGAGAAAAAACCATTTGCCACTGCAGTAACCTCAATCTGACCTTTTCCTTTCCATTTTCAAGAAATACATGATCTAATAGATTCAATATTGGTGCATGGCCCCACATATTTTCCCACCAAAACAGAATCCATAGTGGCCATATTTTTATCCACAATGCAATCTTGAATGGATATGGAACAAATACCAGAAATTGGATCAATGCTAAAAGAATCAGGGGAAACTTACTTAGGCTTTGGATGCGAGCCAAATATGGTTGTCCACTTCTTGTTGCAATAAAAAATAGATGACAAAGAAGTTTGGCTCTTGGCAGGGTCACTGGGACCCTTAGACCCATGCACGTTGTCAGAACTGTCAGACGAGGCATCATTAATACATGTTGGAATGTGATGAGTACCGTCATCCCATGAATCCCTTCTGCTCCCATCCACTTTTATGTCCTCGTCCTCTTCTATCAATACATTCCCCGTGTTACCTCCGCCATTTCTACCTTCCCTATTTCCTGCCTGCTATCTGTATTTATTTTCTCCATTAGGGCATCAGTCTTTGGTGTATATATATATGATCTCGCTTATTTATTTATTTTTCCTAAATTTAATTTTCTTCTTGTAATGATAAATTTATAACATATGTCATGAATTTTTATGGTTGAGGTGCAGTGTGAAGGAATTTTGTATTATGTTGAAGAGATTGATATAAATTGTGTCTGGCTGTGTTTTGATCCTAAGCAATATTTTCAACCTATGAAATATAAATTTCAAATACATAATATATTTTGTTTATATATAGGTCCACATTTACATATATATGTATAATATAGAGTATTTTAAGTTCTAGTAATCATTTTCATAATTCTATGTTTTATTTACTTTTATATGATTAAGTAATATTAAATGTTACAGCTATTAGAGAGATTAGATTTCTATTGTCCATTAAGATTAGATTGCTCTATTTCTAAATTTAACTATGTAAGATTTATTTGCATCAAGTTTCCCATCATAGATCTATCATCAAGATGAGAGTTGTAGAAAAATAATGGATATATTTTATTTATCATATTTGAAATTTATGCAATCCATTCTCCTTCCACCCCTCCCTCTTTTAACATGTCTTGGTCTACAATACATCCATTATTTTCATACAACTCTCAAGATAATGATGAATCATAAAATATGATTGAAAGTTGATGTTGATGCTATGTGAAATGGGGGAAGGTTAGACTAGAATCTGTGGTGGAATAACACACAAAAAAAAACACAAGAAACAATGATCAAAGTTAGTGTTATTCAATCAAAAACTAATCTAAGAAGGCATATCAAAAGAGACACCAAAAACAGAGTAAGTCATTTAACTACGAATGTAAATGCAAGAAGACATCTCCAAATTCCTTCTACCATGCTTTTAGCTCCTTCTCCTTTGTTCCTCTCCTCTCCAAGGTCTAAACTAGTGTAGCTCTCAACAACTTTTTGCACTATGGATGCTTATGGAGGTTCAAGATTGAAATGTTTACTCTAAAATATTATGCAAATGCTAAATGCTCTCTAGAATTCTCTATAACTTAGATGCATACAAGTTTTTAGGATCTGGATTATGAAGAAATGGGCTCTATTTATAGGAAAAATGGAGCAATGGATGGTTGAGATTGACTAATCTCAACAAGGGTCAGGATTGAATGATATTCAATCCATTTGATGGCTTTCAACCGAATCCTAGGATGACAAGTGTCCATGTGAGATAGGTTGAGAGGAGAGGGAATAAGCATTAAATGCTTGACATGACCTAAGAGTTAACTTAGGAGTTAAGGTCAAGGTTAGGTTGAATGGATAAATTCTTTATTCAAAGAATAAAGCTTTTATCTAGTGGATAAACTCTTGTGCAAAGGCAAAAGGGATAACCATGGTCAAAGCAATAAATGCTTGAGGAGATACATGAGTGCAAGTTGAATTAACCATAAATGGTTATGTAAGAGCCATTAATGGTCATGTAAGACCCATTAGTGGTTTTGGAAGACTTTAGAGGTTAGATTGTTGAACACACAAAGCATTAAATGCTTTTCAAAGACTTTGAAGTCTTTGAGAAGTGACTCCAAGTTGTTTAGGAATGTGACAATAATTAGGGGATGGATTAGGTTAATTAGAAGGAGTTAGAAGAATCTAGAAGGGATTTAGGCATGCAAGTGGATTTTGTAGGAGAATGCAAGTGGGAGAAATTTTGAGATTTTCAATAAAAATAAAATCATTTATTTCAATTAAATGGTGTAATTTGCATTTGGATAGATATTTAAATAAATATTAATTTATTTAAATGTGAATGTGAATTTTGGATTTAAATAAATCTTAATTTATTTAAAATGAGAAAAAGGAAGATAAAGCATTAAATGCTTGAAGACTTTGAGGGAAACCATTAAAGGCTTGAGAAGACTCTAGAAGGAAGCCATTAAATTTGAAGACTTTAAGGGAAACCATTAAAGGCTTAAGAAGACTCTAGAAGGAAGCCATTAAGTTTGAAGACTTTAAGGGAAACCATTAAAGGCTTGAGAAGACTCTAGAAGGAAGCCACTAAGTTTGAAGACTTTAAGGGAAACCATTAAAGGTTTCAAGTGGGTGAGGATAAATAGGATTTTAAATAAATAATTTATTTATTTAAAATAGTTGTTCAACTTGCATTTGTAGGAAAATACAAGTGGGTGGAGGATAAAGGTGATTTAAATAAATGTTAATTTATTTAAATATGAGAGATGGGATTTTGGGGGATTTGAATAAATATTAATTTATTTAAATGTGAGAGAAGATTTAATTAAACAAATATGATTTATTTATTTAATTAATGGTCTGAATTTGGTTAAGTGAATTAAATCAAATAAATTGAATAATTTATTTAATTAATAGGAGAAGAGGTTTAAGATGAATTAATTAAATATTAATTTAATTAATTATTGATTGATGGTTAAATAATCAAATAAATACTAAATATTCATTTAATTAAGTGGACAGATTTATGTGACTATAGATGCAAATAAATCTTACATAATTTAATCCAAAAATAAAACAATCTAATATTACATATAATTTAAATAGAAATATGCATATTATTTTCTATATACCTTTTTTCTTTTATCCTTAAAGAAAATGTAACATAAGAAATACTTGTAAAATATATTTAAATATAGTAATATTGCAAATATACAGCAACAAATACTTATATTTATTATTTTGTGGAAATTAATAGTAAGATAAAAACTTAAATACAATAATATTTTTTCCCTTCTATGACGATATCCACATGCAAAGGGTTATGTAAATCTTCTCCCCTTTGAGCTTCAATGGGAACATTATCTTTAATGCACAAGAAAAATAGTATTCCACAAGGCCAACCATTTTCCTTTCCTTTTATAAACATAACATTAAAATCCAGTATAGATGTATCTTTCCATTATCCTTTTTATGAAATAAGAGGGAGAATATTATGTTTTTGAGGAAAACTAAAGGGAGTATTCAACCAAGCTGGAAATTATATAAAATCTACAGCTAGTTCCATATTGCCTCCTATTTTTCTCTTATTATAATTATTTAGTGAAACATGTGTAAGCAGGAATATTTACACTGATAAACAACAACACACACAAGTATTTTAATATGAAATCCTTTCAATATTAATAAATTTTGAATCCTATTATGTTTTGAACATCATTCTCTTTTGTATTCAAGTTGCAAAAAAGTGAGTTACATAAGGAAGAAATACATTTTATGTTGAATCTTCAAAACCTGCAAGAATACTACATACTAGGCCAGTGGAGGCTCACCTATTAAATATAAGTCTCGTCCAACTTGGGAGGGCCTCTAGGAAACTTAGGTTCAACACACACATGAGAATGATGCAACACTCAAATGAAACACCTAATCCAACTCAAATTTCCAAGAGAGAGATTCATAATACTTGTATCTGTTACAAATTCCACAAAGAACGAAAACAAGAATTTTCTACACTTCTTAACTTGTTGTTTTGTGAAAAGAAAACACAAATCATTTAAAACACCAAAACCTTGACCCCAATTATTCAATAGTAAGTTAATCCCATACTCATATTGAACAAGAAACCCAAGTATACAAGAATAAAATAATAAAGTCATTAAAGACCATGTTATAATGGTGGGGAAATAATATAAAATATATTTATAGTCACAAGATTAGGTTGCATATCAAGAATTAACTAGAAATCAAAAGGATGAGCTTGAAGAAAATAAGAAAAAGGACTCAAGAGCTTTGCATAGAGTTTACTGAAATCATATTTCTTACAATTATAAGACCACAAATATACTAAAAAAGTCCTGAGAAATCTTAGAAACTACATATTGATGTATAACCAATATAAAGGTAGGAAAATTAAAGTCACTTGGGAGGGATTTGAAAAATTTGCAAATGAAAGATTTAGAGTTTGTAGACTAGTTTTCAAATAATTTTATAGGAATTGCTAATCAAATAGAATTAATGATGAATAAACTTTAGATTAAAAAATTGTAAATAAAATTATTTGAATTTTTCTTCGAAAATTTGTTGCAATTGTGGTTTCTATAAAATAATTTAAATATATAACATAATTATTAGTTTATAAATTATTGGTATAATTGCTTTTGGTCAAAATAAGTGGGGAAGGGCAAATATGAAACTAAAACCATCAAAAATTAGAATTGGAACAAAACTAGTCAAAGAAACAACAAAATGGGGTAACCAACAAAGTAACAGTAGAGAAAGAGCTAAACAAGCTACATTCAAATTTGAATTATAGATTTGGGGATTCTCATCTAACATCCTAACCAAAGAAGTTGAAGACAAGTTAGTGAGATATTTTAATTTATTCTTACATTAAACAACTATTCAGGTGGATCCATTATTACAATCAGAATAGTGTTGAGCTACAAAATAAAAAGGTGGGTTAGGAGAAATATAGTTAGAGAAAACAATATTATTTGAATAAAAACACTACCAATGGAAGAAGTGGAAGAATCCTTGACATGAATATGAACCTCAAAATTATTTTATGAACTAGAATTAGTCTAGCGAATATTAGTTAGACAAATAGAAGAAGAAACCAAAAACCCAACATCTATTTTTTTTTTTTTTAGTAGATTTGGACTAAAACAACACCAAATAAATCTTTAGTAGAATAGAGAGGGACATAATTAATCAAAGAAAGAGATAGTCATATAACCTTAGGCATATAAGCAAAACTAGGAGGAAGAGAAATAGGAGTGGGTGGCTCTAAATCCTCTGAAACAACATCATCCTTAGAAGCAAAATCAAATAAGACAACAAGGTGGTTACAAATGGCATTCTTACACCAAGTTGAGGAATATTGTCTCCAAAAACTGAGAAGACAAATGCCTAATAGCAAAACAGTGCTAGCAGCAAAAGGGAATCCCCTAATAGTCCACTAGCTGACACGAAGATCTATCATCAACCTATAGAATGACCTCCCTGTTAGGATCCAAAGGAAACTAAGAGGGGGGCGGTTGAATTAGTTGTCTATCAAATATAACTTAATCAAACTTGATGCATAATACCGGTAAACCAAACTTAATGCCGGATACCAATTTATTAGTTAATAATAGTATCGGTAAAGCTTAATGCATGAAACAAAAAGACAAATAACATCCACAACACATAACATAGATATTTATACGTGGAAAGCCTATAAGGGAAAAAACCATAGTGGGAAACCTTACCCACAATTAGATGATACTACCACAGATAGCATGTGTGTACAAATGGGGTCTGCACATGCAGAAAGGCCAACTGCCTATATCTCATTTCTCAATCACAAAATGAGAGTCACATTCACTATAATTGGATGGTTAAATCCAATGATAATGTACTACTCAAAATAACATCTTCATATGTTGGATTCAGTACCGGTTAAGCTCTGATTGTCTTCTTCATACCTTCCTTGAATATTCAAATGATGTTTGCATGTATAGTTCTGCTTATATTCGCATATACCTTATTACAATCATTTTCCACACATTCTACATAATCTTACAAATCAGATCTTACATATATACCAAAACCTAAGACCAAATGTGTAAGGTCGGATCACTAAGAATATTACAATTAAATCAATTACAAATGAATCAATATGTGTGATGAGCTTAAAATATGCTCATAATTTGGATGTTATGATAAACTTTTAAATGCCTTTACTTTTGTTATTTCATGGCTGTTCAAACTTTGTTGAAACCTTTTATTGGGATATCCTATAGCAAGATACTTTTATATTCCTGCAACTCATTGTGTTGACTTGATTGCATTTATTGCCCCGTTGAATTGATGTAGTAGATTTAAAATGTGTGATTAGTGAATAGATATCGTGTATGTGCCATATGCCTTTTCTGTTGCCTATTACCTTTTGTTTCGCAGGTTGTTGAAGAATGATCGAGTCAAGCACAGCCGATCTCGACCTTGCACTAAAGTCCATTTCTTGCATGACTTCGAGGGAGCTCCGGCGAAGACTCTTTGACCGAAACCATGGGAAAGAATTTTAATAACAGTCAATCTAGAAAGAGTGGAGTGCTAGATTCTCTCTGGATCGGGTTGAATGCATAAATTCATTTATGAAGTTTGTTCCTTGATTTGGGGATATATTTTACTTCCATGTCTTTCTTTGATAGGGTTAGTTAGTTAGTTGCTCTTCTATTTTTAAATAAAGTTCTCCTCCTGCACGAGAGAGAAGGGGAAGGAAAAAGAGAGATGATAGTTAGAGTAAGATAGAATCAGAGTAGTAGATATCATATAAGAATCAATATGATAATGAAAGACAAAATCTGTTTAACCAGAGACAGAGTTTGTTGTTAGTTTCCATATCAACAAATCAATGTATATCATTCTATTTTTATGAATAAAGTTCAATGAAGTTCTGAGTTTAGCATCTGCGTAATCAGTAGATGCTTGCTAAGGGGGCCCACTTAGTAAGTATCTGTAGCTAGTTAGTTAGTTTTTCTTTCCTGTTAAGCTTCAGTTTGCTTTCATCTTTAAAGTTTTTATACAAACTCAGCCTTATATTGCTCCTGCAGCATAAGGAATCCATCACTGTGCCTGTTCCTTCAGCATAAGGCCAGTTCATAGTTTGTGTTTCAGTTGTAGTTATCATGGTTTCTGTTTTAATCAAATCATAGTTGAGTTAAAGAACTTTGCATTACCTTCTTGTAGCGTAGATAGAATTTCTTTCTAGTATGTATTTCTGCTAAGATTTGACCAAAATGAGTTCCTAGTGCATATATTTTGTTGCGCCATTTAAAGTATACATCTCTTGGTTTGACAAGTAAATGAACGTCTACAGAGAGAGATATTGGTCACCTATTGGAATACCCAATTCCCAGGAAAGATTTTACTGTGATTTTCATATCCTTTTGTGGGCGCGACCAATGTGATGCATCATGTCAGCTCAATGCATTTACAATAATAACCAACCAATCAATCATCGCCATAACATGTCATGCTGATCTGGAATAGATAACACTTGTCGGTCCATAACCTAGACCTATTTGCCGGTAACAACAAATATGCAAATACGATTAGACCAATACCCAAATTACCAAAACCAAGTGTCCAAACAATGTCTTTAACATAACCAAGTAATCTCCAGATGATAAGAGATTATCCTCAGTGGCGGTAAACAATATAACCTATCGGTGAACCAAATACCGGTGACTGTGCATAAGTCACTAAACATGCCGGTGAACATAACCAAAGATCTCCAGTGCTGATAAGTATTGACATCAATGACAAAACCAATGCAACACTTCCATAATACCAACAATCTCTCCCTTTGGCATTGATGGCTACACAAGATGGAAAAACCATCTAAGTCCCAAAGCAGAAATGCCAAAAACCAAAAACCAACAATCTCGCAAAGAGATCAATTACCAGAAATCAAAATACATAATATTACTCCCCCTAGGAATAATCTCTCTTGAAAAGATAATGTGTTTTTCCATAGATATCTGTCCCCCTTTGACATCAAATGCCAAAGCAATACAAAAACTAGATACAATCAGTTCATAGAACTAATTACAAATACTAATTGTTATAACCAACTACTCCCCTTGAGAAGTAGCTCTCCTTCATCAAAGCCAGAAAAAGATTTCTCTGTTAATTCCTATCGGTCTGATGCCATGCTCCAACTGTCTAAGTTTCTACCAGTGAGGGTATAACCCCAAGTTGCTCTCTGAGATATTCAAAAGTTTCCTTAAGCAAAGTTTTAGTAAAGATATCTACAATCTACTCTTTAATATTCACATAAACCAATTTTACTTCTTTTGCTTCAACATTTTCTTTCTGAAAATTGAATTTGATAGAAAAATGTTTAGTTTTAGAGTGAAATACTAGATTCTTTGATATATCTATTGCTGCCATATTATCACAGTAAATGATTATTTGTTATTTGCATTTTACCTTTATGTCCTTCAACATTTTCTTAATCCATAATATATTAGTACAATTAGTTGTTGCAACATATTCTGATTCTAATATTGATAATGATGTACAACTCTATTTCTTGCTTAACTATGAAATCAATCTACTACCAAAAAATAATTCTTTGCCGGTGGTGCTCTTTCTATCATCTACATCTCCTGCCCAATTTTCATCTGTGTATGCACATAAATCAAAATTTTCATCTTTAGGATACCATAAACCAAGATTTGTTGTGCCTTGTAGATACTGGAAAATCCTTTTCATTGCTGATTCATGATTTTCCTTAGGATTACTCTAAACTCTTGAAACAATACATACTGCATTCATAATATTAGGTCTTTTTTGTGTCAAATACATTAAACCTCTAATCATAGATTTATATCTTGTCAGATTAACAGGTGTTGATTCATCCTTCAATGATAGTTTATTAGTTGTAGTCATAGTCATAGGAGTACTTACTAGTTTAGAGTTTTCCATACCAAATTTCTTTAGTAGTTCCTTCAAATACTTAGATTGACATAAGAGTATACCTTTATCAGTCTGTGAAATTTCCAATCCTCAAAAGAATTTTATCACCCCAATCATAAACATTTTAAATTCTTCCTGCATCTTATTAGAAAAGTCTTTACACAATCTATCTTCTCCTCCAAAAATTATATCATCAACAAAAACTTCAATAACCAAGATGTCATCATTAGTCACTTTGAAATATAAGTTACGGTCAACATTTCCTTTAGTGTAACCAAGCTTCAAAAGATATTTGTCCAATCTGGCATACCAAGCTCTAGGAGCTTGCTTTAATCCATATAAATCTTTCCTTGGCCTACAAACCATATCTTTGTCATTTGTAAAAGAAAATCCATTAGGTTGTTCAATTTAAACTTCCTCTTCAAGATCATCATTCAGAAATGCACATTTAACATCCATTTGATATACTTTATAATTCTTGTGTGCTGCAAAAGCTAAGAATAGTCTGACTACGTCAATTCTAGCTACTGGTGCAAAGGTTTCATTGTAATCAATTCCTTCTTTCTATGAATATCCCTTACATACTAATCTTGCTTTGTTTCTAATTACCCTACCATCTTCATTAAGTTTATTTTTGAATACCCATTTAGTTTGAATTGCATTTTTGTTTGTAGGTCGAGGAACGAATGTCCATGTGTTATTCTTTTCAATTATTTCCAATTCATCTTCCATAGCTTTAATCTAGTGTTTATCTTCACATGCCTCATAAACTGATGCTAGTTCAATTTGATAAATTAAACATACTTCTTCTTTTTCTAGTCTTCCTCTAGTCATTACACGTTGATACTTATTGCGAATTATCTGATTTTTAGAGTGATTCAATCTTACATAAATGGGTGTATTCACTTGCTATTGTTCTTCAATCATTGTGGAATTCTCAGATAATGCCGGTGTGATTGGATCAACATTCTATACTGGTGCACTTGGTGTAGGTTCATTTGTGATTATCTGAACTGCCGGTTCAGATTCCATAGACCTTGATTTACCTCTAAACTATTCATCAATCTTCACATTTTCACTCTCAATGATTTTCTGCAATCTCTTATTAAAACATCTATATGCCTTGCTCTTAGATGAATAACCAAGAAATATTCCTTCATCACTTCTAGGATCAAATTTACCAATATAATCATCTCTCCTAATATAACATTTGCTTCCAAATATTCTGAAATATTTAAGTGTAGGAGTATTACCAAACCATAGTTGATGAGGGGTCTTACCAATTTCACCTTTGATGTGAACTCTATTGAATGTGTAAACTGCTATATTGTCTACTTCTCTCCAATACACATAAGGTAGGTTTTCTTTTGATATCATGCTTCTAGTTTAACCCAGAATAGTGTTGTTCATCCTTTCCACAACTCCATTTTGCTGGGGTGTCTGAGGTGCCGATAACTGTCTTTTGATTCCATTCACTTCCCAGAATGTATTAAATTCCTTAGATGTGAATTCACCTCCATGATTTGATCTTAAACATTTGATTTTCTTACCAGTTTCATTCTCTACCATTACCTTGAATAGTTTTAATTTCCCAAAAGCTTCTTATTTCTCCCTGAGAAAAGTAACCCAACACATTCTAGAATAATCATCAATGATTAGCATAAAATATCTATCTCCTTGTAAACTTCTAGTTCTTGCTGGACTACATAAATCGGTATGAATTAAATCAAGAACATTATTGGATTTCTTTGGAATACTCTTAAAAGTTGCTCTAACTTGCTTTCCAAATTGACATTCCTTACATACCGGATTGTGAGGTTTTACAATCTTAGGTAAATCCCTTATTGTCTTAGTTGTACTGATCTTCACAATGCAATCAAAATTTACATGACAAAGTCTCTTGTGCCATAAACAACTTTCATCAATATGTGCAATCTAGCATGATTTCTCATTGTTATTTAAGTGAAAGATATTACCTCTAGTCTGATTACCGGTTACAATTTCCAAACCAGTTCTATTTATGATTTTCCATTTTTGATTCTTGAATTGTGATTGAAATTCCTTTTCAACTAATTGACCAACACTCAAAAGATTATGCTTCAAACCTTCAACATAATAAATATTGTCAGTATTGTGGTTACCATCAAAAGATATAGTGCCTTTTCCTCTGATCAAACAAGCTTTATTATCCCCAAATCTTACTAGACCTCCATTGTATTCCTAAAAGGTTAAGAATTTACTTTTATCACTACTCATATGATGTGAACATCCGGAATCAATGATCTATTCATCCTTTTCTTCAATTTTAGCTGCTAGGGCCTGCTCTACCGGTTGTATAGTAGGTGTCAGTTGATCTTCTGTTATTGCAACAAAAGCCCATCCATTGTTTGCCAGTTCTTCATCACAATTATTAGTAACTTCTTGATCAACATAGTAACATGATTTGTCTCTATTCTTCGTAAATCTGTATCTCTGATATTCATGGTTAGGCTTATATATTCTTTTAGCTTCTTTCAATCTTGCATGTGTATCAGGACACCTAGATGCCATATGACCAATTTTATTGTTGTTAAAACATTTAAATGGTGCTTTACCTTCATACTTACTTCCAACTGGACCTTTAGGCATTTTCCTTGAAAATAGTGCTCCAAGCTCTTCAAGTTATTCATTCTCTCTTCCGATTTCTTCAAGTTCACTTGCATAAAGTGCTTTCCAATCAGATTTCTTAGATGATGATGATGATGCTTCTGTAGATGATGATGCTTTGAAAGCTAAATCTATCTTAATTGTAGCAACAAGACAAAATTCCTCAAGTTCAAAAGCTAAAAGTTTTCCAACCAAGGTATCTCTAGATACTGATGTATTGGGCATTGTTCTCAATTCATTAATAGTGGTTACTTTCATTTTTGTATATTGGTGGCAATGCTCTTAAAAGTTTAGAAACAATTTCATCTTCACTTAAGGATCCTCCACAACATTGTATACCCAAAACAATTCCATTGACTCTTTCCATAAAAGCAGAAATCCTTTCATCTTCTTCCATTTTTAGATTTTCATACCTGACCTGGAAGCATTCCAATTTTGCAATTTTGACAGTGGTATCACCTTCATTATATGTCTCCAATTTGTCCCAAATAGATTTAGCAGTAGATCGATTTGATAATACCATGATTTGCTGATCTGACAATGCACTCAAACGTGCTTCTCTTGCTTTGCAATAATTCTCCTGATCCTTAGCCAAGTTTGGTGGATTAGGTTGAATCTGTGTAGGACCAACATAGCCATTCTTTGTAACATCCCATATGTCTTTTCCAATGCAATTCAGATGTGTCTCCATTCTAATCTTCCATATACCATAGTTAGTTCCATCAAGCTTCAGATTGTCCTTCCTAAAATAGTTAGTTGCCATAGAATCTCCTCAAGTTGTTAAACTTCTACAAAAAGAGGAATTGCTCTGATACCAATTGTTAGGACCCGGAGGCAACTGAGAGGGAGGGGGGTGAATCAATTGTCTATCAAATATAACTTAATCAAACTTTATGCATAATACCGGTAAACCAAACTTAATGTTAGTTAACAGTTTAACAATTAATAATAGTACCAGTAAAGATTAATGTATGAAACAGAAAGATAAATAACATCCACAACACATAACACAAATATTTGTATGTGAAAACCCTGTAAGGGGAAAAACCACGATGGGAAACCTTACCCACAATCAGATGATACTACTATAGATAGTATGCATGTACAAATGGGGTCTGCACATGTAGAAAGGTGAACTACCTAGAGCTCATTGCTCAATCAAAAAATGAGAGTCACGCTGACTACAATTGGATGGTTAAATCCAATGATAATGTACTGTTCAAAATAACATCTTCATATGCTGGATTCAGTATCGGTTAAGCTCTGATTGTCTTCTTCATACCTTCCTTGAATCTTCAAATGATGTTTGCATGTATAGCTCTGCTTATATTCGCATATACCTTATTACAATTCTTTTCCACACCTTCTACATAATCTCACAAATGAGATCTTACATATATACCAACACCTAAGACCAAATGTGTAGGTTGACTCACTAAGAATATTATAATTAAATCAATTACAAATGAATCAATATGCGATGCATCATGTCAGCTATATGCATTTACAATATAACCAATCAATAAAATCATCTCCATAACATGTTATGCTGATCTGGAATAGATAACGCCTATCAGTTCATAACCTAGACCTATTTGTCAGTAACAATAAATATGCAAACACGATTAGACCAATACCCAAATCACCAAAACCAAGTGTCCAAACAATGTCTTTGACATAACCAAGTAATCTCTAGATGATAACAGATCATCCTCAGTGCCAATGAACAATATAACCTGTCGGTGAACCAAATACCGGTGACTATGCATAAGTTACTGAACATGTCAGTGAACATAAGCAAAGATCTCCAGTGCTGATAAGTGTTGACAATTGTTGATAGGTTTTGACATCAATGATAAAATGAATGCAACAAATCCATAATACCAACACTCCTTATGCATATCTTTTGAAAGATAAACTTACAAAAAAATGTGAGAACAAAAAGTATGACCAAAAATTTTGGTCACTAAGTCCATCTTCAAGAATTACCTAAAGTATTACCAATAGCCTCATAGGCTTCATCACTCTAGAAATGAAGAGAAAGATAAGGCAACCATGCTCACATATGTAGAATATTAGTTGCATCTTTCAAAGGATTGAAAGAAGAAACCCAATGGTGTACAAAGAGTGAATTTGAATCTCACCTCCAAGACCCACCATAAAGAACAACCCACTGATCATCCTTATAATCGAAGCAAAACCACAAAAAAACCTCTGATAAAAGGGAAAAGATTCATTTTACCCTTGACTAGAGGAGACCAAACCTCCTGAATCTAGTTGTGCAAATTATGAAGATAAGGCTAAAACTAGAACAACCTACAGATTAAGCCTTACTTTGCAAAATAACCCCCATAGTCAATAACTTATTTCCCAGAGGAATTAGAAAAGCAATAGAGGAACAAGGAACTATCATCTTGACAAAACCCTTCATTTTTGCAAAAGCACTAAGAGCAATAGAAACCTTGGCTACAAGAGAAATTGACAAGATTTTAATTTCAAAATCTACATAAGATGCTCATTGTCTACTAGAGCTAGAGAAAGTAGTAGCCCCAACATGGATAGAAAACTTCTCAAGAGAGGAGGCTCCACCCAAATCTAGATAAAAAGTAGCTAGAGATTGATCCAAAGACAAAGCATCAAGTTTTGGAGCCCCCTATAGTACGAGTTTGGGATAATTATCACATCATGTGAATATATAATAATCAAAAGTAATAATTTTTCTTTTTAGAATGCATTCAAATCATGGGAATCATTTATAGGAAGAGGAAGATTAAACTTTGAAGTAAGAGTAAGAAATAATAATCAAATAGAAGGAGGAATCCAAATATAGGAAGAAAAACCAAAACAAACTTTTAGATCAAGAGGGCCTGATAATAATTAACAATCATAGAGGTATGATAAGCCTAACATACAACATTACTATTACAATAAATTTTCTCATTTCTCAGATGAATGTAAAAATAAACAAATAGATGAAAAAAAATTATCGAAATTTCTTAAAATTAATTCAAAAACATTATATATTAATTTTAATTTTTTTATTAGATAAAGTGGGCAAGTGCCCCACCCCATTATAAATCTGAACCAAAAACCATCAAATTAATAGGCTTAGAGATCAATCTCTTAAAACACTTAAAATTGATTAAAAAGAGAAACCAAAACAACCAACAATTACAAGGTTATTTTTTATTTTTTTCTGATGAATAAGCTTCTAATCTATATTAAGAGGAGATTAAATACAAATTCACAAAAAAAGGGTTGGGTGGTAAGAAGGCACACCCCGAAAGTCACATGGGCATAGCCCAGAAAGTCAGAAAGTCA
Organism: Cryptomeria japonica; assembly: GCF_030272615.1. Classification (NCBI taxonomy): domain Eukaryota; kingdom Viridiplantae; phylum Streptophyta; class Pinopsida; order Cupressales; family Cupressaceae; genus Cryptomeria; species Cryptomeria japonica. Next base: position 654,228,487 of record NC_081408.1, read on the forward strand.
CATGGGCCAAGCCTAGAAATTTACAATAACAAATAGTAAAAAAAGGCCATCAAGCTGCCAAGGCAGTGCCAGCAGAGCCAGGAGGGTCTCTGTCATCCTTCGTACCCCATACATCAGCGGGGTCAGGATTGATGTCAGGAGGAGCCCAACCATCATTATCTTCTTTATCTTCCTCGCACTGAGGTGAGATTGCAAGGGCCAGCCGCAGAAAGACTTTATCCGAATTTGGCCAACCCAAAACAGAAACAGTACTAGGAGCAGGAGCACCATCAGAGGGCCAACCACCCCCACTCCCCATCGGCCCACTAGATCCCCCGCCCTGGCTAGCCCACGGCGGAGGAGAGTGAGCCCACGGTGGAGGAGAGCGACCATGCTGAGAGGGACGAGAGTCACACCGAGGCAGAGGCTAAGAGCGGGGGTGTGCAGAGCCACCCTGTCACCAACCCCGAGAAGGTGACCGGTGGCGGGAGGAGGAGGGCGAGTCGGGGACCTAGGCCATAGTGCATGGGGCATTTCCCTAATGGTCCAAGAGGACTTGAAGGTGAACCACTTCAAGCGCCAATTTATTGGCCTGCACCTGTATCTGAAATAATACATTAGAGCAAACAATAGCTTTAGAATACATAGAAATCTGACAATCCATATGAGAATGAGCAAATATGCAGGCATTTCTATCTTTCCAAATAGTGAAGAGGATTTCCACCCTGAAAGTGTGCCAAAGCTGGGTATATTTAGCTGGGAATCTGGGCGAATCCCCCAACAAAATCATGTGCCAAGAGAACGGCTCCAGTCGAAATGGCCGAAAAAAATCATGTATCCAGTTCCAATACTGCTGGGCCATAGGGCAAAACCAAAAGAGATGCTTAAAAGTCTTAGAATGCCCACAAAACGGGCACCGAGGGTTCAGAACCCCTAGATGAACAAGCTGAGAGCCCACAAGCAAGCCTTGGAAAAGAATACACTAGGCAAAATGGGTGAGCTTCGACTCAACACTTGCAGACCAAGTGTTGGCAAATATTTTACGCCAAACAGGCTCAGGAGATTGAAGTAACCACCTCTGATTCAGACTCTTGATCATGGGAAAGTGAGGCAACAACCATCTATAACCAAGCCGAGGCTTGTAGTTTCTCAAAGAAGTATCTAGGTACCATTTCCAATCTTTCCACCAAGGCTTGGGCCCACGAATACAAATTTTATGAAGCATCTCATCTAGGATAGCACTCACCAGACCATTAAAAGTAGCTTGGTCTTGGTTTTGAAAATTATACAAAGCACGGAACTCATCCCACTTCATGATGCGCATTTGGCGTGCCTGGGAGTCTGTTACAAGGTTATTTTGAAAATACAACAGTAGAGTTACAACACAGATAACCCAGTAAAGATGGACAAAATAAAACCACCTTTAGAACCCAAACAACCAACTACCTATCCAAAATAATAATCTAAACAAACCAAGCTTGAGTAGCATAAGAACCCAACAAATACATTTAAACAACCTTTTACCAGCATGAATCATCCAACCAAAACTATTAACTAAACACATAGACCCAGAAGAGGAAGAGAAAAAAACCTCGATTCCCAAGTACCATCGACAATAGACTAAGAAGTTGGAGAGAGAATAGAAGAAACCACCAAAGAGAACAGGAGAAACCACCACTAGATCTACCCTAAACGAACTTAGCATCAGAACTTGGGAAGTAGTGCACAACATTAGCAACTAGTAGGGTAAGCATGAAAAGGAAAAACCCTACCAAATCACCGTCAACATCCAACACAAAGTTAATGAAAAGGCCGCGGGGATGCCATTTTTTAAGGCCTCCTATCAAATCCTGCAACCGAAGTCACCACATTAGGCTCATTGGTATCAAAATGAACAGTAGATGCCTCAACAAAGAGTTGAGTGATAGTAACACCAAAACACCCCTCCATTCCCAAAGGATGTATATCCACCTCTGTAAGAGATATAGGGAAGGATTCTATTGAAAGGGATATCACCTGCACAGGAGCCCAAGAAAGGGTATGAGAACTAGTAATGAGAAAACCCTTCCCCAAGGTCTGGCAGCATAGTCCTAACCCTCATCCTCCTGTGTAAACGACAATAACACAAGCTAGAAATGAGGAAACAGAGGTGTCGTAAGCAGCCTCAGATAGCAAAAAGGGGAACAGAGCCAGCGTAGCCTCAAAGCCTAAGATAAAGCACTCTAACCCACCATGAGCCATTAACAAGAAACCTACAACAAATAAGGAGGTCAGTTCCCCAACAACAACAACCAAAAGTGTAAGAATGAATGCAGTAATCATATGAATTTTTCTCAAGAAAGTTCAATTGAATTCTGAGTATCGTATAGTGGATGTAGTAATCATATGACAAGAAATATAGATTTATTGGTAAGCTCAATTTTGTTATATGAAATTTAAAATATAATTAGGTAATGATAATACAACATTAGTCATGGGTAAAAAAGAAGTAATAATTTTTATCACACATTTTTATAGAAAGACCATTATTAATGTTTTCTTTATCCTTAATTTGAAGTATAATTTCACAAGTATTGATCAAATTATACAAAATTACTGGTAAGTCTTTTTTAAAGATAAAGTGTCACTATTCTAGATTAATTTTCCAAAAGTTGATTGTAAGGGTTGATATGACAAAGAATTAAATATTTCCACTATGAATAAAGAGTGACAAGTTTTATGAGGAAGAAGCTAAAGAAAATTTCGAGAAAACATATCTATACCAATCATGAGTGTGGTACTTGAAGCATGAGAATCTTCATTTCAAGGCATTGACCATATTCTAAATGAAAATAATATATTATCCCTGATTGAGGATTCAGTTAATTCACGTAAAGGTTGTATTTTGGCAAAGAAGCATAGAGGAAGTTATTAAAAAGGAGTGCCTTTAGTGAAAGAGAAGCATTAGAACTCGTGCACAATAATTTATATTGTTTGATACAAAAATCATCATTATAAGGGAGCATTTATTAAATTTTTTATTTCACAATTGATTATTGAAAACATATATGGGTTTGTTTTCTTAAATAAAAGTACAAAGAATTTGGAAAGTTGAAGGATTTTAAAGTACTAGCTGAGAAATAAAGGTTCTTATATATTAAGATATTAAGGTCAAATAGCGTTGGACAATAAAAATTAATTGAGTTTTATATTTTTCATGGAATTTATAAAAAATTCACTACAAGGTGTAATCCATAAAAAATGGTGCCAGAAGAAAGAAAAATGGGAAAATCAAAGAGATGGCTAGAACCATGTTGAATTCCAAGAACATGTTTAATGAATATTGAGAAAGTGAAATGATTGATATTGAGTTGATGAGAAGAAATTTATTTAATAAAACAAAGATATAGTTGAAAGAACAATAACTACCTAAATCAGAATAATTAGTTGTAACTACTTTATGTTTGTCTTATTATTAAACAATATAATAGTTAAGATATTATGCTAACAAGTATTGGGTAGATGTAGTAGCACATGCATTATATATTTTCCATAGATGTACAAAAAAGAGTGTTAAATATAAGAATTTTTAGCAATAAATCTAGGGAATATAGACAAATGTTCAAATCCCCAAGTACTTTTTTAGTGTTATATTTTATACCGTAGACATAGTCATACAATGGGAGCAAAGACTAGATCTAGATAGAAGACTATCTATTTAACTCAACATAAATAATAACACATAATACTGTATATGTCTAGAACTCTAATATATTAATATTATTTGTATCAATTTAGTATAATCATGTATCCTTATATCTCCTTATACATCATATGTCTTCCTATATACTTTTCTATATCCCTCTATCTTTACATCATATATTATCTATACATTCTTACCATATCTACTCCTTCATACTCATGTTATGCCATTTATATATGTCACTATATAGATATCTATAGGATCAGGTGTGGCCCATCTAACCTATCCCTATTCTACATGGTATCTTTTGATTCTCATGCTCCTTCCAAAAATTATAGTAGGATTTTATTAACCATGTCTAAAGTGTTTTACTTTCTTGCCAAGATCCTTTCCCCTTTCAAAATATTTACTTGTCCTCAAGTCAAATCTATTGAGCTAGAATAATATCATTATAAATTTCCTTCAATCTAGAAAAAATATCATCCCACTAATATTTTTCTAGTTATAGCTATTGAGTTTGTACTTAGATTCATAACAACATTTTTTCTACCTCTCCAAGTGTAGGTATTTGAATCTTTTGTGCAATATATTGAGCTTCCTAAATAAATTTGGTAGTATATGGGCCAATCTCTGACTTACTACCTATTTGATTTGATGAAAGTGTTGGTTTTTCTTATCTCATTGATCTTCAGTAATTGTTGGAACTTCCCATGCATTGCTTCTCTCTTCACTTAGGATTGGCTATTTAGATCTTGTAATACATCATAGACTATCTCTCTTTAAAGTATTTATATCTCTACCTAATCTATTCATGCTTTGGTATAGGCCTAAATAATAATTTTGGAACATATTTGGGGAGAACAAACTAAAGTTCTAAGCCCCAAGTACTTTTTGAATATTGTAGTTTATATCCTGGACTCACTCATACAAAGGGAGTAAGGATTAGATCTAGATAGAAGAATAACTAGTCAACTGAACATAAATAAGATCAGATAACATATTATTGGTAGAACTCCAATATATTTGTATGATTTGTATCAATTCAGTACAATCATATATCCTTCTATACCCTTATACATTATATATCTTCCTCTATACTTTTCTACATTCCTCTATCTTGACATCATATATTCTTATACATTCATATCATATCTACTCCTTCATACTTATACTTTGTCATTTACATATTTCACTATACAAATATGTATAGGATGGTACACTACCAATCTATCATATCCCTATCTTAGATGGTACCTTTTGAATCTCATTCTCCATAAGCTCCTTGTGGCAAGATACACTAGGATTTTCTTGATTGTCTCTGAAATATACTACTTTTCTACCAACATGATTCCTCAAGAGGCATGAAGTAGTAAGAAATAAATTCATATCATTTAATATGTTTTCTGTTGTGTTACATTTTTATGTGTAGAAAATGAATTAAGAATTTAATAAGATGATAGAGGTTAAAATTACATATTTTTTAGTTATTATGAATAATGAAAATCTTGCAAGTTGTGTAATCCTATCATAAATTAGATAACCACATGGGAGATATTCTATTCAAGGTACCAAAAGTTTGGGATGGAAGTGTAGATAAAATAATTATTTTTATAATAAATACCTACAAATGAAGAAGAAGATCGAAGAATGCAAGGCTATCAATCATGTTAGCAAGAAGGAACTCGAAAAATTCTCAAGAAAATAATTCTAAATAATTAAAATCCCAGGGGACTTTGGCAAAGGTGATTCATCAACCTATCCTTATTATTTAACACACAAGTAAGTAATGAATATAATCCTACACTTTACTCATTAAGATCAATAATAAGAGTTAAGAAAACTAGAAGCTTGCAAGAAATTTATTATGAAGGAGAAGAAATAGATTTTTATTCCAAATGTTCTTTGATCACTCATGATTCTATATTTTTTGATTATTCAATTAAGGACCTATGATTAAGTCTATGGATGAAGAGATGGACTCCATTTAAAATAATAACACATGGGAGTTAGTAGATTTACCCACAACTCTAAATAATGTATAAGAGTCAAATGGGTTTATAAAGTTATATTTAATGTAAATGGTGATGTTGAAAAATATATGACAAGGTTAGTAGCTAAAATATTTGCACAGCTATATGGAGTTGACTATAATGAAATATTTGTACCTATAGAAAGGCTTGATATAATTATAATATTCTTAAAGAAATTCTAGCTTAAAAAAATGGAAGGTTAATCAAATGGATGCCAAATTAATATTTTTTAATGATTTTCTAGAAGTATATGTACAAATACCACTAGGATATTAAGTGCAATGACATAAACGAAAGTTATAAATATTGAGGAAGGCTATTTATGGACTCAAAGAAGAATATAGAGCATGGTATAACTAAATAGGTTCATACATGATCAATAATGGATTGAATAGAATCTATAATGAACATAAATTATACAAGAAAGGTACTAAGCAGGGTTAAATCATAATTTTTTGTTTACATGTTGATGATTTGATTTTTATAAGGGAAGTTTTTGTAGACATTATTAAATCAGCTATGAAGGAGGAATTTGAAATGACACTTAATATTGATGAGATACTTTTTAGGCATTGAATTTGCACAATCTAATAGAGGAAATTTTATTTATAAATTAAGTATACTAAGATGTGTTGATAATTTTAGGATGTTGAATTGCAATCTAGCACCTAATTCAATTGCAACAAGAACCAAACTCTAGAGAGAGGATAAAGAGTACAATGTTGATCCAACCATATTCAAAATAATTATTGAAAGTTTAATGTACCTCAAATAAATAAGAGCATATATTATATATGAAACTACCCTAATTTCTTGGAAGTACATGAAGAAACCTAAGGATAAATATTGGCAAGCTCAAAAAAGAATTTTCAGATATGTAATAGGAACAATAGGATATGGAATATTATAGATCAAAACTAATGATTTCTATTTGACTATCTCTACTAATAATTATTTTGAAGGTACTATAGATGATAAAAAGAGTAATGCAAGATATGTATTTTATTTTAGATTTAGTGTAGTTGCATGGGATTGACAAAATAAACCTATAGTAATAATTTCATTAGCTAAAGTGGAGTATGTTCAAACAGCATCCACAACATTTCAAGTACTTTTGATGTGAAGAGCATTGGAATATTTAATCCATGATCAAGAAGATCCAACACTAATATATTGTAGTAAAAATCATCTTATTTATTTTAAAATAATAATATTTTTCATTAGAGGATAAAGCACATTGATACAAGGTATCACTTCATTCGAGATCTAATAAATGATGTAAAAATTAACTAGAAGTTTAGTTAATCTAGATATGAATTGGAAAATATATTTAAAAAGGAATTTTTTGTGAGAATTTTTCCACCTTAGTTTATCTTCTAAGATAATCTTGCATACGTGGATTTCCTTTAAGACTCATAGTTTCTTGGTTGCATACAGAGATCCTAGATAGAAATTACTATTCTAGTTCTCATCTCTTGCACTATAAAATGAGTTTCCTATTATAGGTTGATCATGGGAGATTGGTGGAATGTTTTTATTAGCCTAATTCTATTCATTTAATATGTTATTTACTTGCATGTTGAGTGTTCTCTTGTTCAAATCCAATGTCTCTTATAGTATAATCATCCCCCTAATTGATCCTAATTTCTAACATGGTATCAGAGCATTGAATAAACATGTATAAAGTTTTCTTCAAATAAGTCTTATAGTTCTACTTTTCCCTCTTTTGGGGGGACTTTTTCTCACTAGGATTTTCCCCTTTCTCCAATTCATGAGAGTTTCCTTGTACCTACCTAATTTATGTTTAAGGGGGATTCTAGTGTTGAATATAACTTCAAGATAATATTCTAGGTATATAAGATTACTTACAATGGTTTCCTTTTTTAATCATTATTACACTAAATATTGCATGTCCTTAATCTTAGTTTAGTAAATTTTATGCCTATTCTTAGGCCAATTCTCCTTGATTTTTGGAGGTAGTTGATCTCAATTACACTATAAATTGATGAATAATGATGAACAGTAAGTACTCAAAAGATACTGAGAGGGGGGGGGTGTGAATCAGTATAGACAAAAATATCCTTAAATCACTTTGACTGCAAAGACTGCACTAACTGGTAAACAGGATCACCGATCTAAATCAAGGCACTACCGGTAAAACATGGTATGACTATGAAAGACATAAACCAGTAACATTTAGATCTTCACCACACCTAATCTCTCATTTCCACTTCACCCATATGCATAAACAAGTAATACATCAAAAATATAAAGACCACTAGATCAACATGCTTTATCACTTGATAGAAAATACTAAGACATCACATGAAAGCATCACACATAACACACTTATTTTTCACGTGGAAACCCAACTAGGAAAAACCACGGTGGGGATGAATACCCACAAGTTGTTCTTGAACTCTTCTGAAGTCCACTCTGTTAGGAGCCTAATCTGGTTAAGGACTTTACAATAGGTTTTGCTAGGAATCGATCGTGGTAGTGATCTCCCAGTTAAGGGATGGCTAAATACCCAATTAAAGGTTACCTCGCAAGAGGATTTGAAGAACTCAATGAATTTTAGTCACCCTGTTAAAGGATTTACACAAATCCTATTAAAGCTACCTGGTTAAGGGATTTTCCAATCGTTGAAATGGTTAGAAGTCAACAGGTAATACACTGATTTGATAACAACACTAAATGCCAAGGAAGATCAACTTTTAGTTCCTTTACTTCTACAATCACACTCTGTAGGTATCAACACACTTCTCTGGTCTGGCAAGAATCAAGTATCTCTTCACTGGGATACACACATAACATTTGCCAACAACTTCACAATACAAATCATCATCGACCTTATAGGAAATAGATAGGTCAGTAGGATAAACCCTAAACCCTAAATATTTAGGTTATCAATATAGTCGGTCCAATCCTGACCGTTCAAACACATTGCATTGAATAAAACAGTCTTGAACAAATCTCACTTGACATTCTCCATCGTTTGTTCTATGCCACTTCTGGAAGCTGATAACCCATCACATGTTCTCCACCGTTTACTGAGACTTCGCACATTCCTGAGGTAGATAGGATCAATCTTCTTCATGCAAGATCCTCACAGAAATCCTTCACGCGCACAAGGCTAACGTGGCAACACAATCTGATCTTCATTTCAATGCTAACCCATCATAGGATGTCATCGGTCGAATCACACAGAGTTGAAATGCATCAACCAGAAACCTTGAAGCTGAGACTACCAACCGTTAGTCATACCAAATGAAAGCTTGATACAAAACTTTCCACATACTAGTTCACATTCCAACATACCGGTTCACTATTTCACATATACCAGTTCACATCATCATACTGGTTCTCTTGCCAGTTTGCTTACTTCAATATACCGGTTCATACTTTAGTATATTGACGTCAATGACAAATAGAGTATCATCATGTCATCAAACTCTGCATATGCCAACATAAATTGGTTCACCCTTTATAATTTTCATCATTTGCGTTATTCATAGCTACTAATCCATCTTTCTATTTCTTGCATGTTCTTTTCAATTTCTTTGATTTTCCATAGTATCATTTCATTTATAGGTTCTAGTCAATATGACATGGTAACTTAAATTTTTAGAGTACATACTTAGGAAATACTTTCTTATGTAAAAAATAAATGAAGTAGTAAAGTAAAAGAAGAGGTTTCTATATGTATTCTCATGTTCATGTGTATATGGGTATTGTAATCATGAACTAATGTAATGTTCTACTTTTTGGGAGGGGAGTTCATCATGATTTGGTATTTATTTCAATCCTCCTATCATCAAAATAATCTTATAGAACTAATTATCTTTAGAGAAAGGGATTAAGAATTATTTCCTAGAGCAAGATATATTGTCCTATCTCCTTAGATTCATTCCAAAGCCAACTAAATTTTAAGAGAAGAAACTCTTAAGGATAATATTATGACCTCTATTATATATATTTTATGGACACATACTCATGGCATGATTGGTCTACTTTCCACATCTATAGTTGATAAATCTTATCTATTGCCCATTTATTTATCTAAAGTTTCTTCCTTGAGATCTTCCAAAGATTTATTATAACATGATTTTCATACTAGTTTTCCAACATGTTAGGATAGATTTCCACTAGATATTGCATGTTTGTTTGTAGAGTCTTGATTTGTATATTTTGAAAAATAAAATATTAATAGTTATTACATAGAGCTCATAAAAGCTCCATAAAAAGCATTCAAAGGTTATTTGTAGTAGGAAAATCTTTATGTTTGATATAAATTCTTTTGTTTTAACTTTCTTAACTAAGTGAGATTCCAAAGATTATTTCTAGAAGAACATCACACTTGGGGTGGCTAAACAAAAATTTAGATAGTTAATATTTAGGAGACTTTCTTGTGTTATATCTAGTACACTTTTTCTTTTTTTGTCTCTATTTTGGAGGATTTTTTTTCCCACAAGGTTATTTTTTCTTCATTTTATAAGAGTGTTGCATTTAGGGCCTCATCAAGCCTAGTTGTGGTGACCAAATTTCTATAAACTCACCTAATATATGCTTAAGAGGGATTGTTAGAGTTGAAATATTTATGTTTTATTCTATCTTTTTAGATAATCTTGCGTAGGTGGATTTCATTTGAGACTCATAGTTGCATTTAGTTACAATTCTACATCCTACATTGTAATTGCTATTCTAGTTGGCCTCCCTTGCACTATAAATTGAGTTTTTTATTTTGATTTGATCATGGGAGACTAATAGAATGTTTGTCTTATCCTAATTCTATGCATTAATTATTTTATTTACTTGCATGATAAGTATGCAACTTGAGTAGCTATGCTAGTATCGTCATCCATTTAGTTCATCCCCTGTTCCAACATGCATTAGAAGGAAAATAATTTCAATATATAAAAGAGAATTTGAGAATTATAGATGTTGAAGAAATGAGGGAAAAATTAAATGGTGAGTGTTTGAATGATTTAGCAATATCTACTATAGCTTGATATAAATAATTATAGATATGTTATATGATATTTCTAGATGTATTTTACTATTTCTAGTAAGTTTTAATGTCAACATAAATTCTATAATTTTTATCATAATTTCTAAATATATATAAATTTGGAAAAATGTAAGTTAAATCTATATCAAACTGAATGCAAATTCTTTATTGTGTTGAAGCGCTAAGTGTTAGTCTCTACTTGTATCAATTAACAAATTTGAAACTTTTTTCTATATATAACCAATCTTAAAAATACTTTTTAATGTCTTATTTATGAAAACACAATTATAAATGAAGGTGAATTTATTATTGAGAACATTAACGAATAATGGAATCATGCACAAAGTGTCTAAAGACTATACTATAGACATAGCCTACTACTAAACAAGTCTAAACTCCCAAAACAAGTTCAATGTAACTTTATAAATATAATGTAATGGTGAAAAAAGGGTGAATGATGGAGAGATCGAGAGGAAAGTTTTTCTTCCCTTCGAGGAGAGATGAAAGTTTCACTGTGGATTTCCCTTCAAACACCTTATTTACATTACATTTAAAAGAGGGGGAATTCACTAGATCCAATCTCTTAGGGAAGAGATTGAATACTAAATGAATTGATAATGGGATAGAAATGATAAGCTAACCCCTCTTTTAGAATGGAAAATGATTGAATTATGTTAAGTGTAAAAGTAGCAAAGAACTGATTATAACTCCAGATAGAAGTGTGAGATGAAGCTGTGCGCTTAGATCTGGCTATAATATGTCAAGACCAAGCTGCCTTATGAATTTGAGGAAAACTTGTCAGGACCGTGCTGAAAGTGTCCACGGTCCTCCAAAAAATCGGCAAAATGAAAAGAGTTTTTCCACTTCTGCAAATGGAGCCCGAATATGCAAACACAGTTGTGCACCTGCAACCTACACACTGAAAAGAGAGGAAAAGGGGTTGGGATTGGGGGTTTTCCTTCAGGTTAAACCCCAGTTTTGGAATTAACCAAATGATAAAAGAAAGTAGTTGCAAGGAAATGTAAATAAAAGATTGAAATGTAAGTCACCTCAAGGGAGCTTGTACATAGAATGTAGATAGATTTTTTTGTATTGAATTGAATGTTGAAAGGGCTCTCCTCTTCAATGGTTGAATCCTCAACTTGAATGCAACACCTAGCCTTGAAGGGAGACTTGAGAATTCACAATGCTGGAAAGAAATGCTTGAATGCTCTTGAATGCTTGAATGCGTGTTCGATGAAAAATTCCAACTTACGCAAATGGAAAGGTGAATGCGACTTATATACCTATCAATTAGGGTTAACTAACTTATTTTCCATTGCAGGCCGACACAAGGTAGGTTTTTCCTGCTTTATGCAAAGTCCAATATAGAGATAGGACAGAGGGGTTCCCAAAATAGGGCAAGGACAAGGGTGCCAGGCCCCTATCCTAGGAGGATATGGGCTAGCAGGGACAAGGGCACCATGCCCCTATCCTGCCCTTGTCTTAGAATAGGAAGCAAGTTTAGGCAGTACAGAGGGCAGAAAAAGGCAATTTCCAGGGGTTGAGAAACTTGCAGGTCTCCAATCAGGCTTAATGATTCAAATCGCCAACGTGAAGGCCCTAATGTGGTCGCAACTTGCAAGGGTCACAATTTCATGACACTACATTTAGCCCATACTTTAGTGGGAGTATAAGCATATACCAATACTACCAGTAAAGTACAAGGAAACAAGATTGAAAGACTTCTACCACGTCAAGGAGGAAAGATGTACCAAGCCCCCAGTGGACTAAGGATCTTACGACATCAATTAACAAACTAAAAGGGAAGATCAAGAAGGCAAAACAATGACTTCAATTAGAAAGGTTCCCCTCAGACTGTCACGAATAAGATGTTGGCATTATCAATGAATTGATTATGTGTTACATTGATGTTTTCTCATTGATGTCAACACTAGCTGTTATAGTTGGTTATCGATAGACAGGTAGTGGTTAGCGGTAGAAGATCTAGTATTATCGACATAAGAGAATATCTGTTCAACACTTTCAGCATGTTTGGATCAATGGAGTATGTTTGATTTCATGTGTTACATGTTCCTTGAGCATGTTTTGGTCAGTTGGTAATGACTTGGTAATCGGATGCTATCATACACTCTTGTAAACCATTACTGACATTGGTTTAATGTTCTATCGGTAGAGCTTTTATTGAGGAATCTTGACAGGATGCATAAATGGTGTTGGTCCAACTTCTAGATGGATTTCAGGATGCTAAAGATGTTCTTTGATCATGCTTCAACTGCTTGAAGACATTGCTTTGGCGTGATGGACCCAAAATAGGTCCAGTTCCTATCTAGGTTATGGACTGGTATCATGTTAACATGTACTCTACACATTACTGGGATGTTTTGAGATGTATAAAATGATGTAAGATCTCATTGTAGATCACATGATGGAAATGAAAAGATGTTCATGGTCTTGAAATGAGATATCATATGCGAAGGATATTTGGTCGATCATAGGTGATCGATTTGGGATTAAAGAAGAGGTCAAAGGCCTCTGGTATTGAGCTTAACCAGGACTATATTCATGCATGCTAAATGCTATCTTTGGCAGTTCACTATTCAGGATTGTTGTCCATTTATCTTGAGGTGGTTATAACCACTCTGTAGTTAGTGAGACTCTTTTGTAATGAGCAGTACACTCTAGGTAGTTTTCCTTCCTGCATGTGCTGGCCCCTCATTACATTACCTACTTTCTGCAGAAGTATCATTTGACTATGGGTAGGCTTCCCATCGTGGTTTTTCCCTTTCTGAGTTTTCCATGTACAAATCATGGTGTAATGTGGTATGGTTACTTTGCATTCATTATTCATTTAATTGTTAAGTTGTATTATTTACCGATATCTATTTCTTCTTTACTGGTACTTAATCTAGTTAAAGGTTATTTAGTGGATTAAAATGATATAATATGTTAACAATTGATTCAAACCCCCCCTCTCAGTTGTTCACCGGTTATCCTAACAATTGGTATCAGAGCTTTGGTCCTCTTTTACAAAAGCTTAACCATTGGAGGTACATCCTATGGCAGCTAACACTTCAAATCCACCGACAACTATTTTCAGAAGAGAAATCCCTAAGCTTGACGGAACAAATTATGGGATATAGAAAATTTGAATAGAGACTCATCTTAGATGTCTTGGCAAGGATGTTTGGGAGATCACTAAGAAAGGATACACACCTTATGATCTGGCATCTGGCAATCCTACTTCTGCAAACTTGGATAAGAATATTAAAAAAGATTGCAGAGCTAGAGAAGCCCTCTTGTGTGCACTTACTGATCAACAAATCATTGGATTGACTGATAAATCATCGGCAAAGGTTGTGATAAATTGCAAACTCTGAATGAAGGTGATCCTACTGTCAAAATTGATAAACTTGATGGTTACCAGGTAAGATATGAAAATGTAAAGATGAAAGATAATCAAAGAATTGTTGCGTTTATGGAAAGAGTAAACGAGATTGTTATGGGAATTCAATGTTGTGGAGGATTTCTGAGTGAAGATGAAATAGTTTCCAAATTCTTGTGAGCCCGTCCACTGACTTACAAGATGAAGGCAACTATAATTAATGAGTTGAGAACAATGGCTAACCCTTCAGTTAACAAAGACATTTTGATTGGGAAATTATCTACTTTCGAGCTTGAAGAATTTGGATCTTCTAGAGCTATAAAGTCTGAACCTTCTTTTCATGCATCATCATCATCATCATCAACAACTAGAAAAAGTGATTGGAAAGTCCTATATGCAAAAGAATTGGAAAATATGAGGAAACAAGATGAAGAATTTGAGCAACGTGAAGCCTTATTTTCTAGAAGAGGACCTAAAGGTCCGACAGAAAGTAAGTATGAAGGAAAAAAAACCTTTTAATTGGTTTGCATGTAATAATATTGGTCATTTTGCATCTAGATGTCTTGAAAGGATTGCAATATTTGAGGAAAGAGTTGAGAAATCATTTAATCCTAACCAGAACATATATAGATTCAAGAAAATTAAACAATGCTACATAGCGGATGGGGAAGGAGTAAGTGATGACTCTGGAGATGAATCGATAGAAGACTCTGTTAGTGGATTCGACAATGGAAAGGAATGGGTGTTCTATGCTTTAAAGGAAGATGAACCAGAACCGGCTATCAAGAATGAAGAAAAGGCCTTCACAGCACAAGTTGAAGATAAGGATGAATGGGTAATTGATAGTGGATGCTCACATCATATGACTGGTGATAAGAGAAAAATTTTGTCCCTACAAGAATACAATGGCGGTCAAGTCAGATTTGGATATTACAAAGCATGTATGATCAAAGGTAGAGGTATTATTTCTCTCGATGGAAAGCATAATACTGATAATGTCTATTATGTAGAAGGTTTAAAGCATAATCTTTTGAGTGTTGATCAATTGGTGGACAAGGGTTTCCAACCTCAGTTCAAAGATAGAAACTGCAAAATCATTAACAAGACTGGTTTGGAGATTGTAGCCAGTACTCAGACTGGAGGTAATATCTTTCACATCAAAGGTGAAACCGATAAGACCTCTTATGAATTATGGTTTGGACATACACCTACTATTAAATATTTTAGAATTTTTGAAATTAAATGCTATATCAAAAGAGATGGTTCAATTGGAAAGTTTGATCCTAGATGTGATGAAGGGATATTTCTTGGTTATTAAGTTCAAAGCAAAGCATATAGATGTTATAATAAAAGATTGCAAAAAATTGTGGAGAGTGCTAATGTGAAAGTGGATGAGCAGTACAAAAATCAATCTTTATCATATGGCAGGTCACCAACAGTGGAAATGATCATAAATGAACTGGCAATGGCTCAACTAGTATAGGAAACTAAGACAGTTACACTGGCACAATCAGAAAATTCAACTGTGACTGATGATCAGAGAAGTGAACCTAAAGTTCAGAAGACACCAAGGTATGTAAGATTAAATCATTTTGAAGATCAAATCATTGGAGATAGGAACAAGGGAGTTATGACAAGAAGAAGATTGGCAAATGAAGAGGTATGTCTTATTTCTCAAATTGAACTGACATCTATTATTGAATCTTGTAAGGATAAACATTGGTTAAAAGCTATAGAAGATGAATTAGATCATATAAAGAAAAATGAGACTTGGTCTTTAGTTCTCGAGCCTAAAAATAAGAATGTTATTGGAACTAAATGGGTTCTTAGGAATAAACTAAATGAGGATGGTCAAGTTGTAAGAAACAAAGCTATATTTGTTTGTAAAGGATATTCTCAAATGGAAGAAATTAATTATGCTGAGACATTTGCACCTGTAGCTAGAATTGAAGTTGTTAGACTATTTCTTGTTTGTGGAACTTATAAGAACTATAAGGTTTATCAAATGGATGTTAAATGTGCATTTTTGAATGGTGAACTTGAGGAAGAAGTATGCATTAAGAAACTTGATGGATTTCCACTGACAGATGATAAATATTTGATTTGTAGATTGATGAAAGCTTTAAATGGATTGAAACAATCTCCTAGAGCTTGGTATGCAAGGTTGGATAAATATCTTTTGAGGCTTGGTTTTACTAAAGGTAGTGCTGATAGTAATTTATATTATTAGATCACTGATGATGATATTTTGATTATTGAAGTATTTGTTGATGATATCATTTTTGGAGGAGAAGATAAATTGTGCATGGAATTTGCTAACAATATGAAGAATGAATTTGAAATGTCCATGATTGGTGAAATGAGATTTTTCTTGGGTTTGCATATTACTCAAACTGACAAAGACATTTTTATCTGTCAAACTAAGTATCTGAACGAATTGGTGAAGAAGTTTGGTATAGATAATTCCAAACCAGTAAGTACTCCTATGGTGACAAGTGAGAAATTATCTATCGAGGATACTTCTACACTGGTAAATCCATCAAGGTATAAGTCTATGATTGGTGGTCTGTTATATTTGACTCAGACTAGACCAGATATTATGAATGGAGTAAGTATTGTTTCTAGATATCAAAGTAATCCTAAAGAAAATCATGAATGTGCATTAAAAATGATATTTCGGTATTTGCAAGGAACAACAGAATATGGCTTATGGTATTCTAAAAGTGAAGATTTCACTTTATGTGCATATATTGACTCAGATTGGGTAGGAGATACTGATGACAGGAAGAGCACTTCTGGTGGAGCTTTCTTAACTGGTTTCATGGATCAGCAAAAAACAGTCATGCATTTCTTTATCTAATGTAGAAGCCGAGTATGTTGCAACAACAACTAATTGCACTCAAGTCTTGTGTATGAAGCAAATGTTGAAGGATATCAGGGTAAATTGTAGTGAACTGGTAGTTACCTACTATGATAACTCTATAGCTATTGACATGTCTAAGAATCCAGTATTTCACTCTAAGAGTAAGCATATATCAATAAAGTATAACTTTTTGAAGGACAACGTAGAAACAAAGGAAGTCAAATTGGTTTATGTGAACACTAAAGAACAGATTGCAGATATATTCACTAAACCATTTTCTAAGGAATAATTTGAATATTTGAGAGACAAGTTAGGGGTTTCTACCCCTCAGTCAGAGACTTGATTGTGCAGTTTGTCATCAGTCCAACATGCATTATTAGAAATATTATTCATTCTGGCATTAATGAGTGGTGCTACTACTCAGGGGGAGTAGTCAACTTTGAGATTCAGAGGTCTACATTATTGCTTTGATATTTCTGGCATTGATGTCAAAGGGGGAGAGATAGTGATGTGAAAAATAAATTCAGAGATATCATTCAGAGGGGGAGAGTTACTAATATTCAGGAAATTGTTGGTTGTCTTCCACAAGGGGAGACTTGTTTGGCATTTCTTGGTACTTAGATGTTTTCCACATCTAGTGTTGTCATCAATGCCAAAGGTGGAGATTGTTGGCATTATTTATGAGTTGATTATCTGTTACATTGATGTTTTGTCATTGATGTCAATGCTAATTATTATGGTTGGTTACCAGCAGACAGGTTTTGGTTACCGGTAGAAGATCTAGTGTTACCGACATAAGAAACTATCTATTGGACACTTGCGACATATTTGGATCAATGGTGTATGTTTGATTTCATGTGTTACATGTTCCTTGAGAATTTTTTGGTCAGTTGGTATTGACTTGGTAATCAGAGGCTATCATACACTCTTGTAAACCCTTACCAACATTGGTTTAAGGTTTTACCGATAGATCTTTTACTGAGGAATCTAGACAGGATGCATAAGTGGTGTTGGTGTGGCTTCTAGATTAATTTTAGGATGCTGAAGATGTTATTTGATTGTGCTTCAACTGCTTGAAGAAATTGCTTTGGCGTGATGGACCTAGAATAGCTCTGGTGCCTATCTAGGTTATGGATCGATATCATGTTAACGTGTACTCTACACGTTACTGGGATGTTTCGAGATGTTCTATGAATTGGTTATTGTTGTTTTGGTCTTAAGATGACATGGGATATCATTGTAATATGGATTTATGTAATGATTTTATTGTAATATCTTTTAGGTGGCTGACCTAATTGGTTTAGGCCTTAGGGTTGGTATAAAATGATGTAAGATCTCATTTTAGATCACAGGATGGAAATGAAAAGATGTTCATGGGATTAAATGCAATATCATATGTGAAGGAGATTTGGTCGATCATATGTGATCGATTTGGGACTATGGAAGAGGTCAAAGGCCTCTTGTATTGGGCTTAACGGGGACTATAATTAGGTATGGTAGATGATATCTTTGGTAGTTCATTATTCTAGATTGTTGTCCATTTATCTTTGATGACACTTTTGTAATGAGTAGTACATTCTAGGCAATGTGCCTTCCAATATGTGTAGGCCCCTCATTGTATTACATACTTTCTACAGAAGTATCATCTGACTGCAAGTAGGCTACCCACTGTTGTTTTTCCCTTTCTTGGGTTTCCATGTACAAATCATGGTGTTAGGTGGTATGGTTTCTTTGTATTGATTATCTATTTAATTGTTAAGTTGTATAGTTTACCGGTATCTATTTCTGCTTAATCTAGTTAAAGGTTATTGAGTGGATTAAAATGATATAATCTATTAATAACTGATTCACCCTCCCTCTTAGTTGTTCACCGGTTATCCTAACATAAGATATTGAAATTATAAAGAAAAGCCAAGTTTGCTAAATAACTGCAAGTATCAAGAAGGAAAATATGAGCGGAGTATATGCCCCCATGTTAAAGCGATCGCGCACACCTTATCGGGAGCAATTTCTCTAAGGTAGATACAAACAAGACAAAGAGAAGAGAGGGAGAATGTTATCGCAAGGATTTAGTCCCCAGTTAAGGTATAAACCCAAGGATAATGAACACAAAAACACGAGGTAGTTTCACTTTCCTCGGGGTCAGTCTGTTGTATGATAACTCATGTATATCATATATGTATATGTGCAGATAATAATCGTCATTCCCTAAAGAAAGGATACGACCTTAGAGGAAAGGGAAGAGAGGATTTCTTTTGAGTCAACATGAAAGAGACCAAAATAGATCTCAATGCTTTGCGTCGTCCTCAAGTAGACATTGAGGGAAAAATAGAAGAATGGGGATAAACATAGAAGAATAGTGACAAAAGAATAGGAAATGAGACAGAGAGAAGATCTATAGTGGTAATATTGCTAATCTAACATGACATCCACCTCCCAATCTTGCCAATCAATATTTTAGGAAGGCGAGCAATATGCTAGTGGAGTGACATTGAGCATAGAAGATGGAGCTATCACTATATCCAAATAAGGACTATTCTCATGTTGTAAGTTACTTTGTTTGATTCTAGGAGCTAGGATTAGGTTTTGTGAAAATTTAGTTGATAAACGCTTGTCCACATCAAACTATTCATAGTCGCTATCATAAGCATTAGGATTTGTATTGTCATCATGAATAACATTTTCACTCATTTCGTCATCTAGATTTTTAGAAAGAAGAACACAAACATGAATAGGAGTAAAACCTTCACATGTTTTGTGCAACTTATGATTTGAAGATGTAGGTGCAACATCTTTCTTAGGAGAAAAGGGAATCATATCAATTGTTGGAGTCTTGGGAGATTGAATTGGTTGAGGAAAAACTTCACGAGCTCGAGCATGATGCCCTCATCCGCAGTCTCTCACACAATGATTTTGTCAAGTCTTAGTAGAAGACTCAGAAGGAGGAACAATCTCTTCTTTGATAGTTGAAGGCTTCGGTTGAGGTCTTTTAGGTTGGACAAGAGGAGAGTCGGGTCTCTTCTGTCTATAAGAGAAAGGAGGTAGAACTCTGCCATATAAAGGAGGAATACTAGGTGTGGGAAGGAGACTGGGTCCATCATGAGGAGGTCTAACCTTGGAGGAATATTGTTGTTCTTCTTAGGAGAAGACATAGTCACATTCATAGGGATAGGTTGATGATTTTCCTTAGGAGGAAGATTAGTCCTATCCATTAGGGGAAGGATTTCATCTTCAAGGAGGATGGGAATGGCAATTGTTGGGGATCTAGGTTGACTCAAGGATAAGATCATATCGTTCTTCTATTTTTGATAAGATTGGAAAAGAGCATCACTCCTTTGTGGAAGAGATTGAAATTGGTTAGGCCAAAAGAGATCAATAGGAACACTAGGGCTTCTTTCAAATGGACAAAATAAGCTATGGTTCACAGTTATGATTTCTCCATTGTGGGGAATTTCAAACACTTGTGAATTGGAGAAGTAATAGCCTTCATGGAAGATAGCCAAGGGTAGACCAAACTCACATGGAATTGCTCAAAAGAAGGAATGATTGCAAAGTTAACATCCATAGATGTAGTGTGAACTTCAATAGGAAGGGTGATAGAACTAATGGTAGGACAAGAGAATCCATCAAATAACTTCATGAGCACATTACAGTCATCATAGATCAGTTTATTCTATTGTAAAATGAAGAGATATTCCTGAGTGATAACATTAACCATGCAAGAGGGATCAACAAGAGCACCATGACAAGGTGTGTTTTTAACCTTCACAACTATGTATAAAGGCCCATCGGGTGCCCTAATGGTCTCACCAGGGTCAAATATAATACAAGGATCCTTAGGTGTCTTTTATTTCTCTACCATGTTCACCAAATTCGAAGTTGTGGTAGTAAGATCAGAAGGAGAGATAGACGTATGTTAAGTCTCAATCACGTTAGAGGTATGAGAAGGCAAAGGATCAGTGAAAATCTTAAGATTTTGATTAGGAGGAGGTACTGATTTGTTTCCCCTATCATTCACACCTACCACGAATATAGTGTTATTATTAATCAAATCTTGATTCTTACTTTTCAATGCAAAAAATTTCTCAATATCATGAATAGGCTGACGATGAAATTGACAAAAGGAATTGCTATCAAAATAAGGGGATGCAAGCGTAGATGGATCAACTAGTTTGATAGGGGGAAGTTTGATCACATTTCTTTGTAACAACTGAGACATAATACACTGTAAAGATTCATTCAAAGGAGTAAAGTGCCTTTCTCTTTTAAAGAATTCAGAAATAGGAGGCACACCTATTGTAGCATTCACATTGTTGTTGTTGATTGTATCATTAAACTTGATGAAGCTTTTTGTTGGTTTGAACTTCACAAACAGTTATTGAACACTCTCCCCCTTATCACTCAAAGCCATAGGAGTAGATTGTTCCATTTGACTCATAGCTAGTTGATAATTGTGGAGTGTTATGCACAACTACGAAAAGGAAGTAAAATTAGGCAAAATTAAATTTTTCCTCATATTCTTTTGCAAATTAGAAATGAACATTTTTTGAATATCATTATCAAGTACATGAGAAGAAATTTGAGCACACAAATTGTTATATCTACTAGTGAAATCAGACACTTTTTCTTTAACACCTTGTTTACAATGCCTTAAATTAGTCAGAGTGATTGTAGGACCAATGTTGTTTTGAAATTGTTGAATAAAAGAATTTGCCAATTGTTGAAAAGAAGTGATAGAATAAGAAGGCAAAGATAAATACCATTGTAAAGCCTTATCTCTTAGTGTTCTTGTAAATAATTTTGCAAGTAATCTTTGATCATAAGCAAAATCAGTGCACAAGGTTTGAAATATTTTAACATGTGTGAGAGGATCACCTTTTTCATTATAGAGTTCTAATTGAGGGACCTCAACATGCTTAGGTTGGATGGCTTTAACAATATCGAGAGAAAGTGGGCTCGCAACATCAAATGTGCGCACACTAAACTTGGATTGACTCATGGAAGCAATTTGTTGTTGTAAGGAAGACACAGTTTGAGAAAGATTGTTAATGGTTGCTTTAGTGGAAGAATTGATGTTAGACACAGTTGATTGAGAAGGTGGTGTGATGTTATTGAGGGAAGGCATGGATTGAGAATAAGATGGTGAAACATTGTGATAAGTAGGTATAGGTGATGATTGAGTACGAAAAGGGACACTCAAAGGAGGAACAAAATTATTGAATGAATTGCCCCCTTGTGTCACATTGATTGGTTGAGGGATAATAGGAATACTTATGGAAGACATAGGTAAAGATGGAGGTTTAAATGAAGAAGTGGGATTGCCCCCATGACTAATTATTGTAGGAATGACATTTTGACCTGATCTAGCCATGATTTTTGAAGTGAAGGTAGGAATATTAGCCATTGGAGTAGATAAAGGAATAAAAAAAATTATTTGATTCAAAGGTTGTGAATAACCTAAGTTCTCAGCACAACTTGTTATAGGTATGAAATTAGAATCAACAATATGAGCAATGCCACACAATATATCAATTCTATTCTTATCACTTTGAATCATGCATTTAAGGCCTTCAATTAATGGAAGAGCTTCACTATGAAAGTTGATCTATGTAAACTCTAGTCAAAGATTCTTCTTGTTCATCATGGTATTCATCAATTGGATAGATAGGGACATGATTAGGATGGAAAGAATTAGCATTATGCTCCATCTCCTCAATAATTAAACCTTGGGAAGCCTTAATTCTAATGCTTCGTCTAATGGGGATAGTGTAGGTAGGACTAATAGTGGTGAAACTCATGCACTAGAGGGAAAATTTTAATTTTGAATTATAGGAACAAAGTGCCCAAAAATTGAATAATGCAAATTTTGAGAAAGTAATGATTAAATAATTTGACTATGTTGGAAGGAAAAAATGACATAATTTCCAAAGATAATTGTGATGATAAATGAAAAGAAATTGTAATTTTAAAATTAGGGCCAAGGGTATATCACTTAATTTTAAAATTGAAAAAAACATAATTTTTAGAATCAGGGCAGATTATAATTAACCACTTAATTTTAAAAAAATTCTTCAAATTTGAAATGTTGAAATTTGAAGGTATATTTTATTTTAGAGGGATATAAAATTCACAAAATCAGCCAATTTTATGGATTTAAGCTATTAAATCTAGTCATAACCGTCTCCCAAAATTTTGGGAAAATAGCCAAGGATCGTGTTGAAAGTGCACATGGTGCGACCAACTTTTTTTCAAATTTTCAGGGATGAAAGTTACGATGATTTTTGAAGCGACCCTCCAAAATTTGGCAAATTTTACTATCTCTAGATAGGCAAAATGAAGGTCTGAATGGGACAAAAAGACCCAATTGGGGTTTTAAAAAAAAAGAGGAACTCGATTGAAAATTTGAAAAGGGTCAAACCTAATGGATAGGGACACCTTGAAAAATGTTTAGAAAACTGAAATTGATTGAAATTGAATGAAATTTGCACAAAATCCAATTAAATTTGAAAATTAGGGTTTGAGGACCTAACCACTTAATTTTTGAAATTTTCAATTTTGGAAAAGTAGGGAAATTGAAAATTTGAATTGTAGGATAGAAAAGTCTAAAAACAGTCACAAATCTAAATATTAAATGGAAATTCAATTTTTGCACAATTTCAAGATGATTTTAAAAAATTAGGGTTTTGACAATTAACCTCTTAATTTTGTGAATTTGATTTACAAATTGAACAAGACTATGAAGAAATTGAAATTGACAAACAAATCAATTTTCAGATCTAAGACAATAACAAGCAATTTTTTTCAAAACACAAGTTCAATTTCAATTTTAAAAACTAGGGTTTTGAATGAATTAACCACTAAGTTTGCAGAAACATTAAACTTGTAAATGAAAAATATGCAATGACTTTCAGAGTAAAGCATGTAATACATCGGGTTCACTAAAATGTAATGGTGAAAAAAGGGTGAATGATGGAGAGATCAAGAGGAAATATTTTCTTCTCTTGGAGGAGAGATGAAAGTTTTATTGTAGATCTTTCCCTTCAAACACCTTATTTAAATTAAATTTAAAAGTGGGGGAATTCACTAGATCCAATCTCTTAGGGAAGAGATTGAATACTAAATGAATTGATAATGGGATAGAAATGATAAGCTAACCCCTCTTTTAGAATGGAAAATGATCAAGAATTATGGTAAGTGTAAAAGTAGCGAAGAACTGATTATAATTTGAGATAAAAGCATGAGATGAAGTTGTGCACCTAGATCTGGCTATAATATGTCGAGACAAAGCTGCCTTGTGAATTTGAGGAAAAGTTGTCGGGACCGTGCTGAAAGTGTCCATGGTCCTTCGAAAAATACATGAAATGAAAAGGGTGTTTCCATTTCTACAAATGGAGTCCAAATCTACAAACACAGCTACGCACCTACAACCTACACACTGAAAAGAGAGGAAAAGGGGTTGGGATTGGGGGTTTTCCTTCAAGTCAAACCCCAATTTTGGAATTAACCAAATGATGAAAGAAAGTACTTGCAAGTAAATCTAAATGAAATATTGAAATGTAAGTCACCTCAAGGGAAGTTGTAGATACAATGTAGATAGATTTGCTTGTATTGAATTGAATGTTGAAAGGGATCTCCTCTTCAATTGTTGAATCCTTGACTTATGCTGGAAAGGAATGCTTGAATGCTCTTGAATGCTTAAATGTGTGATCGGTGAAAAAATCCAACTTATGCAAATGGAAAGGTGAATGCGACTTATATACCTATCAATTAGGGTTAATTGACTAATTTTTCATCATGTGCCGACACATGGAAGATTTTTCCCACTTTATGCAAAGTCCAATGCAGGGATAGGACAGAGGGGGGCCCAAAATAGGGCAAGGAAAAGGGTGCCACACCCTATCCCGCCCTTTTTTCAAGACAAGAAGCATATTTAGGCAGTGCGGAGGGCAGAAAAAGGTAGTTTTGGGGGATTGAGCAAGTCTTGGAGCTTCGATCAACCTTAGGGATTTAAAATGCCAATGTGAAGACCCTAATGTGGTCATAATTTCATGACACTACATAGAAATTAAATTTAAAAATTATATCGTCCACCATATAACATAATAATAAGACCTACATCATTAACAACCCTCAATTTAATATAAAATTAAATAACATTCTAACATTTTTAATATTAAAGTTTTCTTTGTCTAATTTTTTTTGATCTAGTGATTGATTATTTATGGAATTGTAAATTAATTATGAGTTGTGTTTCTAACATATAGTAATAGTTAAAATAGAATTCAAGTTCAATCTTTATAATTTTTACTCTTGAGAAACTCCACAATGAACCAGCATCTCACAACATTCCACACAAATCTCTTTTAAATATACATACTACATAAAAAAAATATATATATATATATTTAAATAAAAGTTCATTAGGCAATGATTTCATGAACACTTCTAAAGATGCAACATGCAAGATTATAAATTTAACACATAGAAAAAATGAACTAAAAAGAAGAAGATTGTTGTTATTTCATTGAACTAATATTGATATTGAAGATTGAAGAAAATAGTTATAATATCTTGTCTATATAGACAAGTATAACTTCTCCAAAGAAGAGGAGAAAGAATAAAACAAAAAAACGAAAATCTAAAAGTTGTTTTTGTAGAAGATGAGAGTGTTGAGAACCATATTCATAGAGTGATTGACTTTGTTAATGGCATTAGAGCTGTCGGTGGATATTTTGAAGAATATAATGTTGTTCATAAGATCTTGTTGACTTCACCTAATTCCTACAAGGCACAAAGATGTGCTATACAAGAGGGAAATGATTTGAGTAAGTATACTATTAATCAGCTTATGGGTACTTTAACAACCTATGAGATTTTAGAAAGAGAGCAAGAGAAGAGAGAAAAGAGAGAAGTTGGATTTAATGTTTCAAGACTTGATGATCCAGAATGCTGTGGAGATCTAGATGAAGCTAAAGAAAATTTTGTGAGAAGATTGCAGTGAGGCACTAGAAAATACAAAGATAAGTTACCTCTGAAATGCTTTTCTTGTGGTATAATTGGACATTATGCTTGTAATTGCACTTATAAAGAAGACTTTAAGAGACCAAATAATGATGAGAAGAAGAACAAGATTAAGAGACATAATTTTAATAGAAGAGAGAAGAAGGGTTTATATTCTATTGAGAAATATACATTAGAAGATGAAATGATGATTCAATTGAAGAATCCCCTTTTTTGACAATTCAGGATAAGGAGAATATTTTCAAGAAACTTGAAAAAGAGAAATCAATTAAGATTAATTTTCATGCTAAGATAGAACTGAGTACATGGGTTATAGACAATAAATGTTCAAATCATATGATAGGTGATAAAGGTCCAGGTAAATATTAATCTCAAGAAGTATGATGGAGGATTAGTGAAGTTTATTGCTGAAGTTGGTGCAGCTATTCAAGGTATTGGAAGTGTTTCTAGCGATGGTAAGAATAAGACTGGTGATGTTTATTATGTTGAAGGATTAAGACATAGTTTCTTAAGTGTTAGTTAAATGTGTAGAAAAGGATATGAAGTGTTGTTTTGTAATACCAAATGTGTGACTAGAAAGGATCAGACTAGTAAAAGATTTGCAGAAGGAGTTAGAACATGTTGAAATATATATTGTATCAAGGATGGAAAGGAGAATGAGTGCTTTCTAGTAGAGAAGATTGAGATTATTTCAGTTGTTCCAGAGATGAGAAGTAACCCAGAAGAAAGAAAATAGAAGGAAAAAAATGAAGAAGAGGGGGAGGAGGAGAATTCAAAGAAAGTTAATTCTAAGTATGTTTAGAAGCATCATTCAGAGAATTAGATAATTGGAGATAAGACAAAAGGTATTCAGGCGAGAAGGAAGATTGCAAAAACTCAAGATCAAGCTAATTACTATTTCCTATCTATGATAGAGTCAAAGACTTGTGAGGAAGAAAGAAATGATGAGAGTTGGGTAAAAGAAATAGAAGAAGAACTAAATCAGATTTAGAAGAACAAGACTTGGGAGTTGGTACCTAGACTGGTGGACAAGAATGAAATAGTAATTAAGTGGGTATCTAGGAATAAGTTAAATGAGAAAGGACAAGTGACAAGGAATAAAGAAAGGCTAGTATGTAAAGGATATTCTCAAGTGGAAGGTATAGATTTTGAAGAAACTTTTTCTCTGGTAGCAAGGATGGAATCTATTTATATATTTATGTCTTTTTTTTACTTACACAAACTTTAAAGTTTATTAGATGGATTTCAAATCAACATTTTTCAATGGAGATCTATAAGAATTTTACATTGAGAAACCAGATGGATTTAGATTGATAGAAGATTTGAATATGGTATGCAAACTGAAAAAGGATTTGTATGGACTTAAAGAAGAACCCGGAGCCTGGTATGCAAGATTGGACAAGTATTTGCTTCAATATAATTTCAGGAAAGATACAACAAACAGTAATCTTTATTTAAGGATTGATGGACAGAAGTTGTTTTTGATAAAGATAAACAAGTTTTATAGGGATCTGAAACCCAGAGTATTACAGACCAAGGCCAGTAGCCAACCAGACAGTAAAACTAAGCAAAATAGGGGACAAACCCCACACAAGCCGACAGCCAAAAAACCAAAATAGCTGAAACAAAAAACATAGCAAAGCAATCAACTAAAAGAGTACACCAATTCAGTATTTTAATGAATAATCCTCTTATTAATTTTTTCCAAATCCTCCATGATGAATCTGGAGGTTCCTTGGTCCTGGCTTCGGCTCCTGGTTATAGTGGAAGGACCTGAGCTAGTCTTCCCACCAACAACACTCTGTCCACCCTCTAAGGCATTCTTTTTCTGCTTTTCCCCCAAGGGAGGGTCACTGACAATGGTCCTGGTTCTATAATCAGTCATCATGGAATATGGAGATAGGTTGTTAATTGTTATAGTTTATGTAAAGAATTTTCTAAGGAGTTGTAGAAAGAATTTGAAATGTCAATGATTGGTTAGTTATCTTTCTTTCTTGGGTTGCAAGTTATTCAATTAGAAGATGGAATTTTTATTTCTCAGTGAAATTATGTGAAGGAAATGTTGAAGAAGTTTTTTTTTGGTGATTGCAAAGTGGTTACAACTCCTTTACCCATTCAATGTAAGTTGAGAAAAGATGATGAGTCTCCATAGGTACAAAAAAAGAAGTACAGATCGATTGGTGGATTATTCTATTTGACTATGTCCAAACCAAATATCATGCAGGTTGTTTTTTGGGTAGCTATATTTTAGGCAAATCTGAAGGTGACACATGAGCAAGCTATAAGGATAATTTTTAGATACTTAAAAGGTACTATTGATTATGGACTTTAGTAAAAAAAGGTGGATATTTTATGTTGAAATACTACACTAATGTCGATTGGGCCGGAAGTGTCGATGATCAGAAGAGTATTAGTGGTGGTACATTCTTTTTAGGGACAAATTGGTATCCTAGCTCAGTAAGAAACAAGATTTAGTTTCCCTATCAACTGCTGAAGTAGAGTATATTGTAGGAGTGTCTTGTTGTACTCAAGTAGTGTGGATGAGACAAACTCTTAAGGATATTAAGGTAACATATGACAAAGAAATTCCTATTATGTGTGACAATACACGTGCAATAAATATTTCAAAGAATCTATGTTATGCATTCAATAACAAAGCATATTTTAATCAGATATCATTATTTAAGGGAGAAAGTTATTTAGAAGGAAGATAGATTGGAATACATTTCTACATGAAAGAGTAGGTTGCAAATATTTTCACTACGACATTCATGAAGGATACATTTGAGTTTCTTTGTGAGAAGCTTGGGGTCATTGCCCCTCCTCCTTCTAGCTAGGTGCATTATGGGGATGCATCTTTCCAAGGTGGAGCATTCATGCCTATTTTTTATTTTTTTTCTGCATTGATGTCATGACTTGCTCTCAAAGGAAGCAGTGGTGTGCGTAGTGTTGTTGTGACCTTTGTCCTTGATCGTAAAGGGGGGGGGAGATTGAACAAGTTTGATCTTTGGAAGAAGAGATTGAGTTAGAAGTTTGAAGATTGTGATAGAGAGAGATAGTGCATAAATGTGATGTATATGTTTGAAATATATTGAATAGTATTATTTTTCTTTGAGGTGCAGGTGTCGTCAAGTGTTTTCATCAATAAAAAGTTGGAGATTGTTGGAAGAATGTGTTGATATGTTGTGGTTGTCATTGATGTCAAACTTGTAGTTTTGGATTGGTTCGGAATGTCTAAGGTGTAGAGTTATCTTGTTGTGTTGCTAATTTAATATATATTCTATTGGTTGTTCTAGGTCTAGAATCTATTGCTGAGAGTTATCTTGTTGTGTTGTTGTTGTTATTCTATGTGTTTTTTTATTAGTGCTTGGATCCAGAATCCATTGTTGGTGTTAAGTGTTATTGTTATCTTCATTGGATATAGTTTTAGTATATGTATATGATGCTTCTATGGTCTAGAAACATCTTTGTGTTCTCCAGGTTTTGTGGAATTGATTGTTTCTGGTTGTGAGATTCTATGTTAGACCTATTCTTAGATCCAAATATGATTTGTGGAAGCATGTTTGATATGTTATGGGTCTCACTATAGAACACGTGGAGATCCGGATTTGAGTTATTTAAATTGGACAATATGTTGTTTACTGTTAATGACTTATATGGATGTGTAGCGTATGGATATGTTGGTTATGCTCTAGTGATTGCGGATTAGTGAATTGATATTTTGGAGGTTGTTTTTTGGTCTCCTCTTTCTCCTAGAGTGGATCAGTGTGTGTATCTTTGGTTCAAAAAGTCTATTTTGATTCAGGCTGACTTGGTTTAAGCATTGATGATCTATCTTGTATATAAGCATGTGTATGATTGAGTTGTGTAGAAGGGTGTGGAGGGCAAGTGTGAATAATATAGCTGCAAGAATAATTAGTGAGATTTGGTAAAGAGAAGATGAATAATTTTGTTTGAATGATATGCAAGTTGTGATAAGACTATGACAAAGATTTGAGATAGAGTGTTAGCAGTTGAGATCAAAGTTGTGTGTGTTGATGTTGGTCGCTTGATGTAGAGTTCAAGGATAGTTTCATGATCAAGATATCCTTCTTTTCATTTTATTTTTGTATCCAGCCTTGAGTGTAGTTAGCTTCAAGTTTGGCAAGTCGTATTTGTATCTTCCCCCATGAGTAGTTATCCTTGGTGTGCAAATCTAGAGTAGTTAGTTTATTTCTTTGTAATCTAATATACATAGTGGATATATTTTGTGGGAAAGTGTTTTCCATGGTTTTTCCCTATTTGGATTTTCCATATAAAAATATTCGTGTTCATGTGTTGGATGTGTGTCAAAGTTTAATTGTTTATGTGTTGCATTTGATTTTTGTTTTAGACTAATTCACCCCACTTCTTAGTCCTGCCTTGGGTTCAACAAGGAGAAGGTGGGCACCCAAGTTGGGTAATGATAGGTTATAAGAGAATGTGCTATTTATGGTCATTTATAACTTATCCTATTACAAATGTAAGTGTTGTTAGTTATGATAAATTTAATGATAATTGTAATGTGTTCAGGACTATGTGACATACCTTGATATAATAAATTTTGGTTGCCTAAATTAAGAGGTATGAATGAGGAATCATTTTTTGATGTAGATGTGTCATTTACATGCTTATAGTTGGTTCAAAAAGTGTTCCAACTATTTGCACAACACCCTCTTTTTTCTTCATGTAGAAGCTTCCTCCTTTGTTGTATTTATCTTTACAAGGTAGCCTTGGAGATCATTATACATGTCATATTTTGTAGGATGAAGTGTTATGCTACCAAAAGTAATCTATATTATGTGTTGCTAATTATATAATTCTATTGAAGAAACTAAGTGTTGGTATTATATTGTAACTATTGGTTTACTAGGAATACAAAGTATTGTTCTTTTAGAGTGTGGGGTTCCCCATGTAAATCTTGTGTTCATTGTTGTATATATTAATGCATGTTTAAAACATCCTTATAAATGTGTTTCTATTTCTATAATAGTGAATTATTATTAAAAAAACTTGCACTATCACCCCCACTATATTAGGTTTAGGAAGAATTTTCTACACCTTTTCTTCCTTTCACTAACATTTTTTCTTTGTATATGTGTATCTAACTTTCAATTTTTTGTATGATTTGACAGGATTGTACACTTGGGGGCTTGTGCATATCTCAACTTAGTATCATCCTATCGCTTGTATGTCTCTCTCTAAGCCATTCTACCACTTCATCTATACTTTACTGCAAGTATGAGCATAAGTTCATATTCCTACTAAAATGGGGGCTATATGTAGTGTAATAAATTGCATCCCTTTATAATTTCACACTGTATTTGGGTCCCTAATTTAGTGTGTATTTTCTTAGATCATTTTAGTCAATTTGGGACCTTTTCTACCTTACAATTGAATAATCAATCTCATAATTTAAGTATCATTAAATACTAAAATTAGGACCTAATTTAGAATCGGAAACCTTGATACTCTTCATTATATTTTGGAGGCCCTATTTTGGTGGGACTGGAGCACCCTTCACTTGATTGCTACCAAAATTCCCTTAAGTTACAACCATTACTCCAGTGTCAACATTCACAATTTGAATTTTGATCTCAATTTTTCTACTTGACCATTTTATGTCATCTTAAACTCAAAAATACCTTTTAAATCTTATATAAGGTACATCTTCTATCATTAAAAAGGACTAATACATTCTATGATCATTCAAAATGATTTAGCAAGCACTTCAAATTCAAAGAACAAGAAAACTCATCACAAGGAGAGGGGCCATGGCAAGCATTGGCCTCTAAGTAGGAGGACAAGTTTCCCTGTTTCAAAACCAACCATAACACTGCATTCTTTCTTAGGGAATCATAATTTTTGGGCTCTACCTAAATTAAGTCATGACCCATAGAAGGCTAGAGATTAATAGAGACAATAAACCTTGTCAGATTAGCTAAATTAGGAAATTTGAAGTCATAAAGAAAAAGAGGACAATTTATAATGAAATTAAAAATGTCGATCCCTTATAATAAAGGACAAGTATTCTCCCACATAGGGAAATGATAAAAAATAACCAACTAAAAGTAATATTATTAAAATGGTAGCCTAGATAGCTTTAATCCATATTGAAATTTTGGTCATCTTAGATTGCGACACAAACACCTAATTGGAGTTTGTACAAGGAGGTCCATGTTCACAAATTTTGGGTGAAGGGGCCTGGAAGTTAACCAACATTTCTACTAATGTGTTCCCTTCCTAGAGGGCGTGGGAAAATTTGACCTATCCAAGGGAAGCAATATTTTAATGAGAATCAATGATTAGATCTTTTAGGGGTCATCCTAGGGAGGCTTCATCTTTGAGCATCATGATGACATTCTTTGAATAACTTTCAATAATAAGTTTGTCAAAAGTGTTTCCATAGAATAGGGAAATACCATGAAAAGAAATTTCCACCTCTACAAAGTTGGAGGTTTGGAACCCAAGGTTGACCATGTAGGAAATAATTGACTTTCCTTTATCTTCCCTTATAATACCAACCCCCTCCCACCCAACTCAAATTTCCTTTAGATGAGTCGTAAAAGTTTGGCTTTAACTAGACAGTGTCAAGTGAGGTGGGGGGGGGGGGGGGGGGGGGGGGTATTTATTTTATTATTTTTATAAAAATATTAATAATTAATATTATTTAAAATCATGCATAACTCATGAAATATTAAAATACCTTAAACATATAAACAAATATGATTTTCTAAAAAACTGAAACCCAAAAATAATTTATAGCATGAAATGAAGTAATGAGATGCAGAAACAAATTCATTAAATATACATTGAATATTGTCTTTTAAGGAAAGACAAAGACATAAATGTAACATCATGTGCTATATTCTACATCTATGTTTAAAAATAACTATCACTTACACCAAAGAAGGTTCAAGAGATACATCAATAGGAAAGTAAAGTGCAAATATAAATGAATTGAACAAATACATAACTAGCTATATTAAAAATATAGGTCAAAATAAATATCTTTGTATAATATAATTAGGGATGTAACTTTGTTGGATTCTTTTTTTTTTTTAGACAATTAGATTACTTTGAACAATTAGCACCTAGTTTCTAGATCAATCATGGTTACATTATAGTGCTAGGTTTGGATATTTTAGCTCCTTTTTTAAAGTCATTACATTCAAATGCATTGAAATACAATGATTTTTATTGGAGTAAAATAGGTTTTGAAGGGACCCCAAAACCCTTAACAAAATAGGACAACCAACACTAGGAGAAAACTAGATGCAAACCACTATCTAGCCAACAACAAAAATAAAAGGAAACCAAAGGGTCGACATACATGAAACCCTACTAAAGATTCTTAACATTTTTGTAGCTTCTACATTCTTACAAATCACTCCATTGATGTTCAAAACATTATGGGCAATATGAGCTTGATCAATCTTAACTTTATCATGGTTGCACATTCTAGTTGAGGGGACACAAATAGGTCCTATACCTATGCCATGTTAATCTACAACAACATTCTTCCCTTTGTTCTCATTGTAGCAAAAGGAGGGCTAGAGATACCCTTTGTCAAACCTTTAAGGTTCTGCACCTTTTGATTTATTTGTTTGACACCATTAGTACTATTTTGCATAGTTGTACTTGACTCACAACCACAACAACCCTTAGTTTATCATGTACCTAATCAATGGTCTCTTCTAGAAGCTTGATCTTTTCCTCATGATCTATCTTCATAGTTTTCACATCCTTGGCCATAATTTGGATAAGAACAAGAATTTTATCAACACTATCCAAAGCAGGGATCCTATTCAAACTGTTTTGCCCCAAACTACTTTGCATTGATATACATTGTTGTTAGATTAAAATTCTATAATTTGTAACTATTTTACTAGAACATTTGAGAAATAGGATAAATCTATTTTAGCTTTTCTTGATCATTGAGTGTTCACGTGTAAAAGACAAAATGTTATATTTGATTAATTTTAGTATTTTTTAAAACACTATAACTTTAAGAAATTGCACAACTAATTGTATATTCAACATTGTGAGACAAATTGTAGGTGTCCCTCTTTCTTTCCAATGTTGTATTAATATTATTTATATTTTATTATTATTAATATTATCAATACTATACTAAATATTAAATCAATTATATTATATTTATTTTACATCATTATTATACTTATATAATAACTCTCTATGTGAGATAATATTAATATAGTATTATTCATATTATGTTATTTCAAATTAAGATATAAATTAGCAGCTTTTGTAAAATTTAATATATAGAAAATGAAAGTTGAAAGGATCGTATCTTTATTCTTATTTAATCAAAAGATTAAAGTTTTCTACAAAATAGTGTGTTTAATCAAAGGAGCAATTTACTGAGGTTTTGAACTTTCCATTGAGCTACTTTTTGTCTAGTTTGGTGGGGTTTTAGCTGAATCGACTTAGTGATACACAGACTGCTTTATCGGTGAGTTTAATAAGATCTTATCCCCATTGTTTACTGGCAATCAATCTGGGCATCTATCTTAGTTCAATTGAGGCGAGCAAACTGCATATTTCTTGGTAAATCTTTATATTGAAGCACTCGCCAACTGATGCATGAATGGATGTGTCCGTATTTCATTTGCTATTGTATAAATTAACTGGATTTCAGGTAATTAGTTGATAGGCTATCACCTGTGGGGCACCCCATTTCGAAAAAATGTCTCAGGCCGTTAAACTCTCTTGTTTTCCGGCTGTATGTCGGTTTTTTAAGCCATTCTCACACTTTTCATAGTTTTTGTTCCACAGCCACATCAGAACATAGCTCGCACGCCAGGAAGACACATCGGAACATAGTTCCCACGCCAGGAAGTCACTTTTCATTAGCAGATTGAATATGCTACGGCAACACCCTAGCATTTACATAATCATATTGCCAGGTGAGAAGGAATTCATAGGGCTAAGACAATCAGACAGACTAGGCACAGTTTTGATAGATTTTGAGAAAGTAGTTGCAAGAATTAAGTGGGTTTTAATGAGTTCATGGGGAGAAATGCTGGTTGGATTCAGACTTGAATTTTTTGTGGAGACAGTGTATTTCGATCACACTAATCTTTTAGTTGTTTTATACCATTTTTTTTGGTAGGTAGTTTATATCACTAATTAAAGTAAATCATTGTCTTACGTGCTGTGAAGATAAGAATTAATAAAATTTATTTCTTTAATTGGAGAATGGTAAGAAAAATAGGTAAAGATAAAAAACATTTCAATTGATAATATTTTTTTAAGCAAGATTAGGTAGAAGGTGCAAAAGTCTTTTTTTAACGTGGATTATTTATAAATATTTGTTGTACTTAATCTCTTTTTTTTATCGTTAAAGGCAGAGTCAAGATTCATATTATTTTTGAATTAGTTACAGTATTGACATAACTGAGTGGTATAGCATAAAAAACCCTTCTCAGCATTCCCAACGAAAAATGGTGTCCAAAAAGGCAGAAAACCACAAGCACCATGATTCATCCTTGTAAAACCTAACAAAATTATGCAGTCTAGAATGATGAAGCTAAAAAGAGTTTAGATGGTAGAATCTCAACTGCCTAGATAACAGAGATTTTAAACATAAATATGAAGCGAAAATAAACTATAGACAGAGTCTTGGATTAAGCTTCAAAAAAGATTTTTCACAGAACCAAATTAGAGAACCTAGCTTGCACTGGAGGGTTCAGATTGAGATGGTTCAATTCTCACTCTCCCACGGCCTCTGCCCGCAGTGCAGCCACGACCACGACCAGAACCCTGACAGCCCCACCTTGCTCCAACCTGGCAATCTTGTTCAACTTGAAGCTCTTCGTCTGTAGCTTTCAAGGGCAGGATTCCATTGAGTCTTGCAAATTGGAAGAGGTCTTCCTCTCTATCCTAGACCTCCGGATTTTCCCCTAACAAACGCCATTTGAGGTAGCTCAGACCAACTCCAGCAAAAACCCTGTGTCTATCCAAGTCTTTCTCTTTCAAGTCTAGCAAGAAGGGATAATACTTGATGAGCTCTTTGTAGGCATTGAAAAGTATCCAGTCACTTGGCCGAGGAGCCCCTGAGTCATGGAGGGCCTTATTCAAAATCTCTTGAAATTCCTGAAGGATTTTGTCAGGAAAGAGCTCTTGAGTGAGACTCCATACGGCTTGCTTAGGCAATTTTTGATCTAGCAGAGAAGCCATGAATCTGGAGGAGATAATGGTGTTGTCTAGTGGATACTCATCCCTATTTAAATGGCCGCTTCCTAGTATCATTTTTTACTACGAGGACAACAGGAGGGTCCGAGTGATTGAGGAGATGCTTCAGTCTCAAATCTGTGATCCTTCTGAAGGATACCTAGCGCGTGGAGGCCGAGAAGGAAATGGGAGTGTCTGCTCCAAAGAATGAGGAAGGCCTTTGATAAACACTCATAATGAAACCATGGGGAGCCTTAGTCGACATGGTTGGCAATAGAAGGAAACCGACAACAGAGATAGACTAGAATGAACTATGAAATGGTTTTAGCAGGATAGGAATGAAAGTGATTTGTAGAAAATGATAAGACAAGATCATCAGGTACACTCTTCAACACCTAATAATTAGGAGCGGGTTTGTATTAATATCTCCAGCTAAGGTGGTAGAGAATATTTGTCTTGGGAAAGCCAAATCTCCCAGGCATAGTTAAAAAGGATAACCTATAGACAACGCATACCTTGGGTACAAGATGATGGCTCAAACCAGCTGGAGCTTTGGGAAGTGCAGTTAAGAGAAAGCTTAGTTAGGTTAAACATTTGGTTGACAAAAAATTGATCCGAGCCCACCACTAAACTTGGGTTAAAGTGGAAATTAAATTCAAAAAATATATATCCATTTCCCCAAGACCACCAAAAGTATGCGATTAGATAGTTGCTTTAAAATTAATAATCAACTATAATCTACCCTCCTCATTCAAGTTGATCTAGTGCACTTTTCAAAGAACTTAATGGGACTAATCTTGCTGATTGATCTAATCTTCTTTACCACTTGACTGATCACTCTGATCCCACTAGTGAATGAAAGTTCCTTGAGCTGCTAATTTTGATAGGGCATCTGCCATTTCATCTGCTTCCTTGTAGATATGTTTAGCTTCATAGTGCTCAATTCTGTTCAAGTTTTCTACTATTTTATCCAAAATTTCTTGAAGTCTCCAGTTTCAATTTTTTTTCTTCCTAATTTTATTAATTGCTATCTCTGAGTCTCCTTCCACTGAGATATTTCTTATCCCATGGTTGATACAGTCCATCAAACCAAGTTGCAGTGCTTTGAATTCTGCTATATTGTTGGTGTCTGGTGGAATCCGCTTTGCCATTTTTCCTATGATTTCTCCTGAGTGATCTCTGATTACATAACCTATTCCAGAGGGACCTGGGTTACCTATGGAGGCACCATCAAAGTTTAATTTTAACCAGCCAAGCTTTGGAGGGGACCAGGTGGCAACTTTTCTTGAATTATTTTTTTGATCAAAGGATGGGGGAATTTTGATCCCTTGCCATTTTTCCCTGATACTTTCATCCCATGAAGAGAAGACTTTGGACTAGTCCAAAGAAAAGGCTATTTTATAGTTAACAGAGTCCACTTTTTCTGATTCAATTGAATTTAGAACTAATTCTTGCCTCCTAGCTTTGCCTTCAAATAATCTACGATTCCTTTCTTTCCATATTTCCTAGACTAACCAAGATGGGGACACTTCCATAATTTGACTCAAGGAGCTCTCCTTAAGTGGAAGAGGCCAACTTTGGAATGGGGATTTGATGTCATTCGGTAGGGAAATAAACAAACCCAGCTTAGGACAGAGCCATCTCCAACATTTAGAAGCAAAGGGGCAATTCAATAGGAGGTGATCCACTGTCTCTGCATGGGCTTTGCACAAAATGCACCTTGGTGGTCCTTCGTAACCCATTTTTGTAAACTTTTTTGTAGTTACAATTTTTTTTTGAAGGGCTAGCCATGCAAAGATGCCGTCTTTTGGGATGATTTTTGGACTCCAAAAAAGCTTCAAAGGGATGTCTTGCTTGTCCTGATCTGCAATACTGACTATAACTCTATATCCATCTTTTGAATTATACTTCCCTCTTTTAGATGGTGCCCAGATCAAGGAGTCTACCCCTCTTCTGGGGCTGATACTTCTTGCTTCTAGTAGTTCTAGGAGTTGATCTAGGTCTTCCCTTGGGATTGGAAAGCCGTCCATTTATTTCCACCTCCAACTTTGGGAATACGACAGGTCATCCATATCCAAGTAGTCTCTAACTCAAGAACCCCAATGCTGTTTAAACTAGTATTCTCTAGCAGGAATATCGATGGAGTTTGCCAGAGATGGATAACCACCCCAAGAGTCCTCCTAGAATAGACTAGATGATCCATCATGAATATCCCATGTGATCAATTCTGAAACTAGGTTTCTGCAGGAAATGATGAAATTCCAGGTTCTAGACCCCTTGGGAAAATTGTTTGTTCTAAGAATGTTGAGATGATCCTGATCTGGTAGATACTTGGTTGCCAGCATTCTAACCCATGTTGCATTAGGGTTTTTAATGAACTTTCAAACTAGTTTAGCCCCTAGGGCTATATTTTGCAATTTAAGATCCTTGATGCCTAAACCTCCCACTGTCCTAGGCTTGATAATTTTATCCCAAGCTATTAAGGCAATTTTGTGCTTTTCCGCAGTATTTTGGCAAAAAAAATTTCTCATCTTCTTAATTATGAAAGAGTTAGCACTATATGATAAGGATACTATGGATAAAAGATATATAGGAAGGGCCGAAACCACTACTTGGATCATCACTAGCCTTCCAACCCAAGAGAGCCACTTGCCCTTCCAAGAGTTTGAATTTTGTTCCACTTTTAGTTTTAAAGGATCCCATAATTTAG
Source organism: Cryptomeria japonica (assembly GCF_030272615.1). Taxonomy (NCBI): domain Eukaryota; kingdom Viridiplantae; phylum Streptophyta; class Pinopsida; order Cupressales; family Cupressaceae; genus Cryptomeria; species Cryptomeria japonica. Next base: position 654,267,383 of record NC_081408.1, read on the forward strand.
TGTTCCTTAGACCTCGGTCTATTGGAATACCCAAGTGAATACAAGGGAGAGATCCTTCTCTGCAGTTTAGAGTTCTGAGAATTTTGGTCTGTAATAAGATTGGAGTAGTGAAAAAATAAACTTTAGTTTTATCCTTATTTCTTATTTGGCCTGATGTCTTTCCATAAGTTTCTAGTATCTGATTTAGATGGGATGCTTCCTTAAATTTTGCTGCCCCCAAGAGAAGATTATCATCTTCAAACTGTTGCTGTGTGACTACAAAATCTTTTGTTACTTTGATTCCCTCTAAAAGATTATTAGTATGACTAGCTTTGATTGCCCTTCTCAGAGCCTCCCCCATAATGATGTAGAGGAAAGGAGATAAAGGGTCTCCTTGTATGATACCCCTTGAAGAGGACAAGAAGCCCACTGGCTTTCCATTTATCAAAATTGAAAATTTAAGGGTTGATACGCATTCAAATACCTAGTTGATCCATTGTTTGTCAAAGCCAAATTCTTGCATAATTTTGCAGAGAAAATGCCAATCTACGCTATCATAAGATTTTGTTATGTCTAGTTTTATTATCATGCCTGGCCTGTTTGTGCTTTGAAGAGTGTGGATTGCTTCTTGCGATATAATCACCCCATCAAGGATTGAGCAACCAGGGACAAATCATGTCTGTTCTTTTGAGATGATGCTATCCATGAGAGGCTTCAATCTGTTAGTCATAACTTTTGAGAGAACTTTATAAACTGTGTTGCATAAGGAGATGGGCCTATAATCTCCAAGATTAAATTCCTTCTCCTTCTTTGGAATGAGCGCTATAAATGTGTTGTTTACTTCTTTGAGAATATTCCTTGATCTTCTTGAGAATTATAGAGCTTCTAAGAGGTCCTGTCCTAAGATATGCCAGCACTTCCTAAAGAAAGCCGTAGGAAAGCTATCTGGGCCAGGTACCTACCAGAGGGAAGTTGGTTAAGAGCTTGGAATACTTCTTCCAACTTAATTCTCTCATTTAGCATCTAATTTTGCTTGTCTATTATGATCTTAGGGATCCTTGTCAGAATCTTTTTTTGTTCTGGCAATTGAGATCCTTCAATGTTGTTTAAGAGATTAGAATAAAAGGTGATGATGTCTTTCTTTATCTCCTCTGGGTCCTCTGAGATTTGGTTATGCTTAATTTCTAGTTTTGATATCCAATTCTTGCTTCTTCTGAGTTTTATTAAATTATGGAAAAACTTGGTGTTTTTATCCCCCATTCTGAGCTAGTTCTCTCTAGACTTTTGCTTCCAAAAGATTTCTTCTTTAGAAAGAACGTCCTCATACTCCAAAAGGAAGGTCCTTTCCTATTGAAAGGACTCTTGATCCATTCCCATCAAGATGATCATGTCATTAAGAGCTGCGAATCTCTCTTGTAGTGATCTTTCTGTTGAGAATATGTTTTTGAAGTGCTAGGAATTCCATTGGAATAGTTTTTGCTTTACTAATTTTAGCTTTACAATGAAGCAGAAGAGTTTTGATCCCTCAAATGATCCTTCCTTCCACCAATTTTCTATCAGGGTAAGAAAATTTGGGTCTTTCATCGACATATTTTCAAACCTAAATGGAGTCCTGGAAATTTCCTGAGTGCCTTGCAAAGAGAGAAAAATTGGGTAATGGTCTGAACCTGAACAAGGAAGGACAGTACAGGAGGGAGTAAAGGGAAAAAGCCTCAAGTCCCCTTGCTAGAAGAATCTATCTATTTTTTTTGCTATATTACTGAAACCTTTTCTTCTGTTTGTCCATGTGAAAATATCCATTGAATCTATTTCCAAAAGAACATTACTTTCAATCCAATCATTGAAGTCCTGCTGGGAACCACCTAGCTGAAAGATCCCTCCCCTTTTGTCTGAAGAACTCCTGATGGCATTGAAGTCTCCCCCAATGAAGACTTGTTCCTCAGCTAAAGTAGACAAGACTCCATCTAAAGAAGACCATGTGAGTCATTTTTTGTGTGGGGACACTAGGCCATAGGTATTTATAATAAAGAAATAAGTATTTGTCTGAAGATGAGTGATTTTGGTTAGAAGCCAATTCCTACTGGGTGCAATACCTTCAGCTTTGACTTGAGAAGGCTTCCAGATTATCATTAAGCCTCTAGATGCCCCTTCTGAGGCTACTGTCAATTGTAGAGATGCCTGGAATAGAGGGCTAATTCCAATTCCAAAGGAAACTACTTGCTTGTCCTCTAGTTTAGATTCTTGCAAGATGATTACGTCTGCAATGACCAAAAGAATCCTTCTTTTGATCACCCTCTGTTTGTTAGGGGCATTGAGGCCCCTAACATTCCATGATAAGATTTTCATTATTGTCTAGGAAGGGAATTCCCCTTCCCTACTTTCCAAAGATCCAATAGTTTTGATTGATTCTCCGGCGCTCCATCCTGGGATCTAGCTTCAATGAAAGATTTGTGACCCTTCTTGGGAGGGGAAGAACCAAAGTCTAGCTTCTCCAAACCCTCTTGATTCTATTGTAGCCCTAGTTTCCTTTTTTCCTTAATCTAAGAATAAAAAACTACAAGGGGAGTGTCTAAGATTGAGTTCAGGTCTTCATCTCCTATCATGAGATTCTACAAAAGATTCTGAGCATTCTGCTCACTAGTGAAATCCAGACTATTAAGTCCTTAAGGCGGAGAGAAAAGAAAAGGGTAAGGGATTTCCACCAAGAGATTAAAATGTTGATTAGAAGGGAAGAGATCTAAAGAAGGAGAAATCTCTCCTTCTGATAAGTGTGATTCATTATCCTCCTCTAGATCTGCTTTAAGATCTTCAATAACATCCTCTGCCTGTAAGATTTCTGCCAAGTAAATATTTTTGCTTTTACTAGATTTTGTTGTCTGGAGGGATCCCCTTAGTTTCTTGTGCCTTAAACTTCTCTTTCTTTTTGAAACCTTAGTTGAAGGTTAGGAGAATATGTTGAATGCCCCTTTTCTTAGGGAAGGAGTTTTATTTTACCAAACAAACTCCTGACAACCTTTTGGGAATGGATCTTAGCAATCGGTGATAGAATGAGAGGGGGGCAACTCAAAGGAGAAGGCAAGGATCCCAAAGAAACCTGACCTATAATCGATTGATTTAGACCTCCTGATTTATCTCTTGGACATTGGATCGATCTAGGATTGTGAAGAAGCTGAAAGTTTGGGTCAACAGGTGAGATAGGAGGAGAGGCAGGGGCTCTGACTTGGGACTACCGAAGAGCCTTCTTGACTGCCTGGGATGCAACCAAAATAGCTGAGGCCACTAGGACCGGTGCGATTTCCCGTTCCTTGACCATCTTCTGAAAGTCTAGGCTAGAATTGATTGGCTCTAAATGTTGATGAGGTTGGTTGACAACTCCCATGGAAGCTGCCAGAGAGCTATTATTACTATTTGATTCCTAAGAAAATATTTACCAGGAACTTCCTTGCCCAACCTTAACACTTTCTGATTCCATCTACCTAGTTCTGAAATGATTTCTAGTTCACTATAAAAACCTTTCTTGAGGTCAATCTCAACATAAATGTTTGTTGTGTCCCCTTTAAGGCCTTTCAGGAAGTCCACCTCAATCCCCACCAAGGATCCTAGAGCATCGCCAATCTTCACGAGTGACTCAAGACACCAAAACTCAGATGGAAGGCCTACAAAAGACAACCAAACTAGAGTTTTCTTGTATCTATGATGCACTGGATCAAAGCCTGGTTTCCAGTCAAGGAAGTGAAAGGTGGAGCCTTGGAAGAACATAGGACTGCCTTTTGTGATTGCTTTCTTCAAAGACGAGTCCACACATTCTAGGAAAAATAAATCATTTTGCAGTTGTCTTAGTGAAATTAGATCTGGGAAGGAAGATTTCCACCAGTCAAGAATATCTTTACTGGACCCACCGGTACCACACCATTTCGCAAAGAAAGCCTTTTCCTTGAGTCGAGCAATCATAGGATTCAAGGAGTTTGAAGGAAGCACAAACAGTTTGCTTCCCATAGATTACTTATTGCATTTGTGGTCCTTGAGCACAAAATTAGGAGTGGGCCATGGGGGAAATATTTTCTGAATCTCGAGGCGCGCGGACCGCTGAAGGGCATGCCAGATGTAGATGGAGGGCAGGCTTGCAAATTTTGGCGATGAAGTTTATGCTTGAAGCTCAGAGTTTTCTTGGGAGGAGCAAAACTCTGAGCCCTAGTTGCAATAGAGATGCTATTTGAGCCGGTTGCTACTTTCTTTGCCCAAGAGTCTAAGTTTTGATACTTCATTGAATCGTTAAGCCAAGATTTCTGATTTTTTTTTGGCTAAGTAGATCTCTCTAGTAGGAGGCTTATCTGAGAACTAAGCCAGGAATGATTTTTATGGGTCTGGTTCAAATAAAGTCGTTGAAAGTTAGAATTCTTCTGATAGCTCAAAAAATTCTTGGGGGCAGATCGGATTGCCTGCCGCATGAAGGAACCCTGGATGGAGTGGAGATTTTGAGTCTGCAATGTATTTCAAAGCCTCTAGTTACTCTGAGGTCTCTAGAATTTAGATCTCAGATCCTGGTGTCTTAGGAGGTAACCTCGAGCATTCCAGGAGTCCATTTTTTAAATCTTAGTTGTACTTAATCTTTAAAATAATCTATTTTAAGTAATTATTAATAAGTAGAAGAAATTTTGTGAATAATGTTTTACACTAATAACACTGTTTTTTTATTAAAAATAAATATAAATTAACTGTATATAGACTTAAAGTAAAAATCAGTTTTTAATTTAAGTTTGAAAATATAATTATCACTTTTTAAAAAAATAGAAAAACTAACTCAAATATTGTAATTGGAATTGCACTAGTATATATTATATTTTCGTTTCAAAAATTTCTGACAACTTTTAAATGTTTGCAGACAAATCCGGTTGTGAGTTTTCTCACAATGAAAGTCAACAAATAAATATAATAAAAAATATTATATTTATAATTTCTTTTCAAAAAAATTAATTTAAATGAACATTGTGATAAAGGTGGGCAGGTATGCGAGATTTTAAGTTGTGAGAAAGTATCAGGTTGACTTATTGTCCTAGTATTAGATAATTAGATGAGAAGAAATAATATAAATATGTTTTTTAAATAAAGATATTAGAAAAATAACAATACCTTGGAATCCATCCATGTATCTTGATTCTTTACTTAGGATACATGGAAAAGTATCCTGTCTGGCCCATGCCATGCGCTCGATAACTCCAATCAATATATATTATACCCCCTAATCGTTGTGAGAGATGCCATCAGCAATTTTAAATAACTCAGAAAATGTAAAGAGAGTGGGCGTAAACTGGGGCAAGAGTTTGTCTGTTTTACAATAATAGCGGTCCAGATGGGACCTATGCTTTCGACTGTAAAGTTTAACCAGTAGTATAAGAAAATCTATCCGAATCTGCAAGTTTAAGGGGGTGCCTTTAATAAAATGATTGAACAATTTGGAGGAGCGATTGTTGAGGAATTTGAGCATTCCAAGCAAATAAATAACTTCCAGTGATCGAATAAGGTAAAATGTTATCTAAATATATTGTTTTTGTAAAGGATGAAAAAGCGTATGGATGCTGCGTATAGGAGGAGCGAGCGACTGAGGGTTTCTGTGCAGCGCCAGCTCTTTGCTTGCCTTTGCATGCTCCTGCATGTGATGGGGATTGATTTCCTTGTGTTAGAATATCCCTTTTCTCGCCTCTCTCTCCAATCTTGCCCTGTTACATATAACCCACAGCATCTCCCAAAGCAAAATGGAGTTGCTATCCTCTGTCTTTGCGTTCTTAAATGATTAAAATAATTGAGATCAAATGTTCTCCATATCTTCTTTGGATTTCACTAAAGTTTTATATTTGATAAGCATTTATTTTGTGTAGATTTTCATTCTTATTATCTTTTTTTTATATCAAAATCTTGCACTCAACAAGATTTATTTCTTGTAGACTTGTTAAGAACCTTTCAATTTCACCAACAGACAACCGACCAATTGACCCTTTTTCTACTTTAGACTATAATTGCTTTAATTTTTTATTCAGAATATCTTTCTCCCCAAAGATACTACCAAAATAATTTTGTTCCATTTTCTAACTTTTTCCTTGATTCTATTCAGCTTTGATACTAATCTATTATATGGTCATCCCATCTTGAAATTGTTCGCAACAATTTGCAATACACTATCATGCCCGAGTGAACTAACAATTCTTTTCTACAATTACAAGGAATTTAGTTAATATATTATAATATCTAACACAGATGATATTAAAAATATAGAATGGAGAGTAGAATGGAAGATAGAAACAATAGAATATTTCAATATATTATTCATTAATAGAATACAAATATATAATTTTTGAAGATCAAATTTTTTTCTATAATTATGCTAGTTGGTTTGATTGATTAAAGACACTTGACAATAACATAGATTATAGACAACAAACTAGAACAAGTCTATAATTCTTATTTGGCTCATACTCCAATAACAAATATAGAAAATAGAGAGTAGAATGGATGATATAAACAAAAGAAGATTTCAATATATTATTCATTAACATATTACAAATATGTAATTGTTGAAGATTCAATATCTCCTATATAATTATGCTAGGATGTTTGACAGTTCATTAAAGACACTTGACAACAAACTGGACTGTAGAGAACAAACTAGAATAGGTCTATAGTTCTTATTTGACTCATACTCAAACTCAAAAAATAGATATAGAGAATAGAGAGCAGAATGGAATACGGAAATAATGGAAGATTTCAATATATTATTTTAATAGATTACAAATATATAACTGTTGAAGATTCAATATTTATTTTATAATTATGTTAGTTAGTTTCATAGCTAATTAAAGACACTTGACAACAATAAAAACTTAGACAACAAACTAAAATAGATTTACAGTTCTTATTAGACTCATACTCTAGCTTCAATAGCAAAGAAGCAACACCGAATACAACACATAAATTAATTTCTAACACATTAACATTTACTCTAAAATTTTGATACTGGCTCAAGTATAACACATGCTTAATTGGACTTTTCCCAACAACATTGGAGTGAAAGGTTTAAGGAAAATACCTATAAGTAGATACAAACCTCCTCCCAATAAGCTATCATGCCTTTGGTGATCTCCAATTTACAAACCTCCTCCCAATAAGCTATCATGCCTTTGGTGATCTCCAATTTCCTAATGCTTTGACTAATATTATCTCCTCCCTTATACAAGCCCACTATGAGGTATATTATATTGAATTATGAATTATGCATGTACACAAAGTATGATTAAAAATTTACAGAATAAATGAGTACAATAGATAGTATGTTTTTCTATAATCAATCTCAATTTTAAGAATACATCTAAGTTTGTATTATATATTATTGACAAATATGATAGAATGATATTCTTATAAATAGATAAAACAATTAAATATTATAAATTCTAGAATTTAAATTTTTAGACAAAATTGAAGTACTTCCAATATTAAAATAAGATCTTTTATGAAAATCAACATTATAAATACTATAGTGACTTTGAGAATTCTAAATTAGAAATTTAACAAATACATACACAAGACCCCATAACCTTCACATGAAAATCAATTATAATAATCTAATATACCTTATAAAATATTTAGAACTACATTTCTAAACTAACACAAACGAATTTCCTTATATATTTATTATGTTCCATAGTGTAATATGATTTATATATTAATATATTTTAGATGCACTTAATTATGTACATCGCATTATTATATTTATATATTTATATAATTACATAGTTTATAATGCTGCTACTAATTTTTAAAAGTATAGAATCTAGAGAATATAGAATTTCTCAAAACGTGAACTTGGAATACTATTTTAGTCTAAGTTTTAAGGAATATAAATCCTTTATCATGTTATAATAAATCAATTAAAATAGAATATCAGTTTAAAATTTCTTAGTGTCATAAAATCAGGTAATAGTTATTCTCCATACAAAATAACATCTGATTGTAGCACAATTGGTTTTTAGCATATTTTTTACATTTTGATAGCATTGGGAAGGTAGATTAAGAAGATTGTACCAATAAAAATTGCATAAAAATCTATTGTGGTTTGGAATTTTTGTGTTTTTGATCAAATATTATTTTGTGTGGAAAATAAACGACCCCATAAAATCATCTAAAACAAATTGAAACCCTAAAATATTCATACTTCTTATTCCATCATGTTTTTAAGTTTATAAAAGGTTGAAGCATGTCTATGCATCAAAAAGCACGAGGTCACCATTTCGCTTGAGACTTTGGTAATACCCACTCTCTTGGAGCTTGCACTGATACTTGCATATTCTTCCGGTTTGTTTTTTAATCTTTTTTTTTCCTACTGGTATATTGTTTTTGATTAAGATAAATGGGTTTTATAGGGACCCAAAACCCAAATCCAACACAAAATAAAGCATACAAAACAAAGTCTAACCAACCGCTAACTAGATACAGAAATAGGGGAACACACCATAACAAAAGAAAGACCTAAAAAAGGACACAACAAAATACTAAGAAAGAGCTCTCATAAGCTAAACATTTTTTTGCATAGTTTTGTCATTAATCTCCCGAAGTTTCTCTATAATAAACCTCAAGCTACTAGTCACCTAATGCTTTCTTCTGGTCTTGGTACACAGTCCCGTGGATGCCTGCACCTCTTGGTTCATCCTAGTGAAATTGGTATTTGGGCATGTTTTAGCTTTGTCCATATGCTCCTTCTGCAAGGCAATCACCGCATTGACTCTCTTCATGCCATTGATGTTGTTGTGCATGGTTTTCTTACTAACCTCTACCAAACCCTTTAGTTTTCTCTTCAATTTATGAATCTCTTTCTCCCACCTATCAATTTTCGCCTCATGCTCAGTCTTCATAATCTTGATGTCTTTCACAATTTTCTAGGAAATATTTAGCAGTTCCTCAATCTTATCTGGTGCAGGAATCTCAGTGAAGGTGGTGATGAGGTCTTTAATCCCATATTTCAGAATATTGATTTCTGCAAAGAATCATCATAAACATTTTTCCTGATACATCAATGATTTCCTCTGAAGCAAATCAACATCCATTTCATTATCTTTGTTCTCATTGGGGTCCACGTTGAGAGGTATGTCGAGCTTAATTTCATTATCCTCCTTGTCAAGAATCACTAGTTTACGAGTCTTCTCTTTTTTCAGATTTTGTGGTCCCATAATGTGGGTCTACCAAATAGGGGTTTTCGTCTTAGCATCCCATCCAGGAGGGTTTTTTCTGCTGCTACTAGTACCAAGGGTGGTGTTTTTCAGGGGACCCTCATCCTCTGAGGGTTTATAGTCTGAATTGTATGACACCTTGAGATCATTCCAATCCATAGATTTCCCACCCTCTGCATCATCAAACTCTGTATCTAACACATCATGCAGCTCTTAGCTGGCTAAAGATAGGATTTTTTAGAGAGCGGGAAGGTTTGACCTCGTGGGCCTTCGTATAATCAATGCTTAGGAGTTTTAAACCCTCATGAAGAATCAGGTTATCCTCATTCTTAACATGATTTCTTATAGATAACTACAGAGAAGATAACAAGTAAAACATAATAGAAATTCTCTTGTAATGTCTAAAATGGTTTAGAATAGTGAAATTGTAACAAAACATACTAGCAAAGCGCTCGTTGAGGGTAATGTACCTCATGATGAATTCCGCCATGTCCGCCTTGAGAGTTTGAAGGTCCAATCGATTGTAACCACCATCTAGGTTCTTCTTAACCTTTCTCCTTTCAGTCTATTTATCATAGAAAATAGAGAGGGCTTCTTCCGAATTCTTCCTTTCCCTATAAAATGTTTTTCCCTCCATACCGAGCCTAGTAATCTCAGAAATGAATGGTTCATTGATTCTAAACTCTTCCCCGTACACACACAACACCCTATTATCCTAACTAGTCACAAATAATTTAGTGAGCTGGTGGTCGTGTCCATGAAATTTTTGGACACAGGGCTCCATACCCCCATCCTTAATCTCCCTCCAAGCCTCCTCATTCTTCTCCCAGAGTTCACACGAGGATGGCTCCATTCTATTTTTGTTTGTACCCATTATGGTACCATTTCTGTGATTACAAGACTTCAAGTCGACACTAAACAAGCAGGGCCATAGGAACAATTGGGAAACTCCCCTTTTCTCTTTTCTATGAAAAGAACTACACGTGATATATCATTATTAATTGTCAAGCAATGAAATATTTTTGGTGTCCTTCCTCTCCAACTCGCATAACTAGAATGGAAAGGAATCCCCTTCCTGCCACCACTTTTCATCATTTTTAATCACACCTAGATTAGCCACGTGGTTAGCTAGACTATTACCCTCACTTAGAACATGTGTTATTTTAATAGCCTTGAAATATTTTATCATTTCAAAGCACTCCTGCATTAAATGGTTAATCATCTAGTTAGGTGGAGATTTTTTATTCAAAGAATTTATTATATTTAGTGGGTCACTTTCCAACCATACCTTCTTAAATCCTCCATGACTTGCCATTCGAAGCCCAATGTAAGCTACATTTGCCTCGACAAAATGGTTTGTTTTGGTTCCCAGTGGGAGTGCCACTACCAAGACAAGCCTACCATTGTGATCATGCACAACTACCCCATAGCCAGCCAACCCAGGATTACCTTTGGTTGCCACATAAACATTAATCTTGATCCACCCCGTCGGAGGAGCAATCCAAACAATGTTAGGTCTAGTGTATTTCACTTTAATAGTGGGTCAAGAGATATCCCAATCAATGTGCCATCTATTGATGATGTATGAGTCCATTTTAGGAGGCTTGATAGCTAGATCATGCTATCGGGAATGACAAGAAGCAATGAAATTTTTCTTGATAGAAGATTGAATACAATGAGTAGCCACAACATCCAGAGAATCTCTGTCTCTAAAAATGCAATTATTTCTTTCCTTCCAAATACCCTAGGCCACATGATGTACCATAAGATTCTAGAGAAACTTGAGTGCCAGATTATCTGAAGGGCATGATCATTGTAGCCAGTAATGCAACAAATTAACAGGGAAACAAGAACTAATACACTAGATATCAAAAAAATGGGCCCAAATATCCTGACTATAAGAACAATGTAATAAAGATGAGTCACATCCTCAGCCTCTTCTTTGTAGAGGAAGCAATGATTGGGCTACAACATCCCCCTTCTGCATAGATTATCAACAAAAAGCACTTTATTCTGCATAAACAGCTAGAAGAATATATTAATTTTAGGAAACAGGAACTTATTCCAAAGAAAAGACCAGAAAGGGGCCAGAGCAAAGGATCTAGAGAGAAAAGAATGGGCCTGAGAGACCGAGAAACCACCAAAAGAAGATCCCACCCAAACTAGAGATTCCTCAATAGAAAAAGAGGGAATGCATATAAAAGAAAGCCATATCTAGAGAGGAAAGAGTTGTGGACTCAGAGAGGAAAATTAAATCCAACTACCATTGTGTATATAGTCAGCAAGCCATAAGCCAGTCTGATCTTTGCACTACTCCATGAAAGGGATAGCCCAACCACAATTAATTAATGGACTATCACCAGCCCACCAATCTTCCTAGAAATAAATGTTCCTACTAGTACCTAGGCACCACTTTCACCCCTTTGAGATGATGAGGGCTCCAGTAGTCAGAAATCTTGACCAAAGGCTACAAGAATTCTGGGCTAGACAAGAAACTTCAAGGATATTTTGAGGAGATCATGATGAGCGTAGGTACTTATTGTCAATGAGAGCAGTCTATTCATTGGATTCCTTGATCACTCTCCATAATTGTTTGGCCAAAAATGCCATATTAAAATCAGCTTCCAGAGCTAGACCCTGACATAGAGGAAGCCCTAAATAGATATCAGGGAAAGAGGCCATCTTACACCCCATTATTTTAACAATCTTAGTTTTTCTATGTGCAGTGGTATTCAAAAAGAGGATATAAATCTTAGGGAGACTAATCCTCTTCCCTAAACGTCTTTCATAAAGAGAAAGAAGTTGTTTCAACGATTTTGCCTTTGAGATCGAGCTTTCCCCCATCAACAATGTATCATTTACAAATTGTTGATGGGTATAGATTTGGGGGCATGAAGATGGCCTAAGACCCTTAAGTCTACTAGCATTGACTTCCCTTAGAATAATCTTTCTGAGAGCTTCTACTATAATAATAAATAGGAACAATGAAATGGGATCCCCTTGTTTGAGACCCCTAGAGGCTAAGAAAAAACTAGAGCGATGTCCATTAATCAACACCAAAAACTTGGGAGTAGAAATACACTGGTTGATCAATTGAATGAAATGATCACCAAAACAAAAAGAACACAGCATCTTGATCAGAAAAATCTAGTCCACTCTATCATAGGCCTTTTACAAGTCAAGTTTAAGAAAAAATCCAAGTTTCTTGTTGACCGACAGGGAGTGGATGTTTTCATGAACCGACACGATGGAATCCAAAATTCAAGACTCCCTAGAACAAACCTATTTTGGTGCTTAGAACTAAAGCGTGGAAGAAACTTCTTCATACTAAAGACCATAATTTGAGAAAAGATTTTATAAATAGAGTTACATAAACTAATGAGACTAAAATCCTAAAAGCAACTGGCATCAACTTTCTTCATAATCAAAACAATAAAAGTGGCATTCATCTCTTTAAGAAGAGATCTGGACCCAAAAACTCCTATACAACATACACAACATCCTCCCCCATAATAGACCTAAACATCTAGAAAAAGAACATATGAAAACCATCAAGCCCTAGAAATTTGTTTCCTTCAAAAGAAAAAAATGCTTGCCTAACCTCTTTAGCAGAAGGGATTCTAGATAGCACATAATTCATATCTGGAGAAATGAACCACTAGACTTCCTTGAGAATTTCATGCTGAGCAACCAAGTCAATGGGGACATCAACAACCAACAGATCATAAAAATAGTGAACACCTTAAAATCTCATATCCTCTTGCTTCTCAATCCAATGATTATTGGCAGAGATCTTCTTAATTATGTTAGAAGCTCTATTCTTGAGAGTTGTCATACGAAAGAATTTATTATTCTTGTCCTCATTTTTCAACTAAATGGCTCTGGATCTCTGTTTCCAAAATTCGTCTTCTTTAAAAATTAGATCATTTAATTTGGACAACCAATCAACTTCTTTGTCCATAGCATCAGGGCAATACCCTTCGGATTGAATTAGAGACTAGATGTCACCCAACTTGCTTTTCATAGAATATTTTATTTGGAAAATATTGCCAAAGGAGGATTTGTTCCATTTCTGGACATTAGTTATACTATTAGCCAATTTCTTGGTCACTCTAAACATAGCCGTACCATGGACCTCAATATTCCACCACTCTGCAACCTTTTCCGCAAAGGCAGGATTATGAGTCAACTTGTTTTCAAATTTGAACGAGAAAGTCTCTTTCCTACTAAGGGAAGAGATGATCAAAACAATTGGGAAATGATCAGAACCAATCCTAGATAAAGAAGATAGCCTACAGGAAAAATCCACTTACCAGTTAGGGGAAGTAAGACCCTTGTCAAGTCTAACTTGTATAAGATTTGTCCCACTCCTCCTATTAGACCACATGAAATTAGACCTAATCAATTCCAGGTCAAGAAAACCTAGGGCATTAATGAGATCCAAAAGATCCTACTTACTATCTTCATAAATGGGAACCCCACCACTTTTCTCCATATTTGATATAGGGCAATTGAAATACCCCATTAGGATCCACTTCTCATTATTAAAAAGAAGTCTAGAGCTTACCAGAGAGTTCCACAAAACCTTCCTGGCACTCCTATTATTCAAAGCATAAATGTTTGAAATGATAAAAGAAGACCCATCCAAGAGATGAGTGATTCTAGTGGCAATGTGATTCGGACTGAAAATAATTGCCGCACCTTGCACAAGCCTTGGATTCCAAAAAGTAGCAATACCTATAGAGGCACTATCTACATCAACACAATGAACACCACAGTCCTTAAAAATAGCTAACTTCATCTTTAAAAGCTTATCCAAATGCATTTTAGTCTCTTGAATAAGATAGATTCTTGGTCTATGATCTTGAATCATATTAGATAGGAGATCATGTTTGTGGGGGTTATTGAGCCCACTTATGTTCCATGAAATGATCTTTGTTTAGAAGGATCACGGGAGCCAATCCTGATATCCTTAATAATTCACTGAGAGTCATCAACAATATTAGACTTACTTTTCTTGTCTCTACTAAATTGGTTTGTGGGTCCTCCAACCCCTCATTCTTCTGAGCCACAATCTGCTCTATACCTATTCCTGGTTTTGATACCCACAGATCCCAACGTCGACCCAACATTTAAGGGAGGTGTACTCTGACGTGAGTTCTTAGATTTAACTTCAATGAAGTTATTAGGATCCTCCATATCTTGGCCAAAATCCAACGCTGGGGAGTTAGGATGACAAGCATTAGAGGAAGAAGAGTTCAACTGACCTAGCTTGTCATGGGAAGAAGCCATATCCACAACTAAATTCAAATTTGATTCCACCACAATATTGGGAAGAGTAGCATCAAAAGTCATTTTGTCAACCTCCAAAGGATAGGGGGTCTCTCCCTAGATAGGACAATCTAAAGATAGAGGTCCTGAAGGGACCTCCTTCAGATCTCTCCCCATAAGTTCTCCCTGCACCATTTGATAGTCCTGATTGTTAGGATCTGGAGCCACCATCTCAGGAACCTAGGGACAGTGAGGCCCTAAAGACCTATCCACAACAATAACTGAGTCAGATGATTTTTTCCTCCAAACTTTCTTAGGCTGATTCTCGATAGGAAAATATTTGGCCCAATGACCTACCTTCTTACAATGAAAACAAGCAAAAGAAATTGATTCATATTCCATTTTTTCAATCCATTTCCCAATTTTTGAGTTGAAAGTGACTTCCTATGGGAGGTCAAATGATTTCTTAATATTCACACAAATGAGAGCATAGAACAATCTTCTTTTAGCCATCGTCATTGGGTCTACTGAGAGCAACTCACCAAAACAAGCAACCAGCCCGCAAAAAAATTCGTCATCCCAATATTCCAATAGGAGACCCAACAAATGGACGCAAATAGGAGCTCATTGCATTACCAATCCTATGGGTTGAATCCAAGTTCCGATTTCTTCAAAGCCAGAGAGGATTTACCCAACAACCACGGCCCTCCAGCTAACACTGATTTTAAATCCTCATCACAGGTAAAGGAAAAGGAGAAAAAACCATTTGCCATTGCAGTAACCTCAGTGTGACCTTTTCCTTTCCTTTTTCGAGCAACCCATGATCTAACAGATTTGATATTGGGGTGTGGTCCCACAAATTTGCCCACCAAAATAGAATCCATATTGGCCATATTTTTATCCACAATGCAATCTTGAATGGATATGGAACAAATATAGAAATGGGATCAGAGCTGAAAGAAATAGGAGAAACTGACTTACCCTTTTGATGCAAGCCAAATAAAGTTGTCCACTTCTTGTTGCAACTTGTATTCATTTTCTCCATTAGGGCATCAGTCTTTGGTGTATTTATATGATCTTGCTTTTTTTTTTTTCCTAAATTAAATTTTCTTCTTGTAATGATAAATTTATAACATATGTCATGAATTTTTACAGTTGAGGTGTAGTGTGAAGGAGTTTAGTATTATGTCGAGCAGATTGATAGAAATTGTGTATGGTTGTGTTTTGATCTTGAACAATATTTTTACTTATTAAATAATAAATACATGTTATATTTTGTTTACATATAGGTCCACATTTACATATATATGTATAATGCAGAGCATTTTAAGTTCTAGTAATCATTTTCATAATTGTATCTTTTATTTACTTTTATATGATTAAATAATAGCACAATAGTTATGATTTATGTTAGTAAACTGATTCACCCCCCCCTCTTAGTTTACTCCTAGTATCAGATATGTCTAACTATTGGTATTAGAGCCTGATCCTTTCTACAAAATCTTAACCTCTTGATGAGATCTGATGGCAATTGCATCTATTTCTACATTCAATCCCTAGCGAAAGGAGAGTCCTAGATTTGATGGTACAAATTACAAGATATGGAAGGAGCGAATGAAGATTCATCTGAGATGACTTGGAGCTAAAGTTTGGGAGATTGTGGAGAAAGGGTATATACCTCATGATCCTAATTCTAGAACACCCACTCCTACTGATGAACAAAAGAGAGCTAAAAATGATGTTAGAGAAAAGGAAGCATTGCTAAGTGCCCTATTTGATGAAAATTTATCGAATATCATAGAGTTAGAGAATGCTAAGCAGACTAGGACAAAGCTTGAAACTCTTTATGAAGGCGTCAAAGCAGTAAAGATTACAAAACTTGAAGGTTTTCGAGTGAGATATGAGAGTTTGAAGATGGAAGAAGATGTGAAGATAATTTCTTTCATGGATAGAGTGAATGAGATTGTCATGGGAATCAAATGTTGTGGTAGATCAGGTAGTGAAGATGAGGTTGTGTCAAAGATTCTGAGAGTTCTACCTCTGACTTACAAGATGAAGGCTATTGGAATTAATGAAGTTCGGACTATCTCAAGTACCCCTGTTACCAGAGATACATTACTTGGGAAATTGATTACTTTTGAGCTTGAGGAACTTGGAGATCAGAATGCTCCTAAAATAGACATTACATTTAAGGCATCTTCCTCTGGTAAGCAAAAGATGGATTGGAAAGAGTTAAATGCTAAATATTTGGAAGACATTGAGAGAGAAGAAAAAGAACTTGAAGAGTTGGAAGCCCTAATTGCTAGAAGAATCCCTAAAGGACCGACTGGAAGTAAGTATTCAAGGAAAAGTACCTTTTAAATGTTTTTCATGTAATAAGATTGGTCATTTGGCTTCTAGATGTCTTGAGAGAGTATCTAGGAATCAAGATAGATTTATGAGGAATTATAAACCTAATCCAGAATATCAGAACATACCTAGATTTAGAAGGAATAAGGATAAATCATGTTATTATGATTGTGATGATTATTTTGGTATTACTGATGATGATGATGATGAACCTATAAGTGGATCCGGTAATAGAACCTCCGGTAAAGATTGGGTCTTTATTTCTATCAAAGCTGATTCTTGACAACTTGTCATTAAAGCAACTCATATAGAGGAGAAGGCTTTAGCTTCTAGAATTGAAGAAAATGATGAATGGGTTATAGACAGTGGACGCTCACATCACATGACTAGTGACAAGAGTAAATTCTTACCTCTAGAAGAATTTGATGGTGGACTAGTTAGATTTGGAGATAACAAGGCATTTCGGATCAAAGGAAAATGAACAATATCCTTGGATGGAAGACTAATACTGACAATGTTTATTATGTTAAAGGATTGAAGCATAATATTTTGAGTGTAGGTCAGATGGTGGATAGAGAATTTTATTTGCAATTTAATGATGGTAAATGCAAGATTATCAATAGATATGGATTGGAGATCACATCTGGAACTCGGACCAAAGGAAACATCTTTCATCTAAACTTCGGTGAGAAGCTTGCTTGATTGCTCAGATTGATGAAAGTTGGTTATGGAATAAGAGGATGTGTCATGTAAACTTTGATTGCATAGTCAAGATTAGTTCAATAGAAGCTATCAAAGATTTGCCCAGGATTGTTAAACCTCACAATCCGGTATGTAGAGAATGTCAAATGGGTAAGCAAACTAGAACATCTTTCTGAAGAATACATGATAGATCTAATAAAATTATTGATGTTATTCATACTGATCTGTGTGGACCCAAGGATTAAAATTTTTCAAGGTGATATATATTTTATGCTGCTTATTGATGAATATTCTGGAATGATGTGGGTTGCATTTTTGAAAGAAAATTATGAATCTCTTGAGAAATTCAAAATTTTCAAAGATATGGTTGAGACAGAAATAGGATTGAAGATAAAATGTTTAATATTAGATCAAGGTAGTCAGTTTACATCTGGTGAGTTCAACAACTTTTGTGAGAAGCATGGAATCAAAATACAATTTTCTACACCTAAAACCCCACAGAAGAATGGAATAGTGGAAAAGAAGAACAAAACTATCTTAGATGTTGCAAGGACAATGATGATGGAAGCCAATTTGCCTAATATTTGTTGGAGAGAAGCTGTCAATAATACTATATACACGTTCAACATAGTACACATAAAAGATGATACCGGTAAGACTCCTTATAAATTATGATTTGGTCATACTCCTCTCAGATATTTTAGAATTTTTGGAAGTAAATGCTATATTAGAAGAGATGATGCATTAGAAAATTTGATCCTAGAAGTGATGAATACATATTTTTGGGTTATTCCACTAAGTGAAAATCTTATAGATGTTATAACAAAAGATTGAATAGGATAATGGAAAGCATAAATGTCAAGGTGGATGAGCAGGATAACAATCAGATCACATCATATGATTATGGACCAGAAGATAAATTTATCAGATCAGAACCAACAGCGCAAGAATCAGTACAGAGCATAGATAGTATTGCTCGGATAAAATCAGGAAATTCCACAGTGACTGATGAAGGGCAGAAAGAATCAGAAAGTCAAGATATTCAGAAAACACCCAGGTATGTGAAGCTGAATCATTCTAAAGATCAAATCATTGGAGATAAAAGGAAAGGTATGATGACTATAAGAAGGTTAGCTACTGATGAGGTACGCTTAATTTCTCAAATTGAACCGACATCTTTTATTAAAGAAAGTAAATATGAGAATTGGATGAAAGCAATGGAAGAGGAATTAGATTAGATAGAGAAGATTAATACTTGAGAATTGGTTCCTAGACCGAAAGATAAGAATATTATTGGAACTAAATGGGTTTTTAGGAATAAATTAAATGAGGAAGGTCAACTTGTGAGAAATAAAGCTAGACTAGTTTGCAAAGGTTATTCACAGGAAGGAGTTGACTATGATGAAATTATGCTTTGGTTGCAAGAATTAAGGTGGTAAGACTATTTCTTGCCTACGATGCACACAAGAACTACAAGGTATACAAGATGGATGTCTAATGTGCATTTCTGAATGGAGATCTTGAAGAGGAAGTCTACATTGAGCAGCCTGATTGATTTTCTTTATAAGAGGACAAGGACATGGTTTGTAGATTAAAGAAAGCTTTATATGGTTTGAAACAAGCCCCTAGAGCATGGTATGATAGATTAGATAAATTATATCTTTCTAAGATCAGTTTTAGTAAAGTTAATGCTGATAGTAACTTATTTTATAAGATTGAGCATGATGATATACTAATCATTGAAGTCTTTGTGGATGATATCATATTTGGA
Source organism: Cryptomeria japonica (assembly GCF_030272615.1). Taxonomy (NCBI): domain Eukaryota; kingdom Viridiplantae; phylum Streptophyta; class Pinopsida; order Cupressales; family Cupressaceae; genus Cryptomeria; species Cryptomeria japonica. Next base: position 654,286,670 of record NC_081408.1, read on the forward strand.
GGAGAAGGAAGTTTATGCATGAAATTTGTTGATGATATGAAAAATGAATTTGAAATTTCTATGATTGTTGAGATGAAATTTTTCTTAGGTTTGCAGATTACTCAGACTGATAAAGGTATTTTCATTTGTCAAAATAAGTATGTGAAGGAACTACTTAAGAAGTTTTGACTTGAGAACTCCAAACCTATCGATACTCCTATGTTAACGGGTTGAAAATTGTCAAAGGATGATGAGTATCCTTGAATAAATCTAAGGAGATACAAATCAATGATTGGTGGATTATTCTACTTAACTCAAACTAGACTGACATAATGAATGTTGTTTGTATTGCCTCTATATATCAGTCAGATCCTAGAGAAACTCATGATATTGCTATGAAAAGAATATTCAGATATTTAGCAGGTACAACGGACTATGGGTTATGCTATCCAAAAGATGATGATTTCAGATTGTGTGCATATACAGACTCTGATTGGGTAGGAGATGTGGATGATCGGAAGAGCACTATAGGTGGTGCATTCTTTCTTGGAAAGAAATTGGTTTCATTTTCTTAGCAAGAAACAATCATGTACTTCATTATCTACTATCAAAGCTAAATATGTAGCTACCACAACTAACTGCACTCAGATTTTATGGATGAAAGAAATGTTGAAAGATATAAGGGTAAGTTATGCTGAGCCTATTTTTATTCATTGTGATAATACTACTGCTATTGATATGTCAAAGAATCTGATATTTTATTCCAAATCAAAACACATTTCTATAAGGTATAATTTATTGAAGGAAAAGGTTGAAGAAAAGGAAGTCAGATTGGTTTATGTGCCTTCTAAGGAACAAATTGCAGATATTCTAACAAAACCATTGTCTAAAGATACTTTTGAATATCTCAAAGTTTAGTTAGGGGTCACCACCCCTCTGAAAGAGACTTAGAGATGCAGGAATGCATCAATCTGATGAGCTTATCAGACATACTTTCTAATCTGGGTTGATGAGATGTTGCTACTGCTTAGGAGGAGTATTCAGCCATTTGGTTCATTTTCTTTTTGGTTTGGTATCCATCCTTTGTCATTGATGTTAAAGGAGGAGATAGTGTTCATGCGTATAAACAATTAATCTTTCGAGGAGATGGTATTCATATTAATCTTAGGGGGAGATATATTTCAGATCAGTCTTTGGCAAATTGTTGGCGTTCCTTGGCACTTGGATGGTTTTCACATTAAGTGTTGCCATCAATGCCAAAGGGGGAGATTATTGCCAATATGTTGTATTTGGTTAATTTTTGTCATTGATGTCAACATTGCATCCCAATTGGATAGGGTTCTGCTATCTTGGTTGGACTTGGTGTTTATCTTGGTTTTGGCTATGATTCTGATCTAATATGATCAGATCCATGGTTTGGTTTTAGATGATTATTCAAGATGGTTATATGCTTTCCATATTCAGTCGATTCATGAGTTGGTGCTTTGGAAGCTGTTGTTTTTGTTCCTGGTTGGTATTTCCCTTTACTGGTTAGCTTTACTAGTTAGAGATATTTGGTGATATGATTTGATGATTTTGGTTTGGCTTATGGAAATGGTTTCTAACATGTTGAAGGTGTTTTTTGATCATGTCCCAATATTTTGGTGGCTTTGCATTGGCTGGCATGCTTATATGGTGGTCCTATTTGGATCCAGTTAGATATTCTATGTTATTGGACTAAGGGTTTCTACTGGTTGGTGAAATGTGTTGGAGATTGGTCGCAGCGTGATTTCCAGTGGATATAATTATTTGCGAATTTGATTTAGGTCCATGCTATATAATGTAAATCATAATATTAGTCTAGTGATATCATGTAATATAATTTTTGTAATTATGGGTTTATGGGCTTAGGGTTTAGCTGACCTTATCATAAGGTTGATCATTTGCATTTATAGGTGAATTTTTCATGTAATATGTTATGTGTGGGATTGATGGTTATCTTGCATTATCAGAGGAAGGTTAATGTGAGAACAAGTGATATATCATTTAGTAGAAGGTTTTTGGTGCTGCAGGGCAAACATTTGTGCTTAAATGGAACTGTATCAAGCATTAGGAGATGCTACCTTTACAATTTATTCTTTCTGGATTATAGTATGATGTCTTTGTAAGTTAGTGAGACTTGTCTTTTGTGATGAGCAGTGAGCTCTATGTTGTTGGCCTAATTGCATGTGTAATCCCCATTACAATTATTTCACATACTGCTACAGAAGTATTATCTGATTGTGGGTAGGGTTTCCCACCATGGTTTTTCCCTTTATCGGGTTTTCCATGTCAGAATATTGTTGTTGTGTGTGATGTGCTTTCATGTTTTATATTTCATTATGTTGGTTTCCTTGTGCTCCGGTATAAAGGTTTTAATCTGCAATAGTTTTGATTTCTATTAGTAAAGCGATTCACCCCCCTCCCTCTCAGGTTATTCCTGGTATTAGATCTGTCTAACAAACATAAATTCCAAAATAGTGACAAATTACTTTTGTACATCATTAATATCATTATTTACCATCAACATTTAAACTTCCTAACTTCTCTCATTTAATTATCACATTTATTTCAATTCGTTTATCAATCCTATAAAATTCAATGAAAATTAATTTATACTTATAGATTACATTTATTTAATTAAAGTCTCTTATTATATAAAGTTTTCTTATTCTTTTAGAGGTAAAACTTATTTTTATTTAATATGTTAAATGAAAGGATTTTGAAAATTCATTAATTAAAATATTTTTATTTCAATATCTATTTAACACATTAATATAATTCAAAAAAAAATTGAATTTAGTTGATTTATTCTAATTTTAATTTTCAATAATTTAAAGTTTAATGTTCTAAAAACATTAATATGTAGAATCCAAGCATTGTAACCTAAACCAATCATTATAGTCATCAAGTATAAAATAAATTCTTATAATTTGATTAATGCATATATAAAAAACACTTTTTGAAAGTCACTTTTTCAAAATTAGTAAGATCCCCTTCACCATTCTCAAACTGAAATGATATCAACATATAACATTCAAATCAAATGATATCAAGGCAGAAATAGATGTAAATCTCTCATACCAAAGGCATATCAAACAAACCAATCATTCCCACAACTAAGTGAATATTCTAAAAGCCCTTTCTAAATAAGTCCTCTGCACCTAAAACCAACAATAAGGAGAACAAAAATCCATGAAAACACATGTCTTCTTCTTAACAAGTCATCAAATTTTTTATATTCTTGACTAACTCATATGAGAAGACAAGATACAAAGTAAAGAGTGGATTCAATATTCAAGTGGACAATACCTCAAAGACTATTCACTTATCCAAGCATTGAAACCTAAACCAACCATTATAATCATCAAGTATAGGATGAATCCTTATAATTTGCATAATGCATATATAAAAATCACTTTCTAAAAGTCAATTTTTTAAAATTAGTAAGACCTCCTTCACCACTCCCAATCTAAAAGTATATCAACATATTATATTCAAATCAAATGATATCAAGGTAGAAATAGATGTAAACCTCTCATACCAAAGGTAGATCAAACAAACCAATCATTTCTACAACTAAGTGAATATGTCAAAAGCCACATACTATCTCATGTACCTCTCTAAATAAGTCCTCTGAACTAGATCCATAGCCTAAAACCAACAGCAAGGAGAACCAAAATCCATGAAACCTGTTGATTGTAATTAGGGAATGGCGGATTCCAATTGCCTTGGGGAACATTGGAATCCGCCCAAAGGGCTGGCCAATTTCTTCAACGTGCAGGGTTGGGCCCTATACCTCATGACAACTTAAACCTCATGCCACACTCAATGTGTTCCTAAATAGGGCCAAGCCTCTTCAACCAAGCAATTCGCTAAAAAGGAAAAATAATAAATAAAATTAATTATAAAGTAAAGCCGACCTAACTAAGACTTTGCTCCACATATAAATAAATGTCAACCACAGATTATTATTCACTCACAAGATATCTCCATGCAAAATATACATCTTCTATATGTGAAGGTTAAAGAAGCAATTACATTCATACTTCGGTATCCTACAACAAAGCATCTTTGTGTTTAGCGAATCATATTCAGAAGACAACGAATCATCATTAGAAGTCAGTGAACCTTAGTAGATGCACACTGAATTCCCTTGAGAGCACAACAAACTCTCTTGAAGGATCATGAACTAGTTTAAAGGTGTAGTGAACATCATCAAAGTGGTAGCAATCATAATCTTTGTGACATCAATCTAATCTTGAAGACAACTACCTCAATCTGCCATCCTTCTTGTGACAACAACATCTGCATCTTCAAGTACTTGAGATAAGTGTTGTAATGATTATATGACTATAATCCATAATCATATTTTAGGATCTTTTCTAGCTAGGTTTTCCTCCTAGGAGGTTCTCCCAGGGTAACCGTGTCTTGTTCTGATTTTTGTTTATTTCTATGTTATCACTAAATCTAGAAATCTCTAAATCTTTTAGCTAATCAAACTAGTTAGAAACTAAATTTTGATTTCTGAGTTTATATCAATCTGAAAGTAGTAAAATAACATGGTATTAGAGCTATAGACTAGATCAACTTTCAGATTTCAAAATTTAGTACTCCTTTATTTCTAGATTGTTGTCTCATTTTTAGGTCAAATCAATGGGGCTAAAAGTTGAAGATAGGCTTGATGGAAATCTCAATTTTGTTGCATGGAAGGTTCGAATCATGTTGGCTCTAGAGGAAGAAGATCTTCTTCACTTCATAGAAGCGAAAGAGCTAACTGAACCTACAGATGCAGTTGAGCTAAAACAATTCAAAAAGGATGTTGTCAAGGCCAGCAAGCTTCTCATTGATTCAGTTAAAGACCACCTGGTCACCTCCATTGCCTCTTTCACTACTGCAAGGGAAATTTTCAGTCATCTACAAGGTGCCTATGAAATTAACAATCTCAGTAGGGAAATTACTTTAAGACAACAACTACTTAATATCAAAATGTCAAAAGAAGATTTTGTTATTTCCTATTTTATGAGAATTTCAGAACTAAAGAATTAGCTAGGTATAATTGGACATAACATGGAAGACAAGGATCTTGTTATGATTTCCCTATATGGTTTACCACACCCATGGGAGTCCTTTATTCAAACCATAAGTGATATCACTAAGTTACATGACCTTGATCGCCTTAAGAATGATTGCATTCAAGAAGAATCATGCCTTATCACAAGAGGGTAAACCAAAAGTCCTCATGTAGATAACCAACACATGCTTGTAGCCCAATGCAAGAAAGGTGGAAATTGGAGGAAGTATTATCCAAAGAGAAATAGAGAATTCAAACCACCTAGTTCTCAGCACTCTTGGAAGAAACCAAGAGATATCTCTTGTGTTAGATGTTTTAGATGTGACAAATTTGGTCACTATGCTAAAGAATGTCAAAATGATCCTACTCAAAGAGAATCCAACCTAAATGAAGTCTCGGAACAAAATGATGACTTCTTATTCATCTCTGTCCTATCAAGCAGCATACCCATAGACAGTAATACATGGGTAATTGATAGTGGTGCTTCCAGACACATCACAAGCTACTGTGATCATCTTTCAGACTTAGTAGAAAAGGATATCAATCTTAACATGGTAATTGGTGATGATGCTCGATATTTGGTAAGAGGTTTTGGTACTACTTCTTTAAATTTAGACTCTAGTATTTCACTTCACCTTAGTGACATATTATTTGTTCCTGGAATTAAAAGAAACTTAATTTCCATTTATTCTCTAGAAGATAAAGGTTATCAAATTGCATTTTCTGAGGGAAAAGTACTTTCTTGGCCTAAGAAATATAGTTTTAAATCTACTTGTGTAATTGGTAATAGATATGATAGTTTATATAAGCTCTCCACTAACCCTGTTCAAGCCCTCATTAATGAGGCTCCTGAATCCTGTGGGCTATGGCATAGAAGACTTGGACACTTACACTATCAAGAACTTCCCTCTCTTGAAAAGTTAGTCAAAGGTATACCTAAACTCAGTCAAATTCATGATAATGCTTGCAAAGGTTGTGCTATAGGTAAAAATGTTAAAAGCCCTTTTCATAAAAGTGAAAACAGAGCTAAGGATAAACTAGAACTTGTTCACTGTGATTTATGTGGTTCTATTTCTATAGCATCTTCTAGTGGATTTCTTTATTACGTAATCTTCATACATGATTTCTCTAGGAAAACTTGGATAGACTTCCTGAAATCTAAATAATCTGATGAAGTCTTAAGTAAATTTAAAGAGTTTAAGGCATTGACTGAAAACTCCTCTGGTAAAAGAATTAAATGTTTAAGATCTGACAATGGAGGTGAGTATACCTCTGGTAGTTTTTATGATTTCTGTATTGGGTTAGGAATTAAGAGGGAGTTCTATGTTCCATACAATCCTCAACAAAAAGGAGTTGTTGAAAGAACAAATAGAACTATTATTGAGGCTGCAAAGGCTATGATTCATGATCAAGATTTGTATACCTTTCTATGGGCTGAGCCTTGTAGAACAACCATATATATTCAAAAAAGATGTCCTCACCATGCTCTAAAGAACATGACTCCTTAAGAAGCCTTAACAGGATCTAAACCAGACATCAGTCACATCAGAATTTTTGGAAGTCATGTTTATGTTCATGTGCCCAAGGAAAAGTCAACCAAGTTGGAGCTCTCTAGGAAGAAAGGCATGCTAGTCAGATATAGTGAATTCTCCAAGGCCTTCAGGATCTATATTGCTGGTCAAAGGTATGTTGAGGTAAGTAGGGATGTTACTTTTGAAGAAGATATTGCTTTTAAGAAATCAAAAGGTTCTTTTGTTATTGATGAAGCTAATGACAATCAAGATATGAATGTTGATTCTAACTTTGAGATTCAGAGGGAGCCTACTGAACCTCCACCTCAAGAAGAACATAATGAACCACCAGTGCCTATGAACCCCACTGACATACCTAGTGACATTGTTGTTACCAAAAAGAGGCCACTTTTGGTAAGAAACACCATTCAAGAAGCCAAAAGATTTGCTACTCCTAGTGGCACCTTCTGAGAAACCAAGAGACCTCAATTATTCTCCAACTATGTTGCATTGATATGCAATCTCATTGAATCTGAATCTTGCAATGTTGAAGAAGCCTTGAACCATCATGCCTAGAAGCTTGTTATGGATGAAGAGTATCAGTCAATCATCAAGAATGATGTTTGAGATATTGTGCCTAGACCCAAAGGTAAATCTGCTGTTTCCTTTAAATGGTCATTTCAAATTAAACATAATGTTGATGGTAGCATTGAAAAATATAAGGCTAGATTTGTATCTCACGGTTTTCTCAAAAGGAAGGCATAGATTATGAAGAAAGATTTTCTCTTGTTGCTAGATATACTTCTATTAGAACTATAATAGCTATTGTTGTTACTAGATATTGGAATCTACATTAGATGGATGTTAAGACTACCTTCCTTAATGGTGTCATTGAGGAAGAAGTCTATATTGAACAACCTGAGGGTTATGAGATTTAGGATAGAATAACTCATGTGTGCAGATTGAAGAAAGCCCTGTATGGCCTCAAAAAGGCCCCTCGTGCTTGGTATGAAAGAATTGATAAATACTTGTTAAGTTTAGTTTTTTGTAAAAATGATGCTGACTCTAACATCTACTTTAAATTATCCAATGATGAAATGATAATCCTAGTTCTATATGTGGATGATTTATTTCTTACTGGTAAAGATGAACTTATCATTAGATGTAAGAAAGAACTAGCTTCAGAATTTGAAATGGAAGACTTAGGTCTAATGCATTACTTTCTAGGTCTAGAAGTATGGCAAAGATCTAACAAAATTTTTCTAAGTCAAGGAAAGTATACTATTCATATTTTGAAAAGATTTAGAATGATGGATTGTAAACCTATGTCTACTCCTATGGAATGTAACTTAAAGAAGTTAAGTGTTTCTGTAGCTAACTCTGATTTTGTAGATCCATCGGAGTATAGGCAATTGATTGGATCAATGATGTATCTAGTTAACACTAGACCAGACATAAGTTTTGCAGTGAATGCTATCAGCCAGTTCATGAGCATGACCAAACATGTTCATCTTGTTGCAACCAAGCACATCCTAAGATACTTGCGAGGTATAGTTGGTTATGGACTGAAGTATCCACTTAACACTTCAATAACCTTGGAAGGTTATTTAGATACAGATTGGGCTAGAAGCATCAAAGACTGGAAAAGCACTTCCGACATTTGTTTCAGCTTAGGATCTGCAGTTATATCTTGGGCTTGTAGAAAACAATCCTCAGTGGCACTAAGTACTGCTGAAGTTGAGTATATTGCAGCAAGCATAGCTTCTAGAGAAGCAATGTGGCTTTGTAAGTTTCTTGCTGGGCTATTTGGTCAACCTTGGGATCCTACAGTTATTCATGGTGATAATTAGAGTTGTATCAAAATGTCTATCGATCTAGTGTTTCATGACAACTCAAAACATGTGGAAACTCATTATCACTTCATTTGAGATATGGTGCAAAGAGGCACTATTTAGCTACAGTATGTCAGTACTGATGAGCAAGTTGCAAATATTCTTACCAAGCCTCTATCCAAAGTGAAGTTTGTGTACTTCAGGGACAGACTCGGTGTTTTGAAAAATGAAACCCTGACTGAGAGGGAGTCTCAACCTCAGTGATACATTGTGTTGTATCAAACTACCCTCTGCGGGCAATGTAAGGTGGTATTGTAATCTTCTCAGGGAGAAGAGTAATTGCTAACCATCTTCTGTGGGCAATGTAAGATGGTAGAAAAGGTCCTCTCCACCTTCTATGGGCAATATAAGGTGGATCCAGTCTATGCTTGTGTGCAAGTTGGAATATTATATTATGTAGTTCCATTATATTCTTGTGTGCAAGATGGAAGACTACAATATTCTAATTATGTAATCCATTCTTTGCCGTGCAAGATGGAAGATTATAGTTATGTTTATCCTCCCTAATTAAGAGGGAGTGATGATTGTAATTAGGGAATGACATATTCCAATTGTCTTGGGCAACATTGGAATCTGCCCAAAGGGCTAGCCCCTTTCTTCAACATGTAGGGCTGGGCCCTATACCTCACAGCAACTTAAACCTCACGCCACAGTCAATGTGTTGCTAAATAGGGCCAACTCTATTCAACAAGGCAATTTGCTAAAAATGGAAAATAATAAATAAAATTAATTATAAAGTAAAGCCTACCTAACTAAGGCTTCACTCCACATATAAATAAATGTCAACCTCACATTATTATTCACTCATAGGATATCTCCATGCGAAATATACATTTTCTATATGTGAAGGTTAAAGAAGCAATTACATTCATACTTCGGTATCCTACAACAAAGCATCTCTGTGTTTAGCGAATCATATTCAGAATACACCAAATCATCATTAGAAGTCAGGGAACCTTAGTAGAAGCACAACGAATTCCCTTGAAAACACAACAAACTCTCTTGAAGGACTATGAACTAGTTTAAAGGGGCAGCAAACATCATCCAAGTGGCAGCAATCATCATCTTTGTGATAGCTAGCTAATCTTGAAGACAACTACCTCAATTTGCCATCCTTCTTGTGACAGCAACATCTGTAGCTTCAAGTACTTGAGATAAGTGTTGTAATGATTATCTGACTATAATCCATAATCAAATCTGAGGATCTTTTCTGGTTGGGTTTTTCCTCCTAGGAGGTTTTCCCAGGGTAATCGTGTCTTGTTCTCATTTTTGTTTATTTCTATGTTATCACTAAATCTAGAAATCTCTAAATCTTTTATCTAATCAAACTAGTTAGAAACTAAATTCTGATTTCTGAGTTTATATCAATCTTAAAGTATTAAAAATAACAAACCATGTGTCTTCTTCATCTTAACAAGTCCTCAAAAATTTTATATTCAAGACTAATTCATTTGAGAAGACAAGATACAAAGTAAAGAGTGGATTTGATATTTAGGTGGACAATGCCTCTTAGATTATTCACGTATCAAGGAGACCAAAAGTGGGATACAATATTTTTATGTGAACACTGCACCGAATAATAAATGCTTACAATAAATGATAATCTTCCCTTGAGGTCCATAATGCAGTCACATCCATAACTAGGTGTAGGCTCCCTAGTCTTTCTACTAAAAACCTTATCAAAGGGTAATCATATCAACACATGGTCCCACATGATTTGTTTTCTTTCTCCATTTTATAAGTGTCTTGTATTTGGGTAACTCATCAAGCCTAGTCGTTGTGACCAAATTTCTATATACTCACCTAAGCTACACTTAAGAGGGGGGATGGGTGGGGGGGGAGCGATAAAAATTAGAACATTTCCATTTTTTTCTATCATCTAAGAAAAGCCTGCATAGGTGGATTTCCCTCGAGAGTTGTAGCTGCTCAATTGCATTCCTACATCTAAGATAGAAGTTTTTATTGTAGTTGACCACCCTTGCACTATAAATTGAGTCTTCCATTGTGAGTTGATCATGAGAGATTAATAGAATGTTTTTCTTACCCCAATTCTTTGTATTTTATAATTTATTTACTTGCATGAGCGTGTTCTTGTTGAACTCAAGCTATGCTAGTACTCTCATTCCTTTAGTTGATCCCTAGATTCAATTGGCATTAGCAAGGAAATAATTTAAATATCTAAGAGAGAATTGAGGAGTAGTAGATGTTGAAGAAATAAGGAGAAAAATTAAATGGTAAGTGCTGGAATGATTAAGTAATTTCTTTCATAGCTTGATATAGATAATAATAGATATGTTTTATGATATTCCTAGTTGTATTTTACTATATTTGGTAAGTTGTAATGTCAACATAAATTCTAGAATTTCTATTATAACTTCTAAAGTCATATATAAATTTAGGAAAATGTAAGTTAAATTTGTATTAAGTTGAATATAAATTAGAAATTCTATAGTGTTGAAGAGAAAACAGACAATTTTTTGTACATGTAACCTATCTCAAAAAAAAAAAAAAATGTCTTATTTATGAAAACACAAGTATAAGTGAAAGTGAATAATATGAGAGAACATTCAACAAATAATGAAATCATAAACAAAGAAAGTGTCTGAAGAGTAGATTGTAGGCATAGCCTAGTCCTAAACAAGTCTAAACTCACAATATAAATTTATCATAACTTTATAAATGTGGATACAATTTTAGAATTCGTCCACCATACCACATAATAAAATTTACAATCATTAACAACCCTCGATTTAATATAAAATTAAATAACATTCTACATTTTTAAAATTAAATTTTTCTCGGTGTAGTTATTGATTGTTTATGAAATTGTAAGTTAATTATAAATTGTGTTTCTAATAGCTAAAATACAATTTAAGTTCAATCTCTGCAATTTTTACTCTCAACAAATTCACAATAAACCAGCATCTCAACACATTCCACACAAATCTCTTTAAATTATGCATACTACACAAAAAGAATATAATATTTAAATACGAGTTCGGCAGGCATTTTGCGAACACTTCTGAAGAGGCAACACTGAAGCAGAAACAAGACTGGCTCATGGCCGAGGTAGAAGAGGAGGATTGTAATAAAAAATAATAAATAAAATTACAAATGAAGTAAATTTCCAATCTGTGAGAGAATAATCATTGAATCCCTAACTTATCCCTCTATCCAGTTGCTAGAGTTTATTCCAAGATTAAGAGAAAATGACTACATATTATAATTAGTACCATCTTGCTGTGATTGCATCGCTATTGTAACGCCATAACTTGAGCTCTTCTACTGACTCCACACCACAAGAATACATATTTACACGAAGCTTAATATGCTATTGCTTTATTACAACATTTCAAAAATATGGAATGAAAATATTGACGAAGTATAGGTATGATCGGTAACTGAACTGGCTTACACTGAATGGTTTTCATTGAGTAGCTATAGAAGGTCAGTTATCGCAAACGTAGAGCTCCTTTGCAGAACGGAATGAAAAACAATATGATATACCTATTGGGACAGCATTAATTGAATTGAAATAATGATAGTAATATCGTTGGAGTCTTCTTTATGTTGAGAGTCTTCTCATACTTCATAGTGTTGTTCACTAGTATTAAAAAGCCTACGCAAGCCAAAGCTTATTACGCAGGCAACCCATCCTCCCAACAGCACTCTTAGACACCCTTTCACAATAGAAGAGCACGCAAAGTAAGCTCCAATGGCGCCAATTAAGATGAGAACCAAGCTGGAAACCCCAGCCAGCAACCCAACTCGAGTTATATAGTGAGTGGCAAAAAACAGCACAGATTAAGGGGAAAAGCGATCCCACAGAAAAAGCAAGAGCCGATACGCAGGCCGCCTCAAGCCCTTTCGCTGTATCCCCAAAAAGCCCGTCCATCCAGCGATGGAATTGTCTGTTCATCAAGGGGTATTGATACGAGGATGGGATCTGGAAGGCTAATTATAAATGTCGCATGTTCGAATCCCTTCAGGGACTTGTTCTCTCTCTGGAAGTTTGCTAGTTCCACGTCGTGCTGCGTTTTAACAGAAATGAATTCGCCAATAGCCATGCTAAATGCCCCCGCCGCCACAGCCGCCAGCGCCGCCTCCAACATGGTTTAACGCATGATTTTTCTGCGCCCGTGCCGATCATCAGCCACACTGTGCTTACAACTCCCTCGTTCACTCCCAGTCCGGCTGCGCGAAGCCATTGCCCTCTTTGCAGATAATCTTTATTTTTCTTTCGGATAGATTTTGGGGAAGAAGGCATGGCAACGACAACGCTGGAATTATTAGGGTTTAGTTTTGGACGAAAACTAGAAGGCGTGGCGATTGGAACGTTAGAAATTTGTGGCTTTGGAATTGGTGATTCCTCTGTAATCCCGCCTCCTGATTCCTTCACCATTCTCTTCAATTCCATTGTCTCCAACTGAAAAATAGACGGGCTGGTTACCCTATTCTCCATTTTTCTCTGCAAGTCTTAGAGATGGAGACAATTTTACTGGTGAAAGTGTTGAGAAACTGTGAGCTCACAAAATCATATAAAATTGCAGTATAAATTATTTGTCAACAAATAAAAGAAAAGTTAAATATATTAACATTCAACAGAACAATATAGTAAAATTATTACAGTATATCAAAGAAACATACACGAAACAAAGCTCATTACAGAGATTTCTAGTAGAGCTCCTTATATAGAGTTTCAATAGCAATCTCTTTATATAGAGTTTTAATAGCAATATAGAATAAGATTAGTGTTATCCTCAATTGAATCATCAATTGTCGAGACAGTAAACTACAAACTAGCCTTTTCAACATACTCTAGCAAAATGTTCTCTTCTTGGGATGATAGTATAAGAAACAATTGGCATGGAATCAAGATTCCTCCTACCTTTGGGAAAAAATCTAGTGCAAGAACGGATGCTATATGGTTTCCTCCAAAGCAAGGTTGGTACAAATTAAACTTTGATGGAGCCTCAAAAGGAAATCCAAGTGCTTCAAGTATAGGATATGTGATTAGAGATCATATAGGAACAGTAATTGGCAAGATGGCCAGGCCACTACTACCGGATACAAATAATATAGAAGAGTTCAAAGCCTTGCATCTAGGCTTAATTGATTGTCACAAACATGGGATCAGAAACCTCATAGTTGAGGGAGACTCAAAGATAGAAATTAATGCAATCAAATCAAGAAGAATCCCAAACTGGCAACTACAGGCAATACTGGATAGCATTATAGAGATCGTGATCAAGCTAGAACAATATGAGGCTAAACATGTCTACAGAGAGGCTAACACTAAAGCAGATTCTCTCTCAAAAACTATAGCAAATGGCATTTCTCTACATTGGCGGGAGGATGACAACAATAATCATGATTTAGGTTACTGAGTGTAAATTATCACTTCTCAGTAGTGGAATTTTGTTTTCACATGTTAAATGCACTCCACTTCAATGCGACTGCACAAGTTTACAGTCTCAATGACTTTCTTTTCAAATTCAAATCTTTTCCGCCAGCTTTTTCCTAAGCGAGCTTGCCACGCCACCTATGAATTCATTTTGCGTTGGCCTTTCTAAAAGAAAAATATTTCCCTCTTCCATCCTAAAAAGACAACCTGTGGATAGTTGACATTGCAAGTATGAGGCATGCGTTGTCCATTTGGACAAGCTCATAATTTCCAACCTCAAGATTTGACATGATGAAAGACAGATATTCCTTGCCATGTTTGCAGGTGCTTTTAATGTTGCAAGGCATTTTGCAGTAAATGCACTTTTAAGCCGTCACTTAATAGCTTTTATTTGGCTTTCTTCCTAAGATTATCAATTTGTTTTATTTCTGCAACCCTCATCACAGAAGCTTATGCTAGCTTATAGAATCTAAGTGATGTCTGGGGAGGAGCCTTTCGGGTTTATTATGAGTGTTTTCCCCAAATCAATTTCATTTTGGAGTGAATACCCCCATCTCATTCTTTGCCTCAACCCACCAAGTTTCTTTCAAACAAATCACAGACCTAAGATTGAAGAGGCTCCTCTTAGTTCCAGAACCCAATAGTTATCCTGACCATTAAGCTCATTCTAGGGAGAGAGCATATTAGCAGAGATGAATACCCTCTAGACCATACGAATATTTAGTCTTTGTTTGTGGCCTCCCTGATGGATATCAAGCTTGAAAAATAGAGAGTCTGGAACCTTACCAGACAACTCTTCCCAGGAGACATCTTGCTTGAATTGCAAGAAATTCTAAACAAAGCTCAATATGACTCTAGTGCTCCATGTCCGAGTGAGAGAATTCTATTCAATATCTCAGGAGAGATGAAATTTTTTTATCCTTTTCTACTAGACCTGATGGGAAAGGACCTTCAAAACCACAAATCCTTTGCCACCATGGCCCTAAGATTTCTGAAATCGAGGTTTCTGGGTGACAATCTAGAGGACACAGGTAGAGAAGAAGAATTCCTAAACTTTGCTAGAATCAATGGTGTTCTACCATCCAAAACAGAAGAAGAGGATTCTTGTGCGGAGCAGAGGAGGCAATGTTGTGGACAAGGGACCATTTGTGCTATTGGAAGAGGAAGGTGATCGACCTCCACGAAGGGAATAGGGAAGAGTTCGTGCTCCAATGCCTCCTCTCATTCATCGAGGAGAGGATTAAACAAATATGTTTTAGCTAGTCTATTTGTTTTAGACGCCCATTATAGAGCACATAGTTGGCTCTTCATTTTTTTTTCTTTGTTTAATCTAAATCTTCTAAATGAAACTCTAACGATGTCTCAGAATTATAAATTTTGTTAAAGCTTTTATAGTTTTCATCTGAGAAGGATAAATGTTTTGTAATCAACAGTTAAGCCTACTCTGAGTTTAGATAAACTCAAGGCTATGAATGTGGTTTTTTCTTCTTTGCATGCTCATGGACATAATTTTATATCCACAATTTTCTTTCCCTACTGGGCCATTGTAGAAATCTGTGGTTTCTTTTGTAAATTTTCTTTAAAATCAATATATTATCCTAGCTCTGCCTATTATCGACCAAAAAAAGAGAATAAGATTAGTGTTTACCATTTCTATGTATGAATGAGGTGTGAGTGGATTAGTAAGGTGTAATCTTCCACAAGATTCCTGTGATGACAATGACTTGAAGGAATAAGTTTCCATATGAAAAGTATATGTTGATCAAGCTCAGGTGTGGTTCGCTGAATCTTTTCAATCACAAATAAAATAAATGCAGTCTGTTACTCTTCCCACGTAAGATATTTTCTCCTCCCATTTTTTAATCCGATGGCATGGTAGATGTTTCAATCAATTTTAACAAAGAAGATAAATTTGGGGACGGTTTTAGTGGCCATTACACCAACAAGAACAAAAAATAGCTGCCTCAAGAAAGCCATGCCAGGTAATTACCTTCTTACCTTAGTTCTTTTTCTTTACCTACAAGTTAAAAGACCTTATATCATCCACAAGATCAGTTTTCTATTCTTTTTTTCATCTTTTTAGGATTTTAATATTATTTATTTTAATAGAAGATTTATATTAGTTATAAGATCATTTTTTCTCAATACAAGAGTACGAATTGTAAGTTCATCCTCATTCAAGATTGTTTTTCATTTTTTATCAATACAAGACCATAAATATTTGGTTGAGCCTCATTTTTTATGTTGTCAAGACCTCGCAATCAACAAGACTTGATCTATGGTGTTCACCAATAGCCAAAAATCAACTATTTGATAGTTCAATATTAACTATCTACTCAAATTTTTTAGGAGTCCTCCGTTTTTTAAATTAAAGGTTTTCCATTTTTCTATAATTTTTAGTTTTAAAAATATAGTTTGGAGCTCCCATTGTATTTCTAGTTAAGATCCAAGCTTCAAATTCCTTTTGAGAAATTTTCAGAGGACTGGACCAGCTTCTATCTTGGTTGTTTTCCACCATATTAAAATCACCTTTTGAAATCCATTCTACCATTGGGATGTTATTGACCATCCAATCCCATAGTTTGCTTCGAGATGGGGAGTCATTAGGTACATAAATGGAGAAAAAACCAATAAATCTTCCTTGAAAGAACAATAGGCACCAAACACAATTATTATTAGCATCAATGCCTAGAGCATTACTGAATTTAGCTAGCCAAGGAACAATACCAATACAACACCTCCACTTCCTTCACTGTGAATAGTAGTTTTGAACCAACCAGCTTTCCATAAAGATTGAAGGGAAATTTGGAGGTGTGTATCTCCAATTTTGACTTCCTGGAGGAAAATCACATCAAGTTTGTAGATTTTTGAGGCTTTCTTAACATGAAATTTTCTAGACGGGATAGATAAACATCGATGTTAGCTATGTTTTCTAACACTTTTCTTCCAACAGAAGTGATTATGCATTCGATACTTTTTGATATTATTTTTCAATAGGCAACAATTGCTAAAGATTTGGAAAAGAAGCACTATAGCAATTCAGATATCCAAGCACAATTAGCTGGCAAATTACAGAAAATTTTGTGCTTTGTACTCCTCGAGAAAAATAACACTTTCTCATCAGGTAACTTGCTTCTTCTTAAAAAAAAGAATATGTACAACCACTTCGCACATTAATATCAATGAATAATATTATTGAGGACTCCATGTTCAAAATGGTAGAGAGTAATTCCATGAAGTTTTAACCTTGGTTATTGGCATTACAAGCAAGAAGTTCCACCATTTCACAGTATACATTCCCCTACATGTCCATGACATATATCTTGATATTTAAATATATTTTATGTGTCATTGATGGATATCAAAAATCATATAAGACTATACAATAAAAGAGAAAACCAAATAATCATAATTAGAGTCACTTATATATAAGCTACCTAAGTATGTGTATATGTTGTCTTTGAATCTTCACTCAAAGTCATAAAGTCATTCAATCTAGAAGTTTGAGCTAGTATACCTTGGCCCTAATGATCTAGAGAATTCCCTTAAGGTGTTTATAATTACAATCCTTAAAAGCTTATCAAACATCAAAGATCAAGGAAAGTTGGTTTCAAAGGGTTGTTCTTTCCCAATTCAAATCCACATAATAGAATTCAAATCTAACACTTAAGATTGAATTCATGACAATTGAGATTGAACTTTTTATTTTATTTCTGTATTTAAATTTCAAGATATACATCACATAGAAAACATAAATTTGAAAATAGTGACAAATTACTTTTGTACATCATCAACATTACTATTTACCATCAACAATAAAAGTGATTTCCCCACTTCTCTCATTTAATTATCACATTTATTTCAATTCATTTATCAATCCTATTAAGTATAATTAAAATTAATTTATACTTATAGATTACATCTATTTAATTAAACTATCTTATTGTGTAAAGTTGTCTTATTCGTTTCAAGATAAAAATTATTTTTATTTAAAATGTTAAAGAAAAGGATTTTAAAAGTTCATGAATGTAAATATTTTCATTTTCATATCTATTTAACATGTTAATATAATTCAGAAAATCCTGAAATTTAATCGATTTATTTTTTATTTTTATTGTTAATATTTGAAAAGTTTAATGTTAAAAAAAAAACTAATATGTAGAATCGAAGAATTGAAACCTAAACGAACCATCAAGTATAGGATTAATCCTTATAATTTGAGTAATGCATATATAAAAAACACTTTCTAAAGGTCATTTTTCAAAATTAGTAAAATCTCCTTCACTATACACAAACTGAAAGGATATCAACATATAAAATTCAAATCAAATGATATCAAAGTAGCAATAGATGTAAACCTATCATACTAAAGGTAGATAAAACAAAATAAATCATTCCCGCACGTAAGTGGATATGCCAAAAGCCACATACTATTTCATGTACCTCTCTAAATAAGTCCTTTGAACTAGATTCATAGCCTAAGACCAACAACAACAAGAACAAAAATTTATTAAACCATTTGTCTTCTTAAAAAGTCCTCAATTTTTTTCTATTCAAGACTAGCTCATATGAGAAGACAAGATACAAAGTAAAGAATGGATTTAATATTCAAGTCGACAAAATGTTTTTATGTTCGCAATAGACCAAATAATAAAAATATTACAATAAATGATAATATTCTTTTCACAAATAATAAAAATATTACAATAAATCATAATCTTCTCTTCATGTGCAGTAATCATATCAACACATGGTCCCACAATGTTTCTTTTCTTTCTCCATTTTATAAGAGTCTTGTATCTAGGTAACTCATCAAGCCTATGTACTCACCGAAGTTGCACTTACTAGGGGGTGTTAAAGTTAAAGTTTGCATAAGTGGATTTCCTTTGAGAATTGTAGCTACTTGATTGCATTCCTACATCCTACATAGAAATTTTTATTTTACTTGGTTGCCCTTGCACTATAAATTGAGTCTTCTATTGTGAGCTTATCATGCCAAGGTATAGAATGTTTTTCTTAGCCTAAGTTTATGAGTTTTATATATTATTTACTTGCATGATGAGTGTGTTCCTTTAGTTGATCCCTAGTTTCAATAGGCATAAGCAAGGAAATAATTTAAATATATGAGAGAGAATTTAGGAATTATAGATGTTGAAGAAGTAAGGAAAAAAATTAAAAGGTGAGTGTTGGAATGATCTAGTAGTTTCTTCCATACCTTGATAAAGATAATAATAGATGTGTTTTATGATATTTCCAGATGTTTTTTACTATATTTGATATGTTGTATTGTCAACATAAATTCTAAAATTTCTATTATAACTAAGTGTTATATATATTCCAAAAATGTAAGTTAAATTTATATGAAGTTGAATATAAATTCTATATTGTGTTGAAGCACTAAGTGTTGGTCTCTACTATATGGACAAATAAATTTGACACTTTTTTCTATATATAACCTATTTCAAAAAAAAAAGGTATTTTATTTATGCAAACAAAAATATAAATAAAAGTGAATACTATAAAAGAACATTCAACAACTAATGAAATCATAAACAAACATAATAAAATATACATCATTAACAACCCTCAATTTAATATAAAATTAAATAACATTTAATTTTTCTCTGTCTAGTTATTTCCCTATTTATTGATTGCTTGTTTATGAAATTGTTAGTTAATTATACATTGTGTTTCTAACATATAGTAATAGTTAAAATACAATTTAAGATCGATCTTTGTAATTTTTACTCTTGAACAACTTCACAATAAACCAGCATCTCAACACATTCCGCACAAATATCTTTTAAATATACATACTACACAAAAAGAATATTGTATTTGAATCAGAGTTCGCCAGGCACTTCTGAAGAGGCAACACTGAAGAATAAACAAGACTGGCTCATGCCCGAGGTAGAAGAGGAGGATTGTAATAAAAGATAATAAATAAAACTACAAATGAAGTAAATTTCCAATCTGTGAGAGAATAATCATTGAATCCCTGACTTATTCCTCTATCCAGTTGCTAGAGTTTATTCCATAATTAAGAGAAAAAAATGACTAGATATTATAAGTACCATGTTGCTGTGATTGCATCACTATTGTAACAGCATAACTGGAGCTCTTCTACTGACTCCACATCCACAAGAATACATATTTACACGAAGCTTAATATGCTATTGCCTATTACAACACTTCAAAAATATAGAATGAAAACATTGACGAAGTATAGGTCTGATCATTAACTGAACTGGCTTACACTGAATGGTTTTGATTGAGTAGCTATAGAAGATCAGTTATTGCAAACCTAGAGCTCCTTTGCATAACGGAATGAAAAACAACATATTCCCATTGGGACAGCATTAATTGAAATGAAATAATGATAGTAAGATCCTTGGAATCTCATTTGGGTTGACAGTCTAGTCATACTTCATACTGTTGTTCACTACTATTAAAGAGCTTGCGCAAGCCAAAGCTTACTACACAAGCAATCCATCCACCCAACAGCACTCTTAAACTCCCTTTCACAATTGAAGAACAAGCAAAGTAAGCTCCAATGGCGCCAATCAAGATGAGAACCAAGCTAGAAACCCCAGCCAGCAACCAAACTCGAGTTATATAGTGAGTGGCAAAAACCGCAGAGATTAAGGGGAAAAGCGCTCCCACAGAAAAAGCAAGAGCCGATGCGCAAGCCGCCTCAATAGGATCTGGAAGGCTAATTATAAATGTGGCGTGTTCGAATCCCTTGAGGGACTTGTTCTCCCTCTGGAAGTTCGCCAGTTCTACATCGTGCTGTATTTTCACAGAAATGAATTCGCCAATGGCCATGCTACATGACCCCGCCGCCACAGCCGCCAGCCCCGTATCCAGCATGGTTTTTACGCCCGACTTTCCCGCGCCCGTCCCAATCATCAGCCATGCTGTGCTCACAACTCCCTCGTTCAATCCCAGAACAGCTGCGCGAAGCCATTGCCCTCTTTGCAGATAATCTCTTTTTTTCTTTCGGACAGTTTTTGGGGAAGAAGGCATGGCAACGACAACGCTGGAATTTTTAGGGTTTGGTTTCGGAGAAGGCGTGGCAATGGGAACGTTTGAATTTTGAGGCTTTGAAATTGGTGATTCCTCTGTAATTCCGCCTCCTAATTCCTTCATCATTCTCTTCAATTCCATTGTCTCCAACTGAAAAATAGACGGGCTGGAAACCCTATTCTCCATTTTTTTCTGCATGTCTTAGGTATGGAGATAATTTGAGAAACTGTGAGCTCAGAAAATCTTATAAGAAAAAGATAGACAAAATAACATTCAACAAAACAAGAATGTGACAATACCAGAAAAACATCCACAGAACGAAGCTCCTTACAGAGATTTCCAGTAGAGCTCCTTATATAGACTTTCAATCTAGCAATATAAAATAAGTCTTTTACCATTTCTATGTTGAGGTGTAAATGGACTGCTAAGGTGTTATCTTCCAGAAGATTCCTGTGACAATAACTTGAGGGAACAAGTTTCCATATGAAAAGTATATACCGATCAAGCTCAGCTGTAGTTCACTGGATCTTTACACCCAAAAATAAAATAAATAGATTGTGCTACTGTTCTTCAGATTTTTTAATCGTATGGCGTGGGAGATGGTTCAGTCAATTCTAACAAAGAAGAGCAACTTGGGGACGGTTTTAGTGGCCAGAATACCGACAAGAACAGAAAATAGCTGCCTCGAGAAAGCCATGCCAGGTAATAGCCTGCTTGCTTATCAAGCCACCTTTATGTTAGGGTTTTCATTTTATTTAATAGGAGATCATATATCATCTAAATAAAAGATTATTTATTTAAAGAGTATCAATATTATCTGTAAGGTCATTTTGGTTTTATACAAAGAGCATGAGTTTTAAGATGAGTTTCATTCTTTTATGGTTTCAAGATTTTGCATTAATAAGATTTGATTTGTGATGTTCATCAATCAAATAGTCTATAAAAACATCAAAGCGATTTATTAATTATATTTATTAACTAATTTAAAAATTAAAATAAATCAAAAAATAATTCTTTTTATTTATTTTCAATTAATGATAAAATACAATCAGATATATCCTCATCTATACATAGACATTATCATTTAGAAAGTCTATTATTTTAAATTTCAATTATGACTATATATTCCTCAAACTTTTTAGGAATCTTCATTTAAAAAAATAAAGATTCTCCACTACTTTAATTTGTTTTATAAAAACAGAACAAATAATATATAGAACTACTTGACACATTAGTAGCGTTGAACAATATGCTTTTAAATAACATTTATTTTTGTTTGATTGAGTTTATATGAAAATGTTGCGTATAACCTACGTCTTCTTTTGTTTAGATGAAGCAGCACATGGATTTAATTTTTATTTTAATAAATATTATAAAGATATTTTTTTGTTTCATATATTTTAATTATACCCAAAACATATAAAACAAAGAACAAGTCAGCTCTTTTATTAACAGGCGCCGGCATAACTCGAGTTTTATATTTCTCTTTTGACTAATAAATTTTAATTTTATATTGAGGGCGTAAACTATGATTTCAAAATATGGTGGGATCTTTAACTCACATTATAACACTCAAAATCTGTATACATTTTTGTACCAGTGTTTTAATGGAATTATATATTTATAAGTGATAATTGTGTTATTTAAATTGGTTTCAATTTTTATTTCTTTATATTTTACTTCATATCAATATATATATACATTTTTTTTATTTTGATATTATCATCTTATTATTTAAGTTCATTTTGTACTTCTTATAATTGATCTCATTTTAATTGAAAGAGGGGTTAAAATTCATTCAATCACAAAAAGAGATACAAAGTAAGAAGGGCCATGTATCCAACAGAGAAAGGGCATTACACAACCCTTTCATTTCCCGCTAAGAGATCCAACACATGAGACAATTAGGAATGTAATTGTCCCCTATCCACAATATTCCAACTTTGCATTTGATCAGAAGCCCATCTGGCCAAAAAATCTACAATGTCATTCCACTCCCTAGGAATGTGAGTTAAAGTAACATATGTCAAGGAGCCACACAATTGAAGAGTCTATCTAATAACCAAAGCTATGTGCCATCTAGCATCATCTAGTTGTTGTCCATTCAACAAAGTCACCACCACTTGAGAATCAAGTTCACAAATAATCCTTTGCCAATTATGAACACAACCACGCTCCTTAGCATACAAAATGGCAAGAGCCTCCATGAAATTATTAGTATGAAAATCCTTATAAAGAGAAAAAATAAACTGAACATCACCAGAGCTATCACGCCCAACCCCCCAAATACCAACATGACGAGGATTCCCTCGTGATGAACCGTCATTGTTAAGTTTCAAAACTCCTGAGAAGGAGAGGTTCAACGTCCCTCTCGATTTATCTTCTACAAAGGATGTCTACATCCATTTTGCATGATCTTTCCAACATAGATCAAAGAACCTCTCTAGGATCCAATTCTACAACCAAATCAAACTTTGCTGAGATAGTCTCTTGAAGAGAATGAATAATTTTCCACCACAAGTGTTGAACAACCATCCTAGCATCATGAAAAATCTTACAATTTCTCTCCAACCAAATATGCTAGATGATAAAGCTGGGACCAAGAGCCCAAGCAACCCGAAGAAAAGAAGTATTAACAAGGGCCTTACCCCAGTCAGCCCAAAACTCAGCCAAGTAAAAGACATGCTAGCAAGCCTGATTCCAAATACCACACCAAAAGTGCCCAATCTCCCTGTAGAATGAGCACTTAAAGAAAACATGGGAAAAAAACTCCTCACTGTTACAACACAAATTAACCCAAGTAAGAGATCAGTTTTGAATCACCAACCACATGAAAAAGTTGCATTTAGGAAAAAAAAAACTTGTTTGAAAAATCTAATTCTATACGAATAAATAATCATAATTTGTGTCACTTATATATAAGCTACCTAAATTCACAAAGCAAGCTTAGTTAGAAATTTGAACTTGGACAACTTTTCTCTAATGTTCTAGCAAATTTTCTTAAAGAATTTATAAACATTGTAATCCTTAGAAGTTCATCAAGCATCAAATATTAAGGAAAATAGGTTTTACAAGGTTATTCTTTTGTACTTCAAGTCCATAGAATAGAATTTAAATCTAACACTTATGATGAAACCCTTGAAACTTGGAATTAAACTTTAGGGCTTTCTATGCTTATGTAAATTCCAAAATATTTATCATAAAAGAAAATATGAATTTAAAAAAATGAAAAATAACCTTTATATGTCATCAACATTTAACTAAGTACTTGATTTCTTTCATTTAATTATCATACTTATTTCAGTTCATTTATAAACCCTACATATAAAGTTTTTAGTCTATAATGTTATGTTAAATTTTCAAAGTTAAACCCATGGCACTTGGTATTGAACTTTAGGGTTCTCTGAGCTTATTTAAACTCCAAGATATTCATCCACAAAAAACATGAATTTCAAAACAATGAAAAATAACTTTTGCAGGTCAAGGTCATAACATTAAAACTAATTACTTGATTTCTTTCATTTAATTATCACATTTATTTTAATTCATTTATAAACCTTAAATATAATTTTAGTCAATATTAATTTATACTTTAGAATATATTTATTTAATTAGACTATATTATTATGTAAAATTGTATTATTCCTTTACACATAAAATGTATTTTTAAAATAAGATATTAAAAGAAAGGATCTCAAAAAAATATTATTATTATTTTCATATATATTTAAGATGTTAAAAATATTTAAAGACAATAATTTGTTTATCTTTCCTTCCATTTTTAATAATTTAAAAAAGATATTATAAAATCAAAACATTGAAATCTGAATCAACTTTTATAATAATAAACTAGCAATCATACCTTGATGTGAAATGGGTATCCCAAAGAGTTATGGAAGTCCTATTAAGGGAAATTTTGGTATATTTTTTTCATACATTTGTGCAATACATGAGGTCAATTGATAGGCCTTTTAGCAAATAATAGTGTTTGTGCAACAAAGGTCTCAATGAAGAAGTGATAGCTTTAAGTCAACCATAAATCCACTTTAAGGATACAAACATGACTAAAACAAAGCCACTAGATTATGCTCCATTCACAACAAGTTCATATTATTTTTTTGATAGGGAGAAATGGATAGAGAGGAAGAGATATAGATACAGAGAGAAAGAGAAAGAGTTAAGGAGATAAAGATAGAGACCAAGATAGAGATGGAGATAGAGATTGACATGGATATGGGGAAGGAGAGTGATACAGAGAGGAGAGGGATATAGATGGAAGGATAGGTAGAGATAAATAGAGAGAGAGAAGAGAAAGGCATGGGTATGTGTGTGTGTGTGTATACACACACACACACACACACACAGTGGACAGATAAAGATCGAATAAGAGAGGAAAGTGGAAGATAATAGATAGAGAGCCAGAGAAAGAGATACATATAGGAGAGGTATATATAAATAGGGAGAGAGAAATATATAGGAATAGGAAGAGGGAGAGACAAAAATATTGGAATTAGGGAACAATGAGAGGGGGGGGTGAATAAATGTTCTACCTGTTTTTATATTTTCTGATTTAACCTTGAACCACCAGAAGCATAAGCATGATATTAAAATGCAGGGACACAAAACAATCAACCACAAAATCATAACACTAGGATTTTTATGTGAAAACCCAAATGGGAAAAACCACGGTGGGATTTGAACCCACAATATTATTCCACTATGGCCATTAGCAAAACAATATTACATGAAGGGGAATGCACTAGCATTCAGGAATAGTGCCTAGAGCTCACAACTCAATTATAATAAGGGTTACAACCCCAAAAGGTTCACTACATCATAGATCAACAACAATGATGAATTATAATGAATGAACTCCAAAGTAGCATCTAACAATGCCTGGATGAGTTCTGGTCAAGTGCAAAACTCTGACTGTACCACCTCTGCTACTATGCTCTATTTTCTATCTCAATCAGCTACCGGATCAAGAATGAGCACCTGCACTTGTGCCAAAAGGGATTTACAATCTCTACTCACTCATATACTTCATACAATACACCAAAAATATCTCCTGCACTAGTCTTATATATCTGCAATCACAAAGTAGATAATTATCAAGTCATCCTCTAGTGTGACGTGTAGAATTGAGTCGGCTTGACCGGATCACCAAAAACAAAAGAAGATAACCAAAAAGATCATAAAAGAATGTCTCTATGTTGGCCCTATCATCCCATGCACAATTCATAACACCACAATCACTAGAAAGATTCCAAATTAAAACTGGTATGTTCAACCTCAAATACCAATTAACTGGTTACTGGTTCACATCCACTTTTGGTTATCAAGATCTGTGATTACCGGATAGAATTTCATGAAGAGTTGCCATAAATGACAACCCTTAAACCAATAGTCAAGCATTAGTTTCCACTGGATGAGTGTCAATTTCCAACTATCTCCCCCTTTGTCATTGATGGTAGCACTCATGAATAATGACTGTGTTGAATAACCTTGATACCGGATCAAAATTTCCATCAAAATTTATAAGGTTCCTCCTTAGATCAAGAACCTGTAACATGCTCTATACATTTTTCACTCCACTCTCCCCCCCCTTTGTCAACAATGCCAAAGATGGGGTGTTTTCCAATACTTATATATAGGGATATCTACTAGAGACTTTACATATACTTGAAGATATCAACAAAAATGATCTTCAAAAATCCTAGGTGAGTGTCCCACCCACTCTTCAAATTATCCAAAATTGTAATGAATGCACTGAAAACATAGGCATGAATCTCCACATTCTTCAATTTAGATGGAACAATTTGACCCATAGCCTTCATACAATTAACCTTATTACTCAACATGGTGTCCATCTAGGGGGCAATCAGATTCCTAAATTCACCAACCCTCCTCAAAATTTTGTCCTTCTTCGCATTTAGGCTCGAGATCTGATCGTTGAGAACCATTACTTGCCCTTCTATACTACTAGTTAGGGCTACATTAGATTCAACCGACTGTGAAATACTAGCTATTTTACCCTAACATATACCAATCTGCTTGTCTATATCTACCATAAACTTTGGCAAAATAAGATAAGACATAAATTTTACCGCCTTCAATCAGTCCATCAGATATTGTCTACAAACCTTTATTTAATTGGACTCTGTCATCCTCTGTAATTTTCTGGAATGTTTGCATTCAAACGTCCTTGAATCTATCTAATACTCGCTTAGTGGTAGACTTCTCCAAAGAATCAAAATTGGTATTTACATTATTAATGGATTGTAATAATTTACCGAAGGGGCTAGAGTTGGGATCTAGTTGCAATCCTGGTACCACCTTCTACAACACATCAACTTACATTAGATTAAGTTTTTTATCCCCATTCTCAGACTTGACTAGATCTTGATTGGCCTGAGCTTGTATAGCTGCTACAAGCATCAACTTCTTAGTAGGTGACATTTGTCCAATATCAAGAGGGCCATCAAGATTGATTAAAATTTTGGGTAGGGTCCTTGTCCCTTTGACTAGAGGACTGTTAATTACCAAAGTTTCAACAACTCTCTTCCCTTTATCTACCTCAGCACCCTCCACCTCTGTCTTCTCAGGTTCTTTTTCTTCAGCACCATCCCCTTTATCTTGTGCACTAGTGTTACCACTTGGTGCAATGTCATCCTTTGGGATCTCAAGGACTAATCCAATGTTCTCTACCACCAAAGGATTTGCACTGATCTCAGCATTAAGTGTTACATGGCCTTGATCTTCTGAATGTCCCTCTATCTGAGTTTCATCTTTCTGATCACTGGATACACCTTCCTTTACTTCCAGATGAGAAGTTTGAACTGCATCACTATATAAAGGATTGTTTTGTATGATCCTCCCTAGATGTAATTAGTCTCCTTCCTCACTTCTTCAACTCTGCCAATCATTAACTTGTTCACCCTATTCCTTCTTCTGAATTCCTTCTTGTTTTCTTCCTTAATGAGCCTTTTGGCTTCATCTTGGGAGATATAGGTGTAGACATTAATCCATTCTCTCTCTTTCATTTCTTTATCTATCTTACTAGCATTTAGCCTCCTAGCATCAATAATATTGTACAGATCCTTAGGGATACTTCTTTCTAGTTCAATCAAAGTTATTTAAATACAAAACAACAGCTTCCTCAACTTTTCTTTGATCTACCTCAACCATATTTTCATAGTATGCTCCAAGATTCTTCAAATTCCCATCTACAATTATCTCATCAATCAATTGATCTGTTCTCCCAGGAGGATCAAATGTATATTTACCTTGCAAGTTACCAGTTTCAAGATCTTCATCAAGTTGATTTATGAGCTTCCTTTCCCTCTTAGGTCTTCTGATAAGGATAGATTCTAATTTGGCCTTCATGCTCTACATTGCACCACTGGATTTTGGTTTCCTCACCACCCTTACAAATTCTCCTTTCTTCTTGGCCTTTTATATTTCTTCATCTAATTTGATCTCAAATGCCACTAGAGATACAACAACATAGGTTCATTGAGTTTCTCATTTTGCTTCAAAAATCCCTTTCTGGATGAGCTATGTCCTATTGAAGGTATTACTAGAGTAGGGGCAGGCTTGGCCTCCTTTTATTTTTCTTTGGAGGGAACCAACTCAGCCTTAGGCTTCTTGGATTCCTCCTTAGCTTGCATCTGAGCATGCTTGCTTGTTTCACCGCCTCTCTAGTAAATCCCACCTCCATAGCCACCTCTTCAACCATCTTATATACTTTTCTCTTCCTTTCAGGCATGGTGAACTGCTTGTGCAACTCTATATCCTTTACCTTAGAGGTGCCAAGCCTGGGTTCTTTGGGGTCCACCGGTTTGCTTAGAACATGTTGAACATAAAATTTAAGGGTGTGACAATCCACCTCATAACCCATTGGAAAAATCTAGATTGTCCTGGGCTTTACAAATTCCATGTGACATTGGTCTTTGTCTACCATGAAACAAATGGTGTTCTCATATTTCTCAACAATCTCTTTGGGAATCCTTTCTTTGTCTTTCATTCGGCCTTGGAAAGTCTTAAAGAAAATCCATAAGGCTACTATCTAATTCTCCCTATTTCCCAATCTTTGTAAATATTTCTTGATATGGGTGGCCATCGCTAAATCAAATGCCCATTGCACTCCTCTTGTACAGGGAATTTGGTTCATGAAATATTGTGCTAGATAGACAAATAGAGACCCGAACTTAAAATACATTCTTCTTCAGATTATTGATAAGCTCCTTAAGAAGGACTGAAAAAAGATCATACTGAGTGTCCTCTTTTACCATCTGATAGGTTGCATAAATGGTGTTTCGGAAACTGAGTTCAGTCTGCTAGACTTGTAGACCTTGTATCCTATGATCCTGGATGCAAATCTCACATCATGCTCTTAGATATCTTCTATAGTCATGGACCTATTATCAAATTGTGCACTAGTTGTCTTTGTGACAATTGTTTTGCCTACCTTCCTCAGATTTGTTTTTTTGGTTATTTTGTATGGCATGTCTAACCAGATAAATTCATCATGCACACATTTAGAATATATATTATCCAATCATCTTCACCAAACCTATGGAAATGAACAAATTATGTGAAACCCTTCCTCTACAATTGCACATATTTTGGTTTAAGGCTTCCATCCCTGTCCCGAAGGTGTTTGTTGTATAGTTCTAGAATTGGCTCATTTTCGGTCTCCTCAATGTTGCAGTGAATATAAGCTCTCACATCATCAACAAGAAAAACACCGTAGGGCACGGACAAGAAGACACCGTTTGGATCATCTTCGACTTACTTAAATGGGTGCTTCTTAAATTATGGCATTTCTCTCTTGGAAACCTCTACTAGTAATGGAGTATTAAGAGACAATGATGCCATTTTGATAAATTTAGGGGTTAAGATAAGCTTCTAAAAATACTTTTTGTTCTAGATGAATGCATAATAGATTCTATTGGATCACCTAAAATATTTTGATCTCTTTAGAAGCTTGTTTGCCTAGCTCTACTACTTCAACTCTTTGCTCGCAATGTGAGAAATGATTCATGTTTGCCCTTTTTAACTTTGGAAACCCTAATTTCAAGTTGACATAAATGAACTGATAAGGTTCAACTGGATGCCCTATCCAGCATCAATCAACTCATTAGATGATCTAGAGATACGGATAATCATGTCCAAGTATTTGCAATTGGCCATGATCAATCACAGATCTCTCCAAGTGGGTTCTGCAAGATTTTCCATGAAGATGCCACCCCTAAGGCCAAATGCCTTAGTTCTTGAATGAAGATCCTTCACTGAATTTAGGTGTAGATCTATTGTTTTCTTTGGATTCATCTTTTCTGACCCACATATTCTCATGATTGTCTCTGATCTCCTCTACCTTTTCCTTGCCTTTCTCATCCAATTCATCTTTGTTTACCAGAGCATTATTCTTGCTTCTACAATAATTTGCAATGTGGCCGGTTTTATTACATGCATGACAAACAACATTCTACATAGGTATGAAGTTCATTTGATTTGTTTTTATCTTGCATTGGTTAGAAATATGTCCAAACATCCCACAAGCATAACATCTCTTGTTTTGGTAATTATTCATTACTACTCTGCACATGTTTGACTCATGACCCAAATTGTTGCATATGAAACACTGGCCAATAAAGGTATGACCATTATTCATGTTATTCACTCTATTATTTAGCCTACTTCTGCATTTATTCGCAATATGACCAAATTTATTGCAAGTAAAGAATCTACCATTGAATTTATGAGCATTAGGTTGTCTTACTAGAGGATTATTTGTCTTCTTCTGATTAGGTTTTGCATTGCCTTGTCCAAATCCGAAGAATTCAGCTTTCTCAAATCCAAGTCCTCACATGTCCTTTCCATGTCCCAGACCTTCCAGCATCTCATCAAGCCTTGTTGAGCTAGCATTGAATTTGTCTTTATATTCATTTGCAGTATCAAGTTCATCTCTTAGGGCAACAATTTGTCTCTCAAGTTCTTGACCATTATTCCTTGATTGCATAAATTCAAGCTTCAACTGATCATTGTCATAGGTAATCTTGAAGCATTCATCTGCTCTATCCTTAAATGATTGTGTCAAATTCCCTTCATTCTTCTTCTAGTCTTCAATCTCCTTAGTTAGATTCATCACAATGGATTGCATCTCATTATGGATTGCATCTCATTCTTTAAGGCAACATTTTCTCTCTCAAGCTTGTCAATGTTTTCTTGATACTCCATGCATTGATCTTCTTTCTCCTTCAGCTTGTCCATCACCTCTTTCCTCTTGTCTCTTGAAGTGTTCATGTGATCTTTTAAATCATTAATGAAATCTTTAGATGCATTCAAGTTTCTCTTTAAGGATTTTATCTCATTTCTTGTTGTATCAAGATCCTCAAGTAGCACACTAAGTGCTAGCATATGATGAACCGGTATGATGATAATGTATGTTGTCATTGATGTCAATAAGTATAAGTTAATCAGTATGAATATTGGAAGAAGTTTTTATTGATGTTCAAGTAGGAGAACTGGTATGAAGGGATGAAGTGGACCGTGTCAGGGTTTCACTAAGTGTGACTACCAGTTGGTAGTCTTAGCTCTAGGGCTTCTGGTTTGGGAATCTAGCTTGTGTGATGCAACCGGTGACATTCTGTGATGAGTTAGCTAAGAGATAAGGATTAGATAGAGATGCCATGTATATTTTGTGCACATAAAGAATTTCCTTGAGGATCTTACATGTGAAGATCGATTGCATTACATGTCTACCTTGAGAATGAACATTCTTCTTAGCGGTATGTATAGAGAGCGTGATGAGTTACTGATTTCCATATGTGGTGAAGAATGGACGATGCAGAATGACTTGTGATTTGTTTGAGATTGTTTTATTCTATGCAAAGTGTTTGAATGGTTAGGATTGGACTGTTTGTAATTGTAAACCTAAAATGTTTAGAGTTTAAGGTTTATGTTACCGACATAATTGTTGTCTATAAGGTTGATGATTTTTATTATTGTTTGTGTTGGCAAATGTTGTGTTTGTATCCGAGTGATGAGATACTTGCCAGACCAGTGAGAGGAAAACTACAGAGTGTGATTGCAAAGTAGAGAAGCTGAAAGGGATCTACCTTAGCATGTAGTGTTGTTATCAGATCAAAGCTTTACCTATTGTCTTCCAACCATTTCAATAGTAGGAAAATCCCTTTATTGGGTAGCTTTAACAAGCTTACTGTAAATCCTATAACCAGGTGAGTCAAGATCATTGAGTTCTTCAAATCCTCTAGTGAGGTAACCTTTAACAGGGTTTCAACCTTCAACAGGGTATATAGCCATCTCTTAACCAGGTGATCTTTAACAGGATCGGTTCCTAACAGAACCTTATTGTAAAATATTTAACTGGACTAGGCTCCTAATAGAGCGACCTTCAAAAGAGTTCAAAAACAAGCTTTTGGGTATTCATTCCCACCGTGGTTTTTCCCATTTTGGTTTCCACGTGAAAAATCTGTGTCGTGAGTTGTGCATTTTTCATGTGATGATTGAGTAGTCTTTGTTTAGGTGAATATGCATGCAAAGCTAATGGTTATGGTATTATTGATACAACACATGCATGAGTATATTGGTGAAGTAGTTATCAAGTGTTGAATGTTATTTCAAGTATTCAGTTTTACTGGTTTAGTTGTCTGAAGTCTTACTGTGTTTAACTGGTATTGCCATGGTTAAGTTCAGTGATGAAGACAACTGGTTAGCATTGTTTTAACTTGATAAGTTGTTGATAAGTTTTTGTATGTACTGATTCACACCCCCCCCCCTCTCAGTACCGATTAGGGTATTTGTTGTTAATCATTATTCATCATTTGGTATCAGAGTAACTCTAGGTCCTTGGTGATATAAGATTAACCGCTTGAGGTTAAAGATCTTGCTTTAATGATGAAGAGGGAAGGTCCTAAGTCAATAGAGATAACTTCAAAATATGGAAAGACAGAATGAAGATTTATATCAAGAGTTCGGGTGCTCAACACTGGAGCTATTTTGAGAATTCCTATG
Source organism: Cryptomeria japonica (assembly GCF_030272615.1). Classification (NCBI taxonomy): domain Eukaryota; kingdom Viridiplantae; phylum Streptophyta; class Pinopsida; order Cupressales; family Cupressaceae; genus Cryptomeria; species Cryptomeria japonica. Next base: position 654,319,613 of record NC_081408.1, read on the forward strand.
TAATCCCCATTGGCACTCGAACTGATGATCAAAAAAGAGAGATTCAAGAAAATGGGTAAGTCATGGAAGCCCTTATTAGCAACCTGTCTGATATTGAGTTCATTGATGTACAAGATAAGGACACTCCTAAGGATGTATGGGACACTCTAGAAACCATTTATGGTGGTGATGAGCATGTCAAGCAAGCTAAGGAAGAGAGCCTTAGAGGAAAATTTGAAGACATAAGGATGGTTGAAGGAGAGACCATTCAACAATATGGCATAAGGATAAGGACTATGGTTGGAGATATCAAGAGCACTGGTGGAACAATTGATGATGCCACCATTGTTAGTAAAGTTTTGAGATCATTGTTATCCGTCTATGTAATCAGAGTTACTGCTATTCATGAGCTAAGGTCTATCAACAAAACCAAGGTATTCTTAGACTCTATCATTGGAAAGTTGACTGCATATGAGTTGAATAGCTATGATGGCAGTGTTCAAAAGACTGAGTCGGCTTTTAGAGCATCTGCTGCACCAACCAGAAAAGGAAAAGAAGTAGGTACCAGTTATGAATCCAGGCGATATAGACATATGGATGATGAAGAGATTCTGATGGAGTTTGAAGGTCTTCTTGCCAAGAGACTTCCAAAAGGCACCATAAAATATAGAGGTAAGGTTCCTTAAAAAAAAATTTCCTGTAATAAGATAGGACATATAGTTGTTAACTATCCTAGCAATCACAATAAGGATAAACCAGAGAAGTTTAGAAAGTATAAAGGAGGAAGTAGAAGAAATTGTCTTGTTGTAGTGGATGAAGGTGTTACTGATGAATAATGTGAGGATGAAGAGAATGAGGACATAGTGTTTGTAGTTGTAAAGGAATAAGTGTCTGACAAGAAAGCCCTTGTCTCTCGCATTGACAACTCTAATGAGTGTATTGTTGATAGTGGGTGTTCTCACCACATGACTGGTGACCGGAGAAATTGTTTGTCTCTGGAAGAATATGATGGAGGTGTTGTCCGGTTTGGCAATGATGCACCATGCTTGGTGAAAGGTAAAGGATCCATCTCACTAAATGGAAAGAGCAATGTGGATGATGTCTACTATGTAGAAGGTCTCAAGCATAACCTTTTGAGTGTTGCTCAACTAAATGAAAAAGGACTCATTCTGGAGTTCAAAGGTGGAGTCTACAGTATAATTGGAAAGAGTGGTGAACTTATTGCCACTGGTAGGAAGACCAGAGGTAACTTGTTTCAGTTGAATGCCAAGATTAGTTAGTGTCTGATGGCGAAGTTTGATGACAATTGGATATAGCATAGGATACTTTGTCATATAAACTTTGAAAATATTGTAGAAGCCAGTGAGATCAAGGCAGTAAGAGGATTGCCTTTGCTAAACAAATCAAAGAATTCTTTGTGCAGAGAATGCTAACTTGGGAAGATGTCTTCCTCAACTTTCAAAGGTAAGTCTTTTTCAGTAGAGAACTTACTTGATCATGTGCACACCGATCTATGTGGTCCAATGAAAACAAAAAGTATTCAGGGAGATAGGTATTTCATAATTCTCACTGATGATTGCTCAAGAATGATGTGGGTCACATTCTTGAAAGACAAGTCTGAGGCATTTGGAAAGTTCAAAGCCTTTAGAGCATTGGTAGAGAAGGAATGTGGTCAAAGGATAAAATGCCTACAAACTGATCAAGGAGGTGAATTCACTTCTGATGAATTCTACAAGTACTGTGAAGAGAATGGTATGAAGAGGAAGTTTTCTGCCCCAAGGACACCACAATAGAATGGCATAGCAGAAAGGAATAACATGACTGTAGTTGAAGTGGCCAGAACAATGTTGATCCAAGGAAAGGTTGCTCACACTTTTTGGAGAGAAGCGGTGAGCACTGCAGTCTATACTATGAACTGAGTACTCATCAAGAAAGGTAAAGATAAAACCCCTTATGAGTACTGGATTGGTAAGACTCCCACTATGAGTTATTTTTAAGTATTTTTTAGTAAGTGTTATATTAAGAGAGGTGAGCATCTAAGAAAGTTTGATGCTAAATGTGATGAAGGAATATTTCTAGGATATTCCAATAAGAGTAAAGCTCTCAAGTGCTACAACAATAGGACTCAGAAAATTGTTGAGAGTATCCATGTCAGGGTTGATGAATCCCCTAAGGAGCCTGAGGAAACCTACAGTGAGCAAGTGGAAGATGAACCGGGTGTAGCCTTTTGGGAACTAGTTAAGAAAGAAACAAGCAAAGACCTCAATGTTCTTGTACTGGTAGAAGCTACAGTAGGTGAAGAAGAAGATGGAGAAGAAGAAGAAGAGGAAAAGCAAGCAGAACTAGCTAGGGTCATTCCTAGATATGTGAAACAAAAATCATGATCTGAAGCAGATTATAGGAGATAAAGATGCAAGGATACTCACAAGAAGAAAGGTGAAAGAAAAATCTTGCATGATTTCTGAATTTGAGCCTAATACCACTAGAGAGGCACTTATAGATGAAGACTGGATTAAGGCAATGGAGGAGGAGCTGGACCAGATAGAAAAGAATGCAAAATGATCTTTGGTACCTAGACCGGAACACAAGAATGTCATAGGTACGAAATGAGTCTTTAGGAATAAGCTGAATGAAGAAGGCACAATTGTAAAAAACAAAGCAAGACTTGTATGAAAGGGATATGCTCAGGAAGAGAGAGAAGACTATGGAGAAACCTTTGCCCTAGTGGCTAGACTGGAAGGTGTTCGAATGCCACTTGCATTTGCAGCATTTAAGGGATTTAAGGTATACCAGATGGATGTGAAGTGTGCATTCTTGAATGGAATCCTAGAAGAGGAAGTGTGTATTGAGCAACTAGATGGGTTTGCCTTATCAGAAGATAGTAACATGGTGTGTAGATTACATAAGGCCCTGTATGGATTCAAACAAGCACCAAGGGCATGGTATGAATGGTTACACTCTCATCTTGTGAAGATAGGATTTTAGAGAATAAGTGAGGACAACAACATCTACCTGAAATCTGAAGGTGATCAGATTTTGATCTATGAAGTGTTTGTAGATGACATAATCTTTGGAGGAGATGATGAAATGAGCCATGCATTTGTAGATGAAATGAAGAAAGAATTTGAGATGTCCTTGATTGGAGAGATAAAGTTATTCATTGGTCTACAGATTTAGCAGATAAAAGAGGGAATCTTTATTACCCAGTCCAAGTATGTCAAAGAGGTATTTAAAACCTTTGGCATGGAGGAGAGAAAATCGGTTGGTACATCGATGGTGACCAGCTGCAAATTGACTAAGGAATATGATTCAGTGTTGGTGAATGAGAAGGAGTATCGGTCAATGATCGGTAAGCTGCACTATGTGGTACATAGTAGACCAGATATTGCTCATGTAGTGGACATTGTGGCCCATTTTCAGAAGAGTCTAAGAGAATCCCACTTGGTAGCAGTGAAGAGGATTCTTAGATACCTGAAAGGAATAGTTGATTATGGATTGTGGTATCCATACAATGGTGATTTTAATCTCAAAGTATTTACCGGTGTAGATTGGGCAGGTAATGTGGATGATCGGAAGAGCACAACCGGTGGAGCGTTCTTTCTTGGTGGAAAACTAGTCTCATGGACGAGTAAGAAGAAGAGTTGTATTTCCTAGTCTATAGCTGAAGTGGAGTATGTGGTAGCATTTATGAACTGCACTCAAGCAATTTGGCTGAAACATGCATTGGATGGTTTCCAAGTACCTATATCTAAACCAGTGAGTATATTTTGTGACAACACAAGTGCAATAAATATTCCCAAGAATCCAGTATTGCATGCTTGGACAAAGCACATTGAGATCAAGTATCATTTCTTGAGAGAAAAGGTTCAAAACAAAGAGGTTGTATTAGAACATGTTTCCACTAAGGAGCAACTAGCAGACATATTCACTAAGCCCTTACCAAAGACTACATTTGCCTATTTGAGAGGTGAATTAGGGGTTCTGCCCCTTCATGAAGTAAACTAAAGTTTTGTACTCCACATCAGTCAGGTAGTATAGTGTCAAATCTTTCAGGATTGATGTGTTGAAGGATGATACTCCATAGGGGGAGCACCATAGAGGAGTTTGGAAGCTTGTGCCTCCACTTTGGCATTGCTATCAAAGGGGGAGAAGATATCTGATGATGTATGATATGGGAGAAGATATATGATGTTTAGGGGAGAAGATATCCGATGATGAAGATATATGTTATAATTGCACTGGTCTATATTTTTTTTATAGTTGCAATGCTACACTAAGTATTGCCGTTAATGCGAAAGGGGGAGATTGTTGGCATATGATAAACCGATATGATGATAATGTATGTTGTCATTGATGTCAATAAGTACAGGTGAATTGGTATGAAGATTGAAAGAAGTTGTTATTGATGTTCAAGTAGGAGAACTAGTATGAAGGGATGAAGTGGACTAGTGTCAAGGTTTCTCTAAGTGTGACTATTGGTTGGTAGTCTCAGCTCTAGGGTTTTTGGTTTGGCAATCTAGCTTGTGCAATGCAACTGGTGACATTCTATGATGAGTTAGCTAAGAGATAAGGATGAGATCGAGATGCTATGTCAGTTTTGTGCACGTGAAGGATTTCCTTGAAGATCTTGCATGTGAAGATTGATTGCATTAAATATCTACCTCGAGAATGAAAATTCTTCTTAGCGGTATGTTTAGAGAGCATGATGAGTTACTGATTTCCATATGCAGTGAAGAATGGATGATGTAGAATGACTTGTGATCTGTTTGAGATTGTTTTATTCTATGCAAAGTGTTTGAATGGTCAGGATTGGACCGCTTGTAATTGTAAACCTAAAATGTTCAGGGTTTAGGGTTTATGCTACTGGCCTAATTGTTGTCTATAAGGTCAATGATGTTTTTTATTGTTTGTGTTGGAAAATGTTGTGTTTGTATCTGAGTGATGAGATACTTGCCAGACCTATGAGTGGAAAATTACAGAGTGTGATTGCAGAGTAGAGGAGCTAAAAGGGATCTACCTTAGCATGTAGTGTTGTTATCAGATCAGAGCTTTACCTATTGTCTTTTAACCATTTCAATAGTAGGAAAATCCCTTTACCAGGTAGCTTTAACAGGCTTTTGGTAAATCCTCTAACTAGGTGACTCGGGATCATTGAGTTCTTCAAATCCTCTAGTGAGGTAACCTTTAATAGGGTTTCAACCTTTAACATGGTATATAGCCATCCCTTAACTGGGTGATCTTTAATAGGATCGGTTCCTAACAGAACCTTATTGTAAAGTCTTTAAATGGACTACGCTCCTAACCAAGCGAGCTTCAAAAGAGTTCAAAAACAAGCTTGTGGGTATTCATCCTCACCGTGGTTTTTCCCATTTGGGTTACCACGTGAAAAATTTGTGTGTCATGAGTTGTGCATCTTTCATGGGATGATTGAGCAGTATTTGTTTAGGTGAATATGCATGCAAAGCCAATGGTTATGGTATTACTGATACAACACATGCATGAGTATATTGGTGAAGTAGTTATCAAGTGTGGAATGTTATTTCAAGTATTCAGTTTTACTGGTTTAGTTGTCTGAAGTTTACCTCTGTTTAATCGGTATTGCCATGGTTAAGTTCAGTGATGAAGACAATCGGTTAGGATTGTTTTAACTTGATAAGTTGTTGAGAATTTTTTGTATGTACTGATTCACCCCCCCCTCTCAGTATCGATCAGGGTATTTGTTGTTCATCATTATTCATCACTAAGCTATCTCTAAAAAGTAGAATCCATTGATTCAATCTCTTGAACCTTCCTCAAATGGTTAGGCTTCCTGAGAGGAACTAGGCTCTGATACCCATTGTTGGAATGAAATAATGCTAAGAGGTGGGGGGTGTGAATTAGTGTTCTACCGGTTTTAATTTTTTTTGACTTAATCGTGAACCACCAGAAGCATATGCATGAGAGTGAAATGTAGAGACATACAAAATCAACCACAAAATTATAACATTGGGATTTTTACGTGGAAACCCAAATGGGATTTGAACCCACAATATTATTCCACTATGGCCAGTAGCAAAACAATATTACATGAAGGGTAATGCACTAGAATTCAGACACACTTCCTAGAGCTCACAACTCAATTACAATAAGGACTACAACACTGAAAGTCTCATTGCCTTACAGATCAAATACAATGATGAATTAAAATGAATGAAATCCAAAGTAGCATCTAACAATTCCTGGATGAGTTCTGGTTAAATGAAAAACTTTGATTGTACCACCTCTTCTACTCTGCTTTGTTTTCTATCTTAGTCAGCTACCGGATCAAGAATGCGCACGTGCAAATTCACCAAAGGGATTCTCAATCTCTACTCACTCATATACATCATACCATACACCAAAAATATCTTCTACACTGATCATATATCCACAATCACAAAGTAGATAATTTTCAAGTCGGCTTGTAATGTAACATGTAGAATTGAGTCAGCTTGACTGGATCACCAAAAACATAAGCCGATCACCAAAAATATGATATAATTATGTCTCTATGTTGGCCCTATCATCCCATGCATAATTAATAATGCTGCAATCACTGAAACGCTTCTTGACCAGAACTACTATGTTCAACCTGAAATACCGATTAACTGGTTATCGGTTCACGTCCACTTCTGGTTATCAAGATCCATGATTAACGGATAATATTTAAAGAAGATTTCCCATGAATGAAAACCCTTGAACAACTATTCAAGCATTAGTGTCCACCGGATGAGTGTCAATTTTCAACAACAAATAGATAGACAGAGGTAGATATTGAGAGAAAGATAGCAGGATAGGGAGGGAGAGATCGAGAGGTAGAGAGATAAGTAGAGGAAATAGAGGGGAAGATGTATAAGTAGAGCTCAAGGGAGAGAGAAGATGGGGAATGTGGGACAAAGATAGGTAGATAAGGGATACTTTACTTTAATAAAGTTATAGTATGATTTCTTCAATATTCTTTAATCAATTGAAAGGCTTCTCTATTCACAAAAGTTATAATCATTGGTATGTTTTAGTTGTCTTATGAATATCTTGAAAATCAATAATACGTATCTTGTATATATTTATATATGTTCTAAGCATTTTGTTAGAAGTTGTTTATTGCTAAGAATATGTTCTTTTCTAGAATATGAGAAAGAGACTTAGTCTTTGTTATTCTTGTAGCATATTATATGATGTAATGATTCAAGGCCATAACCTATTAGTGATAAAAAAAACTATGATCTTATCATCAAATGAAATAATACAAAATTCACAACAATACTTTCTTTTATATCATTTTACTAGGCCATGTACGACATTAATATGATCTATCTTTATAATGAGAACATATATAATTGGATCAAACTATGATCAGATGAAATAATACCTCTATTCTATTAAATATCTTTTTGTAATGAAAATATAGTTTGAAAGATATCCAACGTATGTAACTCATAATCCATAGCTGGCTAGAAGGTCTTGTTTTCTTTATAATAAATAATATATCAAAATGAGGAATCTACCATTATGATAGTCAACAATGAAAGAGTGAATTTATAATTTAATAATTTGGGACACTAAGATAACTTCTCTCACATGTTTTTATTTAAGTGTAGGGATATGCACCTACTTGCACACATGTAATGAGTCTATAGCATTGATTTCATACCCAATACATTAATATGATGGTTTCTTCAAGAAACGTATGAGAATATATTCTCACTAGTTGCCTATGCATACAAGCACTAGTCCTTTTTATATGTAAGGGAGGAGGGAGTCTAGGTTCACCTGAAAGGGATAACTACCTGAGAACTATATCAACAATAAATGGTCTTGTTGTGAACAATTCTTTATGGACCTTAAATGTTTATTATTATCAATTGGCAAGTTGAATATCCTCTATGTGAAAACAATCTATATTATGTTAAGTTAAACAAGTCAAGTAGGGTGGTGAATACTGATAGCGTGTAAAATATGCTTGCAACTTATAAAGCCTTAGATAGGGTGATGTAGTGCCATGCAGGTGTCTGTTAGATCTCATGAATTAGATACAGTTCCTAGTCAGATGGCCATACTAGTTAGGAGGTACCTATAGTGTGTAACCAAATAGAGTTTTGTAAGTTCTAAAAACTACCTTCTCAATGGAAATCTAACCTAGTCTTATGTCACACTCTCATGAAGAGTAGGGCCACTTCCAAAAGGAAGTGTGTAGGGAAATGTCAAGTTTGTGGTTAGAGGGAAAACACTTGATCAGTGCTCTCCCCCTCATAGACAATTCCAAAACTTTTATGAGATTCCAAATTGGCAAGCATAAAATTTAGTAAACTCCATTCCTTTCTCATTTAAATATGTTATTTAATTTGTGTTGATGAATAATTCTTGTTTTATTTACATGTACATGTATTTCATTTCATAACGACTTGTTTAAATGCATCTTTGAATCAAAATGTTGGAAATTTTTAAATTTTTGTTTTCACAAGTTATTTAATATCTATTTTATTAGATAGTATTATTCTTGAAATTCTTTAAGTTAGATTTATCTTTCTACAACTCAATTAAGAATATACACCATAGTATGCACAACCTCCTTCCAATAAATATCGGATGGATTACCATCTTTCAACACTATTTTAGCCATCTCTTGAATAGTCATATTTTTCCTTTCAACAATCACATTCTGCTATGGTGTCCTAGGAGAACATGGTGTCTCCTAATACCATGCTCTTCACAAAATATTTCAAACTAATTTGAAGTAAATTTATCTCCTCTATCAAACCATAGTAATTTGATCTTAGCATCCATTTTATTTTAAACCATAGATTTGAAAATATTAAATCTATCTAAAGCTTCTGATTTCTCCTTTAAAAAAGTAATGCATATCATTATATACTAATAATCAAGTTTCATAAAGTAATTTTCACCATTAAGTTCCCTTTCCTATAGGTCCACATAGATTAGTATGTATCATATACAGAGGTTATGAAGTGTAAAACTCTGGAAACTCCTTACTCTTAAATCTTGTCTTTATCCATTTTTGCATCTGACATTTCTTGCTTATAGGTTTTGCTGGTTTGGTAATCTTTGGCAAGCAACATGTGTGAAACTAATCTTCACCAAGTTATTAGAGTTTGTGTGTCTAATCCTCTTTTTTTAAAGCCAAGATTCACCAATCAAAGAAATTAAATAGCCACCATCTATAGCTTCCTTCAACTAGTACATTTTTCCATCAGTTCGTGTTCCTTCTGCAATCAGTCTTCTAGAGTCGGCTTTTTTGAAATCACAAACCTTATCATTAAATTTAATTCTATATCATTTATTGTAAATCTAACTAACACTAAGAATATTGTGCCTCAAACCCTTAACATATAGAACATCCTTCATATTTATCTTTCCATCAATAGATATTGTCCCTTTACCATAGACCTGAGCAGATTCTACATCACCAAACTTAACTAATCCATCACTTTTGTTTTGAAAATTTTTGGTTAACAAATTTGGTTTCTCAAAATAATTCAAAAAACTAACTCTTACTACAGAACAAAAAAAATTAGGTAGGGGTCCCATGAGGGGGCTTAAATCTCTATTTTTAAGGAAGAGGTGGTCCCATGAATAAAAAAATTGTGTTGTAGGATTATTTGGAATCTTTTCCAATAGAAGCCCCTAATTTTTAGGAATGCAAATTTGATCGGGTGAAAAAGAGGCGAGGATAGAAATTGCCCCACTAGCTTAGGGATGTTATCTTCCACTTTTCAAACATCTAAGTTTTATTTCTATTAAAAGATAATTTTGGAGGGAAATGAATTATTTTTACTTATTTTTATTATGCACATAGTATAGAAGACAAATATATTATATTCAGGAGACCACCAACTTCCTAAAATTGTGGAGCTTAAATTTTTAAGCTGAACCACACTACAAAATTCATTGGACTAGTAGCTTTAAAAAAATTCTAAAATATATAAACAACTCCAGCTCTATTTTTTAGGAAGCCCCCCTCCATGGGATCCAAGCCTTAAAATAATCTAACAATTTGAAAAAATGCATAACTAGCTTATATTAGCTTCCCTCTAAACTTTAATGCGTTAAAACTCCAACTTAGAACTAAACTCAATTGATTTTGTTATAAAAGTAAATACTTTGGTATGCTTTTAACCTAAAAGAAAAAAGAGGCATCTAATACCTATTCATCACCATGAAACAGGAATGCAACAAATAAAGAAAAGTAATACACAAAACTATGAAAATCTACTTGAATAACTCTTCCAATTTTGTCTCAACACAAAAGCTAAAAATATTGGAACCTTTTCACAAAAGACCATCACCAATCTTTAATCAGTATATTAGTAATTGATAACTAAAATAAAACCATACATCTAACAATTTTTGAGTCAAGATATTATTTTTATGAAATTATCACATAGACAATACTATCATAAGAAAATAATCTTGTTCTTTGTATACAGACCAAAAGATGATAATACAGAAGCACCAAACTCAATATATCTTTCCATTAAATTCTTAGAACTTCTTTTAAAAATGGCAACATAGTACTAAATTTCTCCAAAATCTAGACCCTTCAAATTTCCACAGAGTGCCTCTTTATAGGTTACAAAAGGTAATTGCTGTCTTTTAAGTAATAGTTTCTTTTAATGAACTAGTTTTCTAAAATAAATCTTTTGAATAATTAATGTTAACTTAAACACAAAGAAACTTTTAAAAAATAAATATTAAAATAAAGTCTCTTAAACATAAGACAGATTAAAGCATTAATATATTAAAGAACCAATCAAGATTGAGTTGGTGGATCGATACCTATCTAGACAAGTGGAGATGACTGAGAAGCTACACTTGTCATTGTTTGAAATCTTTGTAGATCTTTAGTGATGGAGCTATAATAGTGTAAAATTAGGGTTTCAACAATTAAGATAATAAAACCAATATATTAAAAGGGGTGATCCCAATATATCTAGCTACAATCCAAAGAGGAAAAGGGCTGAAATTAGGATTAGATTCACTAGTTTTTAGTTTGCCCCTTGGGCCCTCTTTCTAGTTGAATGTTGGATGTAAATTATGAAATTAGAGAAAAGACAAGGGATAATTGAAGTAAATAGATGAAAAAAATTGTTACAGATGTCCAAAAGTGCCATAGGCAGGGATGTAGGCAAAAGAAGAGATTTAGAATTTGTTCCCCAAAGTTTGGGCTACTTTTCTAAGACTGGGTAGTAGAGATTCGCCCTAGTCCTCCGAATTTCACTCTGTCAAAAGCTAAACCCATTCCTTCCACAAAAAAAGAAATAAGACAATATTATGGATAGGGGTTTGCCTTAGGTGAAACCTCAGTTTAGGAATTAACCTTTAATTGACTAATGTAAATATTCAAGTAAATGCTAGGAGATATACCTCAGATCTGCAATGGTTGATAGAAGGATTGTTGATGCAATTCTTTTTTATTATAGTTACAAATTTTGAATGTAAAGGCATGACAAATACATGAACATGAAAGACCTAAGGCCCAAAGCACAAAGGTGTGTGACACCTAGGGCCAACTCAGGTATGTCCGGCTGAACTCAGTTCAGTCGGACTCCTTGGGCATCGTGTGGCCCCTTTTGTTTGGCCGAACTCAGTTCGGCCAAACTGAGTTTGGTCAGACAAATGTTTTTATAAACCCAAAATTCGGCCAACCCCCCTCATTTGCATTATGAGCTACTTGGGAGTTCTGCCGAACACAAGAAGAGATTAACTCAAACCCCCTTCTTGCCAAGTAGGTTTTATTTTTTTATTTTTTATTTTTTTTGTTTTCTAGTTACAATTTAAAAAATTAATTTATTTATTGTTTTAAATTTTTTTATTTGTAGATATAATTGAAAATATTAATTTATTTATTGTTTTTAATTTTTTTGTTAGTGTAGTTAAAATTAAAAATAATAATTTTTTTATTGTTTTTATTTTTTTGTAGTTATAATTAAAAAATTTATTTATTTATTGTTTTCAAAAATTAGGAAAATTAAACTTACCTAAATTTGAAAACATCGACACATAGACACATAAAACACCATACACACATACATATTGAAATCAAACTTACCAAAATTAAACATACACCCATACACACATACCCTAGAAACCCTTAACATACACACGTACACCCATACACACATATGCACATACACTCATACACATATACACACATACACACATGCATACACACATATGCATGCACCCATAAACCCTAAACCTTACACACACACATATGCCCGTACACACCCACATATATGCACACCCTACATCCTTAACCGTATACACACATGCACCCATACACACACACATACACACACCCATACACACATACACATGCATGCATACGTATGTGTACATGTACACATACACACACATGCATGCATATGTACATGTATGTGTATTTGTATGTGTATATGTACACGTATCCATAATTGCCCATACACACACCCATACACACATACGCATGCACCCATAAACCCTAAACCCTACACACACACACCCATACACACACCCTACACCCTAAACCATACACACATTTGCACCCATACACACAGACATACACACAACCATACACCCATACACCCATACACATGCATGCATACGTACATGTACATTTACACATACACACACATGCATCCATACGTAGATGTATGTGTATGTGTATGTGTATGTGTATGTGTATGTGTATGTGTATGTGTATGTGTATGTGTATGTGTATGTGTATGTGTATGTGTATGTGTATGTGTATGTGTATGTCTATTTTAATGTCTATGTGTATGTGTGTATGTGTACACATACACACATATGCCCATACACACATACGCATGTACCCATAAACCCTAAACCCTACACACAGACACATACACCCATACATACACACACCCTACACCCTAAACCATACACACACGTGCACCCATACACACACATACACACACCCATACACCCATACACACATACACATGCATGCATACGTACATGTACATGTACACATACACAGATGCATGCATACATGCACGTATGTGTATGTGTATGTGTATGTGTATGTGTATGTGTATGTGTATGTGTATGTGTATGTGTATGTCTACATGTGTATGTGTACATGTGTATGTGTATGTGTATGTGTATGTGTATGTGTATGTGTATGTGTATGTGTATGTGTATGTGTATGTGTATGTGTATGTGTGTATGTGTATGTATACGCACATACGCCCATACACACATACACACACCGATACACACATACTCATGCACCCATAAACCCTACACACACACACACACACACACATACTCCCATACACACACACACATACACACACCCTACACCCTAAACTGTACACACACATGGACCCATACACACACATGCATACACACATACATATACATGCATATGTACATATACATGTACACATACACACACATGCATGCTTATGCACATGTATGTGTATGTGTATGTGTATGTGCATGTGTATGTGTATGTGTATGTGTATGTGTATGTGTATGTGTATGTGTATGTGTATGTGTACTCACATATGCCCATAAACACATACAGATGCACCCATAAACCCTAAATAATACATACACACACACATACACACAACCTACACCCTAAATCGTACACACACATGTACCCATACACACACATGCATACACACACCCATACACACATACACATGCATGCATATGTACATGTACAATTATGTTTATGTGTATGTGTATGTGTATGTGTATGTGTATGTGTATGTGTATGTGTATGTGTATGTGTATGTGTATGTGTGTGTATGTGTATGTGTATGTGTATGTGTATGTGTATGTTTATGCATGCATGCATGTATGTATTTAATTTTAATGTTGCTTTAAATTGAATATTTGAAAATAGTGTGTATGCTGCTTTAATTTTAATGTGTATTTGAATTATTTAAAAATAGTTAAATTGAATTATTAATATTTGCTTTTATTACACATGTATAGATATTTTTCCACATGGATGATCATATGTCAGATAGTAGTGTTCACCGTGAGGGTGCCGACCACACATCTGGATAGTCTAGTCCAATTCTCTCTACTGATTCACAACGTAGGTCTTGGCTTTATGCCAAGACCATTCTTTCCTTGCAGAGGTCCATAGACACCCTTGATACCAGCATACTTTCCGCCCCTGCCCATCCTAATAAGGAAAGTTTAAAGGCTATTAGGGATCAGATACTTTCCATGATTGAGACCATTAGGACATACAATCCTTATGATAAGATCATTATTGATTCCTTCTATGCATCCCTTTCTAGGAGTGTGACTGGCATGGTGATTTGGGATACCGTCAACATGAGTGTTTCTATTACACGGGTCCATACCATGTTCTTTGACTATAAGATACATACAAGGAGGATTAGGGGTTATTTAGTGACCAGATGCATTGATCCAATGGTGTCCCCTTTCATTTATTGTAGATGGTTGACAGCTCATGGTAGGTGGCCGTAGAAGAATGAGTTGCCACTCTATTTCTGCAAACAATTGTTTGCAAAATTTCATATGGCCCTAGATGTGGATTATACTAGTATACTAGGGAATGCAGGACAGGGTAGGGGGGGCTTTGTGATAGGTACAAATGACCAAAGGCATCGACACTCGTTAATAAATGAGCATTAGTTTCCCAAAACCTTTTGGTTTTACTAAAATGCTTGGAGTTAGCACAAGTAGCCGATGCAGCAACAAATGATACCAGATGAGTATTTACTCCAGCATCATAGAGATTGCCACACATGTTGGTCAGATGATATCTGATCGCATTGGGAGATATCTATTATGGTCCCAAACTACCATTCCATGAGATACAGAGGTGATGTCTAGCAATGGCACTGGTCCTTATGCTCGTTTGGACATACCATCTCCTGTTGACAGAGGTTGATCCTTTATAGCAGATGAGTGTGTTATTGTGTAGTGACCTATTGGATGCATATACATACATAAACATATACACATACACATACATAGATATACATGCACACACACACATATACATACACACATACACACCCATACATGTACAATACATACACACACATACATACACATGTATACATGCACACACACATACATACATACATACATACATACATACATACATACATACACACATGCATGCACACATGCACACATGCATACATACACACACATACATGTACACATAGATACACACACACATACATACACATACACACATACATACATACATATGTATACATGTAAACATAGATGCAGATACACACACATACACATAGATACATACACATACATACATACACACACATACACACACATACACACACATACACACACATACACATAGATACATACACATACATACATACACAGACATACACACACATACACACACATACACACACATACACATAGATACATACACATACATAAATACACACACATACATAGATACACATAGATACACATAGATACATACGCATACATACATACACACACATACACATAGATGCACATGCAAACAATACATACATGAACACACACATACATGCACATACACACACATACACACATATATACACACATGCACACACACATAAATACATGCACATACATACACATATATGCACACACACATAAATTCACACATGCATACACACACATACACTCATACACACATACACACACACACACACACACATAAACATATACACATACACATACACAGATACACATGCACACACATATACATACACACATACACACATACACACCCATACATGCACACATACATACACACACACATACACATATGCACACACACACACACATAAAATACACATACACACATACATACACACATACATACACACATACACATACACACACACATGCACACACATACACATACACACACATACATATACACATGCACACACATACACACATATATACACACACATACATACACACGTACACATACATATACACACATACATACACATATAGAGAGTATACACATACACACATATATACACACATTCACATGCATGCATACACATATGCACACACATACACATACATACACATATACACACATGCATACACATACACATACACATACACATACACATACACATACACATACACATACACATACACATACACATACACATACACACACCCATACACATACGTGCACATATACATACATACACATCCATACACATACCCATACATGCACATACACATACACATCCATACACATACCCATACATGCACATACACATACACATCCATACACATACCCATACATGCACACATATATATACACACACATACTAATCCATTTCAAACATTACAAACAAGAAGACACAATGTTCATTACAACTAGTGATAATATAAAAATTAACGTGACCATTATGTATGTTCATAGGCCAATCTTAGCCTAGTTTCCATGGGTCTTTAAACACAATCCAAAACACATCAAACACTTTCTTATCCTAAGGTCAATGTTCTCATGGTCATAACTTCAGCCCACAACCTAGAATCTCCATCAGCTCAAGTTTAGGGACACCTTGAGGGGTGTATTCACTAATTTTTCCTTTTTCGTGAGTGGACAGCTAGGGGCCTCTAGGACTTGAAGGATGACCCTATCACCCTCTCCTTGGAAAGATACAAGTATCTTATGCTAAGTCAAGGATTTCTGTCTCATCCCATAGGAGCCTTATGGTGAGTTTCTTAGGGGGAAAACCATCTATCCCCTTGCACTGAAGCTATCAAGATGTTCAGACAAAAAAAGGGTCGGCCACTACTCTAAGGTGTTGAGTGGAGGAACTTCTATGGAACTTGGTATCTACCCATGTGGCGGTAGCTCATTCAATAACCCACTCCTCATTCTCCACACAAGTGCATACACATAGTGCAGATACTAGGGAGTATCGTTGGTGTAAATACATGTCACCAAGGCATCGCGACTTTCGCCTAACGTATTAATTTTTATAGCTTGTAGAAGAAAGTACTACTTGGGTCCTTCCACTCTCACTGGCCTTATGGGCTTCTCATGAGGGCAAGACCTTCTACTCAAAAAGAAGATGATAACAATTTCTTTTACACACAATGACCAATGGAAGACGAGGGGAGTTCAAATACTTTTTTTATCATCTTTAGGGTTCTATCTAAACACAAAGCATGTGAAAGGCATAAAACACTTCAAACAATCTAATTAACCCCAAAATGGAATAAATACGTGAACCTAATTAAACCAGAAAGGAAAAATAGACAGTCATATAGAAAAAAATTCAAATAGTACTTAAATGAAAAATGCGTAAAAACTCAAATTGTACACGTAATTTAAATATTAAAATATAAATAAATTAAATTTAACATCAAATTTTTTTTCAATTGAATAAAAAATACCTTGTAAAAATCATCAACAATGCGTCCAAATGGTTGTCAAATTTAGCCTGATAATCCAGCAGTTGGCTTTGCAAATAAAACAAAAAAACAGACAAAAAAAATCATTTTGTCCCCTGGTCGGGTGGGGGCCAAGGTTTCGTGCCCATGTGTTCAGTCGAACTCAGTTTGGCTGAACAGACCGAGGTGGCCTGCCATGTGGCACCAAAAAGACCACTTTTGTGCATTTTTGCTAGATTCAACTTCTAGCTAATTTTTCATCAATTTGAACAATTTTTTTTTTAAACAAAAAACACCCTTTTGTAGATCTCTAAGTCACGATTTTGGTGATATAATATTTTTTACTATTTTGATAATTTTGAATATTTTTTATTAATTAAACATTGTGAGTAGATTTTTAAAGTAAAAAAAGAGGTTGATTAGAAATTAAAAAATAAGTATTAAATAAAATTTAAAAATAATTTAAAAATAATTTTTCACAAGATGAGAGAATCTTATCGAAAAGGGTATTATTTTTTTGGTTAATTATAAATTTACTAGTCAAGAAGTGGTGCCAGCCAAAAACTATCAAATTTAGTTATGTTGGACTTCAAAATATTATAAAGAGAAAAAGATACATCAAAATTTTAAAAAATATATATTATTTAACACTGCATATACATGTTCTCTACTTGGAAGAAAATTCAGAAAAAAAATAAGTCCATTTTCATTTTCTTGTGTGGCGTCGACTAGAACCCCTAATTTTCAGCATTTTTCATGTATATTTGAAATTATAAAAAACATATCAATTTTTTTTCTGAAAAAAATTGAAAAATAAAAGACATAAATTTCATTAATATTTCTACATTTGGTCAGTTTACGTCATTTCAAAATTCAAGTTAGAAATGTCACTTTTTTATGGTTGAAGTTAAATAGTTTTAGTTTTGTTGGCTGGTGCCTTTATAAAAGAGTAACACAAGATTGTTCTTTTACCCCTAATCAAACACACATGCTTGAATGAATATTGATGTAACTTTGCTCCATAATGATTGAAGGATAAAATGTTTCCTTGAATTCTTGATAATGTTGGATGATGAATTCTTGAATGCACTAGTGCTAGGAATAGTCTTAGATCTAAAATGAATTGATAGGATTTCTCTATATAGGGTTCCCTATATAAATTACTAATTAGGCTCACCTTCAATGGTCAAGTGTAACCGTAGGGACTAAATTCCATTGGGGAAGGAGAGAGCCCACTCGGTCCTAAATTGGAACCTGTTAAAGGAGGACCAAGGTGATGGAGGTCCCCTAGTCAAGGACCAGGGTTCCCCACACCATGGTCCTCCAAACATAGGATTAGAAACTTAGAGACTGGGAGAGGGTTTCTCTAGGACAAGGCCCACTCAATGGTTTCAATAGAGTACATTAAGGTTGGATTAAAGAGGACCAAAATGGACTTAGGGGAATGGAGATAGGACATGCTAAAGTAGGAGCACAAACATGAGGTGTGAATCATATCAATTATAATTTATAGTGCTACACTTATCCCTCACTTTAACAGAAGGATGACCTATGCAAATTCTCATTATAAAGTAGAAAAATGAAAGAAAATAGAAACTAGGAGTGAGATCACAAGGAGATAAGGTATCAATAATTTTGAGGAACCAAGTCCCAAATCTTAGGATCATAACTTATGCAATCACATGCAAGGACACACAAAACAAGAGAAAGAGAAAAATCAAAACAGAGACAAAAGACATAAAACACAAGGGGTTAGTACTAAGAACAAAAAGGCTCCAGGTCAACTAGTTGAAGAGACCTCGATCATCATTCTTATAATTCTATCACAAGAACACAAGTGGTCACATAAAAAGAGCAAGAACATTCATCAAGTGATGAACCATGATCTACAAATATAAAATCTACAAGTTCATGGGGAGGAGAAAAGAGAGGAAGGACTAATATTGATTTGTCACAATAAATTCAATTCATTCAATACTAGATTCATCCTAGTTTCCAGCCATAAGCATAGAGCTCTTTAGCCTAAATGGTGCACATTCACCCAAGATACATAGCCCAATCTCATTAAAACTTGGTTGATCAAGCCTTTCTTAGTTCATTGGATTCCTACCAAATTATTTTACCCATTAACAACACAAAACAATACATTATTTCACTCAAACCCTTAATCACCTAGGTTGTCCCTACATTATGAAACACACTGTCTTGAATATCTTTCTCATACAATCAAACCCTGGTCTATCCATTGGTTAGAGTATGAGTAGCATTAACATAGACCTCTCCACAAAATTTCACAAATTTTCAATGATGGAAACTCTCAAAAACATTTTTTCTTGTTGGCTAGAAACCCTAGTTTCAAAACAGGACAATCAAGAGCAAAAATGCTATAACTTGAGGAAAATAAAATGAAATCACTCCAAACCAATCTAATTTGAAACTATAAATATAGTTAAAAAAATTCCAATTGGTTTCAGGCATGTATCTATCTATAAAAGGTTGCACAACATGTTTCTCACAAACTATTCACTGAAAAAATCCAGTAAAGAAAAGGCAACCCATAGTAAAAATATTATATCTTACACAAAACTCCATAATAAAAATAAAAACAATTGGATTTGGAAGGTAAGATCCATATTCAACTTTTCCAATCAAGTGCAAGCTTGTACTGTACTGTACAAATCTATACAAAGCTTTCTTTTAGACTGTTACACATGAAAGATATAGAAAATGCAGTCTAGTAACTATCCAAATAAGGTTATTTTTATTCCAATCACTTATTATGTCCTTTCTCAAGTATACATGCTTGTTTTCATGAATTTACATCCTTCTAACTACTCTCAAACTTATTACCACTTACCGTTTTTCCAAAAATGCTAAAATGTATACACTTTTGTTTACAACTTAGGGAAAAAGCATGGAGTTGTGTCACACTTTGGGACAACTGAGGGTAGTTCAGTTGAACTCAGTCTGACTGGACTACCTCTGAGTTGCGTGGCACCACATGGTGCTTGTGTGGCACTAAAATGGTGCTAGAAGTCCAGTTGGACTTTCTTAGTTCAAATGCTTTCATTCATAAAAAAATCAAATTTTCTTTAATTGTTAAAACTAAGGTTAGTTCGGCTAGGCTAAGTTCGGTCGGACTCAGTCTGACTAGACTAGGCTATGTGTCATGTGATGTGGCACAAAAAAGGTGAAAAACTGTGTATTTTTAAAACTTTTCACTTCTGCTCCATTTTTCTTCAAGCAAAATACTTTTTTACAAAAATCGAAAAATACCCCTTTTTAGAGCTCGAAATTTCAAATCTAGATATAATTTTTTTTAGTGTTTTGATTAATTTTAATATTTTTTATTAATTAAACATTGCAAGTAGCTTTTAAAATTAAAAAAGAGGTTGATTAGAAATTTAAAAAACTATATTAAATGATATTAAAAAATTAAAAAAAAAAAATTCACTAGATGAGAGAATCCTCTCGAAAAGGGTATTTTTTTTGGTTAATGATAAATTTTGTAGTCAAAAGGTGACGTTGAATGAAAACTGTCAAATTTAGCTATGTTGGACTTCAAAATATTATAACGATACAAATATACATTAAAATTAAATTATTTTCTAACACTCTATATATATGTTCTCTATTTGGAAAAAAAATTAGAAAAAATAAAGTTCATTTTCATTTTTTTGGTGATGCCGACCAGAATCCCTGATTTTCACCATTTTTCAGCAATGAAAAAGAATATCATTTTTTTTAAAATTTAAAAAATAATAGACCTAAATTTCATTAATATTTCTACATTTGATCAGTTTACAACATTTCCAAATTTAATTTATAAATGTCACTTTTATGTGGTTGAAGTTAAATAGTTTTAGTTGTGCTGGTTGGTTCCTTTATAAAAGTGTGACACAGGGTTGTGCTTTTACCCCTTATCAACTTCTCACCTAGCTCAATTCTAAAACATGAAAATGCACAACCTAAGAACCATATGAACTGCATGGTCTCTGAATATCTTATTATTGACAAGCAAATCCAAAACTAAGGTTAAGTCCTGAACAAAAACTGACTCTTTACAAGCCAAAATTGGATTAGGAAGTTCAAATTGGATTTGGGAGGGAAAATCCAATTTTTAAATTGATGGACTCAATGACCAACTTAACCTATTGAAGTGGACCTCAAAGATCCCCTAAGACCTACATCAACTCAAAAAAATCCTTAAACATAAAGAGGAAGACAAAAAAAGTATCAACAAAGGATTCTCCTATATCAGTTATGCTAGGTGATCTATGAGAAGAGGAGAAAAAAATGCCATGGATTCGACAGGCTAGTAAGTTGTGTTATGCTATGTGACCCACGGGAACATGAATAATCATGGTACAACAAGGTGTATTATATTATGTAATTCATTTAAATAAGGAGAATCCAAATTGTCTAACAATCCATGTTATGCTAGTTCCACTCATCTTGAGAAAATAAGAGTTGAAAGTTCTAGAAAGTTGTGTTATGCTAGTCAACTCACCCTGCTACATATGTCATTGTCTAGTTTCAAGCGTTATGCATCTTCTATAAGAGCTAGTTTTGATTTTGAGCATGCAATAACCTGTATAAGACATGTAATAAAAAAAAAATTGTTTGTATTTGGGAGCATCTCATATAAGAGTTAGGCCTACTTTTAAGAATTTATACCTCGTATAAGACATCTAAAAGGTTTGTGTTTGGTTTCAAGAATGAAGCATCTCATATAAGAGTTAGGTCTAGTTTCAAGAATGTACACCCCATAAAAGACATCCAAAATAAAATATATATTACAAAGAGGGTGATATGTATACCTCCCCCTTAAGATGTCAAGATATCACAATTAGGAGTAAATGGGGCAACATCCTTAGAGGCCATCAGATACTAGTAAGATACCAAGGCTGAAGACAACCCAAAATCCTTAGAAACATCGTCCTCATCTCATTTTGGTAGCTCCACTTCCTTAGAGGGAGGGTTAGTGAAAATATTCTACCTCACTCCTCTAATAGGGTTGAAACAGGTAGGAACAAGCTTGGGCTTAGATGAAGAAGCAACATTGAGGTCAGGTTTCACAATAGGGGCACCCAATAGCTCCACCAATAAATTAGAATTAGATGAGGGAGAAGGAGGAATAGCAAGGGCCCATTGGATGGGAATAAAGACAAATTGAAATTGTAATTCATTGAGTGGCTATAGAAGGAAATTATCGAAAACCTAGATCTCCTTTGTATAATGGAATGAAAAACAACATATACCTAATAGGGTAAGATTTGTTGAATGAAATTCATGATAGTTTAATATCATTGGAGTCTCCTTTATTTTTTGATTAATAAAAAGTAGGATAGGACAAAACCTTTACAAAATCGCTAAACAACAACACCTAGGGAACATGAGGAATGTTCAACCAGTGAAAAATAAAAAAACATCAACATCAACGAGGAACCACCAAAAAACTAGTCAAAAACCAAAGACAAAACTAGAGAACAAAAACCAACCAACCACCTGCCAAAGACACAAATGGATGGTCTACTAAGTAGAGGCATTAATCTCTTTCCAATCTTTACACCAACCAATGAAATTATTAAAAAAATAAAAAAAATTAGAATCCTTAACAGAGGTCAAAGTACCAAAATCTAAAGTAGCCTTGATTGTTGAGTCAAGGTCCTCCATCATAGAAGAGGGAGATATTTAATTTCTCTTTCACTTTTCTTTCCTATAATCAATTTCCTCCTATATAGCCTGCAAGGAGACTGGATTCTTCAAAGCCATCCCCTAGCTTAGCATAAATAGTTTCTCAATTTTATACCTTAGGGACTCATAGCTTTCCTTCAGCTCGGCCACTACCTTACTCTCATCCCTCTAAGAAAATTTTTCACTAAATTTATTAACGTCCCCTCGACCTTGTCCCAGTTCTTTAATTTTCCAACCATATTGCTAACAGCCTCCTAGACCCATTTATCATTTTCCTCCATTGTCTATTTATCATCTCTAACACTCACCTCTGCAATTTACTCAAGCCTATTATTATTTCATATATCCACATTAAACTATGAGAAGAGCCACTTAATAACCAAGTCCCATCATCCAATGATCTCACCAAACCTCGACACCTTAGCATCCAAGCTGGTGGGGTCGAGAACAAGGTTGGAGATATCCTAATTAGGGCCTAAGGGCGAAACCTCCTTAGAGGCCATAGGATACTAGTTAGATGTTGAGGCCGAGGAGGACCCAAAATTCTCATAAGAATCCTTCTCATCCAATTTTAGTGTCTCCACTTCCTTAGAGGGAGAGTTAGTGGAAATTGTCTGCTTCACTCGTCTAATAGGGTTGAAACGGGTAAGAACAAGCTTGAGCTTAGACAAAGAAGTAGCATTGAGGTTAGGTTTCACAATAGGGGAACCCAATAGCTCCACCACTAAATGAGAATTAGATGGTGAGCCAAAGAGAATAATAGGGGCCCATTGGATTGGGATAAAGCCAAATGGAAGTTTTAAATCCTAATAATCAACCATTGATGTAGGGGAAGGGAACTTTTTAACATGGCCCTAGCAACCAATTCAGACAAAGAAGAACAAAACCGATAGACAAAATTCATTTTTATGTTGTACCTAAGATGAAAGTCTTCTCATAATTCATATTATTGTTCACTAGTGTTAAAGAGCCTACACAAACCAAAGCTTATTACGCAAGAAATCCATCCACCCAATAACACTCTTAAACTCTCTTTCACAATAGAAGAGAAAGAAAAGTAAGCTCCACAGTGCTAATCAAGAGGAGAACCAAACTGGAAACTCCAACTAGTAATCCAAATCGAGCGATATAGTGAGTGGTAAAATTTGTAGAGATTAAAGGGAAAAGCCCTCCCATAGAAAAATAAAGGACCGATGTGCGGGCTACCTCAATAGGGTTTGGAAGGCTAATTGTAAATGTCACATGTTTGAATCCCTTGAGGAACTTTTTCTCTCTTATTAAGTTCACCAATTCCACATCGTGTTTTATTTTTACATAAATGAATTCAACAATGACCATACTACATGCCCCCACTGCCACACTCATCAGCCTTGACTCCAACACAACTTTTATGCCTAATTTTCTAGGGCCCTTGCCAATCATTAGTCATGTTGTTCTCACAACTTCCTTGTTCACTCCTAGAATAGATGCCCGTAGCCATTGCCCTCTTTTTCAGTAATTTTATTTTTCTTCTAGACACTTTGTGGGGAAGATGAAGGCATGGCAACAACAATGTAGGAATTTCTAGGGTTTGGTTTTGGAGAAGGCATGGCAATGACAAGGTTTGAATTTTGAGGCTTTAAAATTGGTAATTCCTCTATAATCCCACCTCCTAATTCCTTCATCATTCACTTCAATTCCACTATCTCCAACTAAAAAATAGACAGGTTGGTTACATTGTTCTCCTTTTTTGTTGTTGCAAGTCCTAATGTTGAGACAATTTTGCAAGTACAATGATAAAACTAGTTCTTGCACCTAGGTGAGGTGCAATGGGTAGCACCGGTAGTAATTTATATTATTTTCAATGTTAGATTAAGATGTACAAATGCAAAACACTTCAAAAAACATTTGCCAGAGTTGTTTGTGTGGTTGGCTCTTGAAAATACGTTGGATAGCTAATCTTTGTGAGAATTGCCTACAAAATAGAAATTCATTTACACTTAAAACTAAGAATTTTTGTGCATTGAAGTAAGTGAAAAAGATTGGAGATGCCTGCCCTTTTTTAGTAAGAGGTGTTCCTTGTATCGAAATGTGATGGTTTTCGTGAGCCCTAGGTGCAAAATAGAAATTTGTTAAGAGTTTATATCGAGGGTATTTATAGATTAAGGTAATTGAGCAAGGTTGAAGAAACATAGTTTATTTTTTATAAGCATAGTTGTTGTAGTTGAGCTTCTTCCTTTTTTCTTATGATTGTGTATGAATTATTATGCATTTTTGCATACTTCTTGTAGGAGAATGCACTATTAGTCAACTCCCAACAACTTTCTCATGTCTTTTTACAATCATAAATTTGAAACTATTTGCAACTATTCTCTTAGGACAAACATAATTTTTAAATACTTAAAAGATCTATCACCTTTTATGCAATTGACAAGATGTAAGTGGACTAAATTATTAATAAGAGAGTCATTGAATAGGAAAGCATAATATAAAACCTTACAGATAATTAAATTATTTACAAGCTAAATTTTCAATTAATTGAGCTTTTTAATATATTTTTAAAACAAGAGATTCTACTTATTTTACATGTAACTTGATCATGTATCAAAGTTCATTTTAGATTTATGAATATTTTCATCTATTGTTTCAAGGGTCAATTTAAGATCTCTTAATCCAATTCTTTTTTGGAGAGAACCAAATTTTAAATCAAGAATTCCACATGGTAAGTGTTCAAATTGCACTTAAATAAAACTATATGTTTCTTTTCTAAATGGTAGACTACCTTCATTAGTTTTCTACTGCCCTCAAATATTTTGATATCAATTTGGATATCTTTCTTTCCCAATTTAGAGGCAAATAATCTATTGGACAACCTTTTTCCTGGATTAAAAATAGAGTTTCTCATTATTATTTGGGAGACTAAATAGACATTTAGATGTATTAAAATGAAAATAAATTTTGTTTAAAATTTAGGCCCATTTTGTGACAATTAGCGTTGCCCAATAGGAGGAGGAATAACTTAGCCCCCTAGAGTTGGTTCTATGGTGAGCAATAATCCAGTTTTTGTTAGGCTAGGATAGGGAATCATGCCCCTTCCCATGGTTCCATATGCTTCATAGCCAATGCATGTTTCACTCCCAAATGGTAAGACTCTATCTGAATTTGGGCATTCCATTGGTGAATTGGGTTGTGAGATTGGGTTTAATTGATTTTCAATTCATATGGACTCAAAGGATTCTAATTTTATTTGGATTTGGTTATTTTAATTCATATGTGAAGTGGGCTTGTAAAATATTTTGAGATGATGGATGTTCTTTAGGTCAAATTGTTGTTTAGTAGTTGTTTTTTCAAAAAAAATCTTTAAGATCTTAAAAAAATTGGGAGATAAAACCTAGGTTTTATGCCTATCAAAATATAGAAACTTGCATGCAATGTGTTAATAGATTGCAACAAAATAATAGGAGGGCTCAAACCTTCAAATATTTGAAATTCTCTCTTCAATACAAAGATTGTATTAAAATTATGGCATAATCTCAATGTTAATAACCAATGAATAGTTGATTGTAATGCTTAGGTCAAGTATCATTTGGAGGTAGTTATATCAACACAGGCACCCATGAGATAGTAATAGATTTTGATTAAAATAAATTCATGCGAGATAAAACATAAAATCTAAGAATCTAAATAATGATGAATATAATAAATCAATATATATAACTATTATTTCAAGTCTAAATTCTTTTCAATAAGTTTAATTTAATTTTAATATATACAAATTAAAAGTTCAATTTATTTAGAATCAAATTTTGAATCTGAACATTTATAATATTTATCAATACATTTTCAATTATAATAATGTTATCCTAAATAAAAACTATTTAAATTTTAAATAAAAAATAAACGCAATTTATTTGAAATAAAATTCTCTCATTTTTAAAAGAGACATTGTAAGTCAAAATTATTTATAGTGATCTATATAACCTTCCAGAAGGTAGATTATATATACAATCTACTGTAAAATAATCTATAATTTTAAAATAAGAATTTTAATTTGATTTTCAAATAGAATACACAATAAAATTTTCTTAATACTCATAAAATAACATAAAATTAATATTTTTTTACATTCTAAATTATATTAATTTGAACTAAAAATTATTTATTGATATCTTTTTGTTTTTGATTAAAAAAGAAGGGGTTTTGAAAGGGCCTTGACCCTTGTACAATAGGATAGATCAGATAGCACTATAAAACAACAAGAGACAACCAAGATGAATAGAAAACGAACAACAAAAGACATCAGAACTTACAAACACCCAGCCCCAAGTTAAGGTGGTTTAAAGACAAATTGTTCCAATGATTTTTGTTTCATGGAGCATGAGTTAACAAGCTCTAAGCTTTTTCTCTTCACCCAAGGAGGAGAATAGGTATTTAAAATTGAAACCAAAGAAGAGGTGTTCATCTTCTCACAATCAATAGGGGATTTCCCTCTATTTTCAGCCCTTTGAGCAGCCTTGTCATAGCCACCAAAAGGCTTCCATTTGTCATTCTTGGGGAAACTAGCAGTAGAGTGACCCAGTTTACAATAGCAATGGTAAAAAATAGAGGAGTCTTAAAAAACAATAGGCTACACACACACTCCAAAGTTGGAGTGAAGAGAAACCTGAGAAGGGAGCTCCTTGTTTTTCTCCATAAGCACACAAAAATGAGCATAGATCAAACACTTCTTAAATTTTGTGACAGAATCAACATTAAGATACTGTCCAAAATTGTTTGCAATGAGTAGAAAAACTTCCTCATCCCAAAATTCTAAAGGAAGCTCTAGCAACTGGACCCACACAAGGAACTTACTAGTATCTTCCTTCAAAGGATTAAATCTAGGGTCCCAATGATTAAGGCTAAGTCCAATGTGCCCCATAAACCAAGGACCATCTAAAAGGGTCCTGGAGCAGTCATTCAAATTTGAAAAGGAGAGTAAGAAGAAATTGTTAAGTATAGCAGAAACCTCAACCTTACCTCCTAGGTTCCACCTCTGATCCATTTGTCTTCTCATGACATCTATTTTGGGACAATTCCCGCAAAATTTCTTAACAAGAGAGTTTCTGAATGAAGCCTCTATCCTATAAGAAAGCAAGTTTGTGATATCAATTTACATCCCATCCTCCACAATCTATGTAGGAACAAAAGACTCAGGGGAAGTAAACATCCCTTCAACCTCAACATCCACCCCCAACTGAGGGGTAAAAAGATTAGACCCTTCAACTATATCTTGTGTAGGAGAAACAGTCTCCAAGCACATCACAATAGGAGCAACAGTCACACCACCAACACTAGGGGAATCCATCACACCAATATTGAGAGAAGACACAATGTCAGAGGAGGCCTCAGGCAGGCTAAGACAACTCACACCCAACAAAGCATTATCATTCTGCAAGAAAGGAACACAAATCCCAAAAGCATTGGGAGTCCTTCCAAGAGCAAGAGGGGAGACCTCATCATCCACCATCACAGGGTCTTTAGGTTCAGGAAGAAGAAAGCCCCTCTGAAGGATGAGCCCAAGCCCACCCCCATCAAAAAAAGCTACAACATATTTGGAACCCAAAACAAAATAATTCAGCTAGACCCTCTGTTTTGCCTCTTGCCAAAGAGAAAAGAGGGAAATGTCTTCATCATCTTACATGTCTTCCAATAGAGTATCAAGGAGGAGCTCCTCCATATCCTCAATGGGATCACTAAACCCACAAGCCTCAGCAAACATGCCATCATCAAAGAAACCACTAATAGTGTTGCAAAGGGCAGTCGTTCCACAACCAGGTTGAGCAACAGGTGCCAAAGCCAAAGGATCATTCACATACTTCCCATTATTGTCATCTGCACCTTCCTCTACATCGCAGGTCAAAGAGCACCCACCTACCGATGCTCTTGCGATTAGGGTTTTCGCCGCCTTGGCCTTCCTTGCACACATTTGCATTGTTAATTAAACTTTATGATTTGAACCTAAAATTTTATCATTTGAAACAAGGATGTAAGAACTACATATCTTTTTGTTAGGAGTTTTTGTGGCATTGAGTTTATTTAATGTTATTATGTGTTTACTTGTATGTGCTGGAATTTATTTCCTTTCCATGTTTACATGTTTATTTCCCAGTTATGTCTTAAAATATTCCAATATAGCAAATCTAATTGAGAAATATGAATGGGCACGATATTATTTTTGAATATAAAGTAGTCATAGGGCTAGATTAAATTCATGTTAAAGAAGAATTAGATGCTAGTCTACCATAGCTAATTGTGAATGACGAAAATAATTTTGTATGTTTTCGTGGGAAAATCATCATTGAAAGGATTAATATTTCGAGTTGGAATAATATTCTGAAGAATTTAATTTTTTTACGACATGAAAAATATCATTTTGTGTGAGATCATCTTCTATCGCTATGTTGTGTAAAAGAAAAGAATGAGTCTTTCTTGTTCATTTTCAGTATCTATGAATCTCATTTGATGTCGGGGATTTATTGATTATTATTTAAAAGTCAATGAAATACAATTCCTTTCTATCATTACCTCATTCTTTTGCCTAATTATTTTATTTTTCTGAATTATGCAATGGTCTTCAAGATCAGTGGTTGTGTAAAGAAAAAATCTAGATCGGGGTTTTCCTATTTTTTTCTTTTGGAAGAGGAAGGCAATTCGTTTGTTGCTTGGATCTCAAGGATCTTATGTAGGAAAAATGAGCAATATCCATGAGATCAGATCTTGATGACACATTTTAGAAACTTGCTAACAGTTTGATGTATCTTGTAGCAACAAAATCGGATATTATGTATGGTGTTAGTCTAATTTTAAAGTAAATGGAGAAAATGGGCTATGGAATATTGTATTCCATAATTAATGATTTTGTTGATAGTGATTGATTAATCTAGGATATTTATTTTATTGTAGATTAGGTACAATTGTGTGAGCAACACAATAGAAACCTATAATATAATTCCATTAGCTAAAGTGGAGTATGTTCTAACAACATCTGCAACATGTCAAGTAGTTTGGATGTGAAGAGTATTCAAATATTTAATGCATGATCTAGAAGTAACAACACCAATCTCTTGTAGTAAAAAACTCATCTATTTCATTTTGAAAGAATAATATTTTTCATAAGAGGAGAAATCACATCAATACAATATATCACTACATTTGAGAGCTACTAAATGATGGAGAAATCAACTTCAAGTTTTCTAAATCCAGTTGTACCAATTGGAAAATAAATTTAAAAAGACATTATTAGTGTTAGAATATTTTCATTATAGTCCATCTTCTAAGATAATCTTGCATTTGTTGATTTCCTTTTAGACTCAAAGTTGCTTGGGTACATGACCATATCCTAGATAGAAATTACAATTATAGTTGTTCTCCCTTGCACTATAAAATGAGTATTCTATTTTATGTTGATCATGGGAGATTAATGGAATTATTTTCTTAGCCAAATTATGTGCACTTGATGTGTTATTTACTTGCATGTTGAGTGTGCTCTTATTGAATTCCAACAATTCTTCCAATACAATCATCCCATAAGTTGATACTCTGATTTTGACATAGTATTAGAGAATTGGATTAGCATTCATAAAGTTTGTGTCAAATAAGTCCTTTGGTTCTACTTTTGTCTCATTTGGGGAGATTTTTTCCCTAATGGACTTTTTGTCTTCCCCTATTTCATGATATTTTTCTTGTACATATCTAAGTTATGCTTAACGAGGGTATTAGTGTTGAATATAGCTTCTGGGTAATATTCTAGGTAGATAAGTTTACATAATATGGTTTTCTTATTTACTCATTATTGCGTTAAATATTGCATGCCCCTAATCTTAGTTTAGTACAATTTAGGCCTATTCTTAGGTTACTTCTCCTTGATTATGGAATGTAGTTGATCTCAATTGGACTATAAATAGGTTCACATGATATAATTTCCATCATTTGGATTATTCATAGCTACCAATCCATCTTTCTATTGCCTGCATATTATTTTTAATTTCTCAACTTGTCAATACTAGCATTTGATTTAGAGGTTCTAGTCAATATGACATGGTAACTTAAATTTTTAAAGTACTAATTTAGGAAAAACTTGCTTATGTATGAAACAAATAAAGTGGTAAAATAAAAGGGTATCTTTCTATATATGTATGATTCTCATGTTCATATGTATGGGGTATTGTAATCATGAACTGATGTAAATTTCAACTTTGGGAGAAGAGGATTCATCATGATTTGGTATTTATTTCAATCCTTATTTTCTCAAAATAATCTTAGAGAAATATTTATCTTTAGGGAAAGGGATTGAGTTCATTATTTCCTAGAGCATGATCTATGGTGCTATCTACTTGGCCTCATTCCAAAGTCAAGTGACTTTTAATAGAATACACTCTTATAAATGAAACTAAGACCTCTATTGTAGATATTTTATGTGCATATACTCATGGGATGATCATGTTACTACTTATTAAGTTTCCATTAGTTTTATATCCAAAGTCATTCTATATACTCTAGTCGGTTACCTCTACTGAAACATTCAGTTGGTATGCACAGAGCCCAGTATACACCGAGCTGTCTACCGAGTAACATTCCATGTCTACCGAGTAGCAATAATGATACATCGAGTTGATATACACTGAGTGAAACGTGTTACCAGATTCATTGAACCTAGACACACATGTGCAAATGTGTTACAAGATCAAGGAACATAGAACCGTTATCACATTGGAAATTGCACTTAAGGATTGTGTATGATTTTGAGGTCATTTAACCAATGAAGTATTTTGTATAGTTATTCATTCAATAAATCATGTTTGTAAGATCGATGCAATGAACCAGGTCACCGACATAAGAGATCTATTATACAGCATGGTTTGAGATCAGATAAGGTGTGACAAAAAAAGAGATATATGAAGTAAGACATGTGTGATACATAAGAAAGCATTGAGTGTTATGACTATTACAGAGACACAGAGGTCACCAAGAAGGATTTCAGAGAACAATCAAAGAACAGAGTAAACAAAAGGGTTTACCAAGTTATTCTATGGGTTACCGAGGTCTGCTATAAGCAAGGTAATCTAATTTTGAGCACATAGAATCTGCTATAACATTTCAGATGTAAAGTTGTAGATATTTGTAATGATTTATTGTAATATTTTGAAGTTGTAAGAGAAACCTTTAACAGGGTAAAAGACTCTAATAAAGTCTATAAATTGTAAATCCTTTAACCAGGTGCAATATTTAGAATAAATGTTGTAAAATCCTTTAGCAAGGTAGATCTAAAGATCTTGATACTCCTAACAGGGTAAGCTATCAGAAATAGCTAAACATGTAGCTCTAACCGAGCACTCTTTATTATTGTTGTAGTGAAGTTGTGGGTGCCATCCCCAACATAGTTTTTCTCTCTAACCAAGAGTTCCTTTGTAACCAAAATATATGTGTTATGGAGTGAATCATGTATGATTGTTATTTATTTGTTTTAGCTTTATGTTATGTTACAACAATTTTTGGTTTATGCATAACAGTAAAGATATTGTTGATAAAAGGATTTGAAGTACTGATTAACCCCTCCCCTCTCAGTACATTAGTTTTCCATATTGGGCCTAACAATTGGTATCAGAGCTTGAGTCTTGGAAAAGGGTTTAACAACCTAAAGAGAAAGATCTTATCAATGGAAGGCTACAAAGAATCTCAGAGAATTGTGTACCTACAAGAAGAGTTGGATCATGCTAATCAAGTGATTGCAGACATGCAAAGACAAATGCAAAAATCATTGAAAGTGTGAAGAAGATTATCTGATGATTTACAAGACTCTCAAGAGCTAGTGGAACAAATTGAAACATCATCTGAGAATAGTATATCTGAAGAAACTGAAGAGATGATTAGACAACTGAAAGAAAAGAACAAAGCACTTACTGATAAGCTAAAAGTAATGAAAAGAGGACATGAACATTCCAGCACATAGATGACTGAAAATCTTGATGCATTGAGGATAGCTGAGGATAAAGTAAGAGATCTAGAAAGAGAAAAACAACAGCTTGAAGCATTAGTATCTGAAAAGAATGATGAAATCACTAGGATGATTGGAATACAAAGTGATCTATTAGATCAATTAGGTTATGCACATCATGAAGCAAAACTGAAGGATGATGAGAATCAAGCATTGAAACTTGAAGTATCAAGGTTGACCAATGAACTTGAAATAGAAAAGAAATCCAAGGAAACACTAAAAAGGAGTTATGAAGAATCACAGATGTTGGATGAGCAACTGAATACAAGAAGACCCAACAAAGATGTAGGACTCGGTTACAAAGGAAAAGACTCTACCGAGAAGGGAATTCATACAACCGAGAGAGGAGAATCATCAAAGCAAGCTAGAAATAAGAAGAATATCAAAGAAAAAAAGCCTATTTGCAACTACTGTGGAAATCAAGGTCATACTGCTAACTTGTGCCGAATCAGAAAAGGTAAGCAACCAGATGTCACTAAGTCTAATGGTTATTGTTACAATTGCAATAAATATGGCCACACAT
Organism: Cryptomeria japonica; assembly: GCF_030272615.1. Taxonomy (NCBI): domain Eukaryota; kingdom Viridiplantae; phylum Streptophyta; class Pinopsida; order Cupressales; family Cupressaceae; genus Cryptomeria; species Cryptomeria japonica. The sequence goes on from NC_081408.1 coordinate 654,353,254, forward strand.
CTAACCAATGTAGGACAAAGTCTGTTAACAATTATCAAAAGGAAAAATTCAAAGGGTTTTGTAAAAACTGCAATAGATATGGACATAGTACCGAGAAGTGTTGTCTTAAGAAAAAGAACTATATGTGGTTTGCACACCGAGCAAATGCTAGAGGTTACCAAACTCACATAGATCCTTACCAACAGTACTCTGCAGTACCATGGCATTACAATACAAGGATATGGTGTGAATGTTGTGGAAGATATGGACATATAAGTGCCAACTACTTTATAAGGTTTGGAATGAACAACTGAAGATCATGGAGAAATCCTGGTATGGCATGTTTTCATTGTCACAAAATTGGACACGTGGCTAGAGATTGCAGAGATCAACCTAGAGGAGATATTGAAGAAATAAAAGGCAAATTACAGATGATTTGGAAAAAGAAGGAAATTGTGTCAAATGAAGAAAGCACCTTACCTACCGAGTTAGGTGCACCTATTCCAAATTAATTGGTAAAGGTATGAAGGGACTACACACTCTCTAAGGTTAAATCTTAATAGTTCCTATTTTATCATGCACTTAATTCAAAATCAGCATAACTAAAGATGCATTAGGAAATTTGAAATTTTATCAATTCTTTTTGAGCAATAGTCAAGTTGGTAAAAACAGGAAGTCTATCTAGTCGGTAAATACAAGAAGACTGGCTACTCGGTAAAAGCAAAAATTGGTTTAAGGGAACCAAGTGCATTTAATGTCTTTTGACCTAACTACACGAAGCTGGATAAGGTATATTGTGTACTTAAAGTATTGCACGGTCATTTTACACTTACCAAGTTTTGAGAGAACAGAGCAAAGCAAATTCAAAGGTATTTACATCAATCACAACGCATTATCAAGATAGTCTACTGATCATATCAAGTTGTTATTATTTTCTAAGTAGAAAGCGTCTGCCATTTGAAAGTTTTCAAACCCTAAGGATCTTTTGTTAGTATTTATCTGAAATCTGCAATGGCACCTAAGATCTAGAATCTCATTTTTGTTGAGAACATCAAAAAGCCCTCACTGAAATACTCTTTAACTCCCAAAATTGCATCTGAACCGGATGACAAAACTACATTTTCACTCATTCTAGATAGAGTTTTATTAGTCGAGGATGTGAGATTCTTCACTAAGTGTTGTGTTGAGGAACTAGGTCATGCTGAAATCAAGGACACATATGATGAATTGTGTACCGATGGGAAATTGGATAGCAAATTTGAACACATCAAAATCAAGGGATTGACCAAAGCCCTAACCTATCTCCATGTATTCAAACCCCAATGGATCAAGTTTGTTCTAAGAAGAGTTCATGATGACTTCATGTGGCTAGAAGAGAAACCATTTAAGATCACCAAGGAAATCATTCATTTGATCACCAGTTACTCTATTTATGATCATGCCCGAGCTCAGAAAATGATATCACAGAAGGAATTGATCAGCTTAACCAGAGTAGAATCTGATTGCAGGGGATTGAAATTGAACAAGGTAACAGATGCAGAGCTAAAGTTTGCCATTAGAGTAATAGGTTATTGTTTCTTCTAATCAGCAAGGGAAAACAGTGTACCCTGTGCAATAGTAGACTTAGCTTATAAAATTGTGAAGAAAGGCATGAAAATTGATTTATGTGAGGTATTGTTGAAAAAACTGTTTGAGATTCTCAATACCATAAGGAAGCCAAAGAAGAACTATTCGGCTAATACACTGAAGTTTGTATCATTGTTAATATGCATATTTTTCTATTTTGATAAATTCTTTCCATCAGTCAGTAAAGTAGTTTGGGAGCTACACCGACCAATCACCCATCAAACCAATGACCTCATCAAGAAGCTAGGTGATAATTTTAATGATATTATGGATGATTACTTTAGCAAGTTTCAAGAGAAGATGCATAACAGGTACCGAATTCCACCCAAGTTAGTAGATAAATACAAGGATGACATATGTTTTGAAGTGGACACTGATTACTGCTATGTTAATTTTGTGGAATTGAGAACTCAATCTTTACCACCTATGGGTTATGAGATTGATTTTGACATCACACAACAATAGATAGATGCTTTTCTTACATTACCAAGGCATGCTACCAAGCTGAGGAATGGAACATGTGAAGAAGTGAAGGAAAAAGTACAAATGAGGATTGTAGTACACAAGGCTACAATGAAGGCAAGGAAAATGATCAAGGTATTAACGGAGAAATTTGGAGAAGGTTCTTCCTCCACACCTGTCAAGGGCACTATAGCCATCACTGAAGAGGAATCTAAAACCCAAGAGGCAGCTATAACACTAAGCACCGAATTGCCTAAAGGGAAAGTTTTGAAAAGAAAGAAACAGAATACATCAAATGTATCACCGAATCCTCTAGCAAAGTGACCTAACACAAGATCATCTGCAGCATCACCAAGTAAGAAACCAAAGAATGTTGCCACACCAAAGGTAACAAAAACTTACAAGAAATCTACTCAAGGACTCATTTTGGCTAAAGAGTCCAGTGACACTGAATCTGAAGATGCAAGTAAATTTCAAATTGTCAAGAGCAAAAAGGTAAATGTACATAGTGTTGAAAACTTTTTCTGCTAATCTAAAGCAATATGGTGGATTTGGAGCATTTAGATATGTTAAATATGAATCCAGATCTGATGATGAAAAGAGACAAATAGAAGAAGCTGTCATCTGCACACTATTGAAATTCTGATTGGCCCCATTGGAATTATCTCAATCTCTTCCAAATGAATTATATTTACATATTGATAATAGGTGGAAGTATGCCATGGACTTAGAAAAATAGATGAGAGAAAGAAGTCTAGTACATCTTTTCCCAAACATGTCAGTAGATGAGATCACCGAACATCTGAAAAACTACCACACAAAATTCCTAGTCAGGCAAAGAGCCTTGAAATTGATGAATGGCCTTTACTTGGATGTAGAGAATGAGACCAAGGCAAAATGGCAGGAAATCTTTTGAAACAAGAATGATGGTGAGCAAGCTGAAGTTGAAATAGTTGATGTCACTGAGCAAGATACTGATATCACCGAGCAGGACCCTGCTAACACTATACAAGTAGATGAGGATATCATGGACACCGAGGTACCTGAACAGGAAATGATCGAAGGGAATGCATATGCCAAACTGGTATCTAGTGAGTCAGTTTTGGAGTAAGTTTAGCCCTATCCTCTGGTCACTCAGTCTATTTCAACCGAGGCCCCTTAGGATACGAAACAAGGCATAGAAGGTCACACGTCTATAGAAGGAGAAACTGCTTCTCAAGCCATTGAAGAATAGACCTCTCAAGCTCCATCTAGCATTGAAAATGTTACAACCGAGACACAAAAGGACACTACAGTGGCTAAAGGAACCAACCAAAGTGTTTCCTCTACCAAGCAACCTATCGAAGGTCAACAAGCCTCACAAGCCATTGCTTTAGTTCAACCGATGAAAGGTAAAGAAAAGAAGATGAAAAAGCATAGTTTCAAATTAGATTTGTCTAAACCAATAGTGTTGCCCAATGTTGATATATCTAAATTAAAAGGGCAAGCACTCATTGAATTCAGTGAACTATGCAAAGCCAAAGCCAAACAGGAGAAGCAAATGGCTATTCAAAAGAAAAATAAAGTACTTCAGAAGGTGAAGGCACTCTTAACCGATATGCTACCTGAAGCAACAGTGACAAAAGATGTCACCATCCACATTCAACTAGATGAACTCCTAACCGAGATAGAGACATTTGGAGTAGATGCATCCAAATATTTGAGAAAGTTAAAGGACAAAGAGCTCACTGCTAAAATGATTGAAGAGGTACAGAAAGCTATTGCCATTGGCAAAGTTAAACTTGTCAAATTTATTGCTGAGTTGTCCCCTCAACTCAAGCACATTCTTTATTTATTTCAGAAACTCTATAAATTCTCTCTATTCATTAAGGACATCAAAAATAAAACTGAAGTGATTGAGAAAGAGATCACCGATCTCTCTACTAAGTTGACCACTGAGCCACACTCTATTCAGAATTTTTATACCAAGCTACAACAGCTCATGGCTCAAAAATTGGAACTAAGGAATGAAGAACACAAGATAAGGATGGACATAATGACACTTCAGACATTATTCATTCCTCATCTTTCATCCGTCCAAGAGCATATCAACAAAGCTACCTCCCTATCCACTCAGCAAGAGGGAAGCACCTTAGATGGACTAATTTCACTGTTAGCTGACATTATAGCTCAAAATTCACTCATGGACAGTGTCAAGGATGCCCTCTCTACCACCCTTACCAATGCCAAGACAAAGTACAAATCCATTTTTGACCAGTTGCCACCACCGAATGGTAACTAAGTTTAGATGTTTGCCAAAAATGGGGAGTGAGTATAGTATCAAAGTATATGGGGGGATGTAGTATATAGGGGGAGTATACTGAGCAGGAATAAAGTATTCATAATTTTGATAGAAGAGTAGTAAACCAAGAAGTTACCACAGAACATTGATCACCGAGCATGCAAAATCAAAGTTTTGTACAGTATAGTGATAAGGGGAGTATATCTAAATATACTATTTCATTGACTAATGTATATACTGTATGTTTAGTCCATATTTTGCAAGTATATAGATTTTTGAGCTATGACTTTGAAAGTAGTTTTGTCAAACATCTCAACTAATGTCAAAAGGGGAGATTGTTACTACTTATTAATTTGCCATTAGTTTTATATCCAAAGTCATTCTATATACTCTAGCCGGTTACCTCTACTGAAACATTCAATCGGTATGCACGGAGCAGTCGGTTAAAGAAGAAAGTATTCACAGAGCCCAGTATACACTGAGTTGTCTACCGAGTAACATTCCATGTCTACCAAGCAGAAATAATGATACACCGAGTTGATATACACCGAGTGAAACGTCTTACCAGATTCATTGAACCTAGAAACACAAGTGGACACATGTTACAAGATCGAGGAACATAGAACCGTTATCACATTGGAAATCGCACTTAAGGATTGTGTATGATTTTGAAGTCATTTAACCAATGAAATATTTTGTATAGTTAATCATTTGATAAATCATGTTTGTAAGATCGATGCAATGAACCAGGTCACCAACATAAGAGATCTATTTATACAACATGGTTTGAGATCAGATAAGGTGTGACAAAAAAAAGATATAGAGGTGTATGAAGTAAGACATGTGTGATACATAAGAAAGCATTGAGTGTTATGACTGTTATAGAGACACAGAGGTCACCAAGAAGGATTTCAGAGAACAATCAAAGAACAGAGTAAACAGAAGGGTTTACCAAGTTATTCTATGGGTTACTGAGGTATGCTATTGTAGCGTCCTAAAATTGTGAAACTTGCAATTTCGACTGCATTTGGGTCTTCACGATGGCGGCGCAACACTGAACCTGAATGGAGACCCCGAAACTTGTTCATGACATCAAAAACTACATTTTTCAGCACTCTGGCCTGATCCTCCTTGCACCCCACTGTCCCTGGAGGTAGGACCATGGCGCCCAGCGCCTTGGTCCCTGGCCCTATTTTGGGCCCGATCTCTTTTGGGGCTTCGGGTCTTTAAGTTTGCAAATTGGAAAATAATATTTCCTGGTCGGCCTAAGGTCGGGAAAATCAGTCTTTCAACCCTAATTGACAAGTATAAAAACTGCATTTCCTCTCTCATTTTGGGAGGAAGAGAAAAAAAAGGTGAAAACGATATTCAAGCATTCAAGCATTCAAGCATTCCTTCAAGCAATTGAGCATTCTAAGTCTCCATTCAAGGCTAAGTGTTGCATTCAAGACAAGGATTCAACCATTGAAGAGGAGATCACTTACAACATACAACATACAACATACTACATACATTACGCCTTCGCATGTAAGAATACAAACATTCTTACAACAAGGTATCAGTACTTGTTTACATTACAAACATTTACATTTACAACATTCTCATTTCTTGGTTAATTCCAGAACTGGGGTTTGACCTAAAGGCAAACCCCTCATCCCTAACCCCCCAATCGTCCTCTCTTTTCTGTGTGTAGGTTGCAGGTACGCAACTGTAATTGAAGATCTAGAATCCTTGTGCAGAGACGAACAGATCCCCCTTCGTTTTGCGGATTTTTCGGAGGACCGTGTGCACGTCGGGAGCCATTGTCCCGTCAACTTTCGCTCAAATTTGCAGAACAGCACCGTCTCGACATTTTACTGCTAATTCCAAGTCCGTAGCTTCATCCCATATCCCTATCTCTGTTTATAAGCGAATCTTTCCTACTTTACATGCATTCCTAGTTCAATCATTCTTTCCACATTTCTTTACAAAAGAGGGTATCCTTGATGTCTTAACCCCTGAAACTCATTTAGAATCCAATCTTGCATTGTGTGGGATTGGATCTTGTGGGTTTCAACCCCTCTTTTGAATGTAAAGTCTCTCCTAAGTGAAAACCATCAACCCTAGTGACTCTCCCTTCTCTCTCCTTGGAGTTGGGGAGGGGAGAACGACTAGGGTTCGATTTTTCCGCTTTACATTTTGGTGAACCCGACGTGAACATCCTCATTCTGATTATTCATGGTTAGATCTAAAAATTTTGCTTCCTTAATTAGATTTCCATGTTTGATCTTTTGCAAATTTTAGAGGTTGATTGCATAAAAACCCTAAAATTTTCTTTTCAAGTAATTAAACTTGTGAAACGTTTAATTGTTAATGCTTGTTTCAGATCTACCCTTCTATTGCAAATTGTCAATTCATATTTGTGCTTTAATTCTGAAAATTAAGTGGTTAAATGTCAAAACCCTAATTTTTAAGACCTTCTTGATTCAACCTTTGACTGATAATTTCACTAATCAAAACACCTCCAAATCGGCTGTAACTTTGGATTCCGCAATAAAATCACAATATCTTTCATCCCTAAAAATTTGGAAAAAAGTTGCGAGGACCGTGTGCACCTTGAGCGCCATCATCCTTGATATTTTTTCCGAAATTTCGAGAGCTAGATCTTACTGTATTTTTCTGCTAAAATCCAGAATTTTGGCTGATTTTATCAATTTTAACACTCTCAAAATTAAAGTTGAAGTTGGTCTAGTGATTGCTTGGATTGAGGCTTCTAATCATTCAAAAATTGTTGAAATTGAAATTTGTGTCAAAATTGTGTTTCTTACTGTCCTAAATCTGAAAAGTGTGTTAGCATTCATTCGAAATTTTAGTGTTTTATTCAAATTTTTGCAATTTGTGACTTTTCAAATTAAGTGTTTAATTGCAACAACCTTGATTTCCATTTTCAAATTCGAATTTTGCATGAAATCGAGTCAACTTTTAAATTTCGAAACTTGCATTGCTTTCAGCATTCCCTCTAAAATCATAAAATTCAAAATTTCAGTTTCCCCCTCTTTTTTCAAAATTCAAATTTTGCATTTTTCAACAATCTTGGTAGGGTTCAATTTTGAGATTGCAACTTTAATTTGGCCTATCTATAGATCGTAAAATCACTCAATTTTTTCAGATTAGCTTTAAAATCATCATAACTTTCATCCCTGAAAATTTTGAAAAAAGTTGCGAGGACCGTGTGCACTCCGTTCGCCACGGTCCCGAACATTTTTTTCAAAATTTCGGGAGATTGTCCTGATTGCATTTAACAGCTTAAATCTAGGAGATTGGCTGATTTTATTGAAATTTGCTACCTCTAAAATTCAAAATCTTCTCTCTTTCTTTAGTGCATGAGTTTTACAACAATAAGTCCTACTTACACTATTCCCATTAGACGAAGCCTTAGAATTAAGTCTTTCCAAGGTGTAATTACCGAGGAGATGGAACCTAATTTGAATGGCCTTTTTAACGAGGACATGGGTAATTCCTCTAATCCTCTTAATGATGAAGAAGCTCTCCATGAGGCTTCTGAAGAACAACTTTCAAAATTGGATAACCAATTTGATGATTTTCGACAATGGATGTCTCAAGAATACCCCGATAGTCAAGCTCTTTCATTAATTGAGGGTCTAAAACGTATGGTTCAAAGTGATAAGAATGGAATTGATATTTTGCATGGTATTGCACACATTGTGGATTCGAATGTGATGCCTATGAAAAGTTGTGCTGAAACCTTAGGTTACACACAACCTCCTACTCAAGTTAATCATTCTATTCCTTTGACAACTCCTATTGCTAGTATACCTACTTTTACATCAAACATAATGACTACTTCAATACAAGACATTCCTCCTATGATCACTAGTCATGGGGGAAATCCTTCTTCTTCAATCAACCCTCTTCCTTCATTCAATCCAACTTCTTCATTCATTCCTTCAATGAGTGTTCCTCTTATATCTCCACAAATGAACATGACGCAAGGGGACAATTCATTTAACCATTCCATTCCTCCTTGTAGTGTTCCTCCTTTCCAATCATCTCCTATGACTAACTATCATAGTGTCCCACCACCTTACTCTCTACCTTCTTTCAATAACATAACACCTCCATCACAATCTAATATGAACTCTTCGACTGAAGCGACCATTAACGATCTTGCACAAACTGTCTCTTCTTTACAGCAACAAATTGCCTCTATGAATCAATCTAAGTTTAGTGTGCCCACATTTGATGTTGCGAGCCCACTTTCTCTTGACATTGTTCAAGCTATCCCCCCTAAACATGTTGAAATTCCGCATTTGGAGCTTTATAATGGTAAGGGTGATCCTCTAACACATGTTAAGACCTTTCAAACAATATGTACTGATTTTGCTTATGACCAAAGGTTGCTTGCAAAACTGTTTACTAGAAAATTAAGAGATAAAGCCCTACAATGGTATTTCTCGTTGCCTTCTTATTCTATTACTTCTTTCAAACAACTTGCAAATGCTTTTATTCAACAATTTCAAAACAATATAAGTCCTAAAGTTACTTTGATTGATTTAATGCATTGTAAACAAGGTGTTAAAGAAAAAGTGATTGATTTCATTGGTAGATATAAGCATTTGTATGCTCAAATTTCTTTTCCAGTGCCTGACAATGATATTCAAAGAATCTTTATTTCTAATTTACAAAAAGACATTAGAGAAAAACTCCTATTTTCTGAGTTTACTTCTTTCCAACAGTTGTGTGCAACTCTTCACAATTATCAACTGACTGTGAGTCAAATGGAACAAGCAAATCCTATGGCTCCGAGTGATAAGGGTGATAGTAGTCAACAACCATTTGGGAAGTTTAAACCGAATAGAGAGTCCATTAAATTCAATGAAAACATCATCAACAACAATGTGAATGCCGCATCAGGTGTGCCTCCTATTTCTAAGTTTTTCAGGAAAGAAAGAAAGTTTACTCCTTTGAATGAATCATTGCATAGTATTATGAATAAGTTATTGGAACAAAATGTGCTTACTCTTCCTCCTATAAGGCAAATAGATCCTGCAAAGATTAATTCACCCTATTTTGATAACAAATCCTTTTGTCAATTTCATCGTCATCCTGGGCATGATACTAAAAAATGTTTTGCTTTAAAGGGTAAAATTCAAGATTTGATTGATAATAATACTATTTCTGTTTCTGGAGTGAATGATAAAGGCAATACATCTGTAGCTCCTCCTAACCAAAATCTTCAAATTTTTACTGATCCATTGCCTTCTCATACCTCTAATGCGATTAATACTACTGATTCCTCTGTCTCACCTGATGATCTTGTGTCTATGACTCCGAATGTGATTAACTTTGTAGAGCAGCAGAAAATCCCTAAAGAACTTTCCATCACATTTGATTCCAGTGAGACTATCAGGGCACCTGATGGTCCTTTATATATAGTTGCAAAAGTCAAGAATACACCTTGCCGTGGAGTGCTTATTGATCCTTCTTGTATGGTTAATATCATTACTGAAGAATTTCTTTTTACTTTGCAATTGAATCAAGTGATCTATGATGAAACAAATGTGGTTGTGAAACTATTTGATGCATTTTCTTCTCCTGCAATTGGTTCTATTACATTACCTATTGAGGTCCATAACAAATCCCTTGATGTGGACTTTGCTGTTATTCCATCATCCGAACAATTTCATGTGAAGCTAGGCTATCCTTGGCTATCTTCCATGAAAGCTATTGCTTCTCCTATTCACAAGTGTTTGAAATTTCCCCATAATGGTAAAGTTGTTACTGTCAATCATAGTCTCTTTAAACCAGCTGAAAGAACTTCTAGCATTCCTATTGATTACTTTTGGCCTAAACAATTCCAATCTCTTCCTCCGTGAAGTGATCATCTTTTCAAATCCTATCAAAAATGGAAAAAAGATATGATCCTATCTCTAAGTGAACCTAGAACACCCAAACTTGACATTCCTATCGTTCTTGAGAAGGAAGTTCTTCCTTTGAAAGATAAAACTAATGTCTTTCCTCAAGGAGATTCCCAACCCATCCCTATGGATGTGACTATGCCTATATCTAATAAACTTCCTAAAAGTAGACCTATACCTCCTCGTCATGATGGACTTGGTCTTCTTCCTAAACCAAGTATTCCTCCCTTATATGGAGCACTTCCTCCTCCTCCCTCTTATGGAGAGAAGAGACCTTCCTCTTCTCCTATTATTCAACCTAAGAGACCACAACCTAAACACCCAAGTGATAAGGATGAGAACATTCCTCCTCCTCAATCTTCGCAACTTCCTACTAAGACTAGACGAAATCGTTCTGCACATGAACGCCGATGAAAGCGTCGTCTTAGAGCTCAGGCAGCTACTTCTCAAACTTTGCAATCCCCAAAAACACCTTCAGCCAATATTATTCCATTTTCTCCTCAGCCGAAAAATGAGCCAAAATCTCCTAAACATAAGATGCATGATGGTCTTGATCCTGTGTGAGTTAAAGATCCTATTTTTATAAATCTTGATGATGATATAGATGAAAATGTTATTCATGATGAAAATGTTACTCCTGTTCATTCTGATAGTGAATATGAACATGTTGATGTTGATAATTATCTATCTAATGAATTTTCTAAAGCACTTATCCTAGCTCCTAGACAAAAACAACATGGCTCGGAACATGAACATAGCCCTTGTTTGGATCTTGTGATAGCTCCATCTGCTATGTTGGATGTTCCTCCTCTAGCGTGTTTCCTACCTTCCCGAAATATTGATCAGCAAGATCGGGGGGTAGATGACGTGCTAGACTAGTTCATTAGCATAGTAGACTCTCTCCTCCTCTCTTTTGTCACTTCTTCTATGTGTTATTTTTATTCTTCTATTTGTTGTCCTTAGTGTTGTCTACTTGAGGACGATGCAAAACATTGAGATCTCTTTTGGTCTCTCTCAAGTTGACTCAAAAGACACATGTGTTCCCTTCTTCTAGGTGACCTTCCTTGATTGGGGAATGAAGAACAATTATGCATACATACATATGATATACATGAATTATCATATAGCATACTGACCTTGAGGAAAGCGAAGTCACCTTGTGCTTTGTGTTTTGTGTCTATTATCCTTGGGCTTATCTCACACTTGGGGGCTAAATCCTTGTGATAATGTGCTCCTTTCTCATTTCTTATATGTATCACTACCTTAAAGCAATCACCCCTGCTGAGGCGTGTGCGATCGCTTTAACGTAGGGGGGCATACATCCCGTTCATATCTTTTCAAGATACTTGAAAATTTCTTGACAAATTTAGCTTTGCCTTGAAATTTTTTGATATCTTTCTTGCATGACTCATAGTGAGGGAACCTTACTACTGACAGTCATGGTTCTCCCTCGTGATCTTCCCTTTTACTTTGTCAATCAAAGTTGTAAGATCCTTAGTCCACTGGGGGCTTGGTGTATCTTGCCTCCTTGACGTGGTGAAAGTCTTTCAATGTTGTTTCCTTGTACTTTACCGGAAGTATGGGCATACGCTTATACTCCCGCTAAAGTGGGGGCTAAATGTAGCATCCTAAAATTGCAACACTTGCAATTTTGACTGCATTTGGGTCTTCACGATGGCGGCGCAACACTGAACCTGAATGGAGACCCCGAAACTTGTTCATGACATCAAAAACTGCATTTTTCAGCACCCTGGCCTGATCCTCCTTACACCCCGCTGTCCCTGGAGGTGGGACCATGGCGCCCAGCGCCCTAGTCCTTCAGGACTAGGGCGCCCAGCACCCTGGTCCCCCAGGACCATGGCGCCCAACACCCTGGTCCCTGGCCCTATTTTGGGCCCGATCTCTTTTGGGGATTTGGGTCTTTAAGTTTGCAAATTGGAAAATAATATTTCCTGGTCAGCCTAAGGTCGAGAAAATCAGTCTTTCAACCCTAATTGACAAGTATAAAAATTGCATTTCCTCTCTCATTTTGGGAGGAAGAGAAAAAAAGGCAAAAATGATATTCAAGCATTCAAGCATTCAAGCATTCCTTCAAGCAATTGAGCATTCTAAGTCTCCATTCAAGGCTAAGTGTTGCATTCAAGACAAGGATTCAACCATTGAAGAGGAGATCACTTACAACATACAACATACAACATACTACATACATTACACCTTCGCATGTAAGAATACAAACATTCTTACAACAAGGTATCAGTACTTGTTTACATTACAAACATTTACATTTACAGCATTCTCATTTCTTGGTTAATTCCAAAACCGGGGTTTGACCTAAAGGCAAACCCCTCATCCCTAACCCCCCAATCGTCCTCTCTTTTTTGTGTGTAGGTTGTAGGTACGCGGCTGTAATTGAAGATCTGAAATCCTTGTGCAGAGACGAACAGATCCCCCTTCGTTTCACGGATTTTTCGGAGGACCGTGTGCACGCCGGGCGCCATCGTCCTGTCAACTTTCGGTCAAATTTGCAAAACAGCACCGTCTCAACATTTTACTGCTAATTCCAAGTCCGCAGCTTCATCCCATATCCCTATCTTTGTTTATAAGAGAATCTTTCCTACTTTACATGCATTCCTAGTTCAATCATTCTTTCCACATTTCTTTACAAAAGAGGGTATGCTTGATGTCTTAACCCCTAAAACTCATTTAGAATCCAATCTTGGATTGTGTGGGATTGGAGCTTGTGGGTTTCAACCCCTCTTTTGAATGTAAAGTCTCTCCTAAGTGAAAACCATCAACCCTAGTGACTCTCCCTTCTCTCTCCTTGGAGTTGGGGAGGGGAGAACGACTAGGGTTCGATTTTTCCGCTTTACAACTATAAGCAAGGTAATCTCACTTTGGGCACATATAATCTGCACTAACATTTCAAATGTAAAGTTGCAGATATTTGTAATAATTTATTGTAATATTTTGAAGTTGTAAGAGAAACCTTTAATAGCATAAAAGACTCTAACAAAGTCTATAAATTATAAAGCCTTTAACCAGGTGCAGCATTTAGAATAAGTGTTGTAAAATCCTTTAGCAAGGTAGATCTAAAGATCTTGATACTCCTAATAGGGTAAGCTATCAGAAATAGCTAAACATGTAGCTCTAACTGAGCACTCTTTATTATTACAGTAGTGAAGTTGTGGGTGCCATCCCCACCGCAGTTTTTCTCTCTAACCAAGAGTTTCTACGTAACCAAAATATATGTGTTATGGAGTGAATCATGTATGATTGTTATTTATTTGTTTTAGCTTTATGTTCTGTTACAACAGTTTTTGGTTTATGCATAACAGTAAAGATATTGTTGATAAAAGGATTTGAAGTACTAATTCACCCCTCCCCTCTCAGTACATTAGCTTTCCATATTGGGCCTAACAGATCAATCTACTTTCCACAACATTACTTGAGAACACTTCTCCATCACCTATTGATTAATCTAGAGATGCATCCTTGAGAACTTCCAAAGATTCATTATAACATGATTTTCCTACTATTTTTCTAGCATATTTGGATAGATTTCTATAAGATGTTGCACCTTTGTTTGTAAAGTCTTTATTTGCATACTTTGAAAACTAAAATCTTGATAGTTATTACACAAAGATCAAAAGCTTTTTTATACTGGGACCATCTATCTCTTTGATATCAGTACCTCTTTTTTTAAGTTTCTTGACTACAAGAGATTTCAAATATGTGTCTTCAAGAGCATACAAAGATTCTTTCTAGATGAATATCACCTAGAGTGGATAAGCAAACATTTATAGAGTTAATCTTTAGGAGAATTTCTTGTCTTTTGTCTAGTACAGTTCTCCTTTATTTTCTTTATTTTGGAGGAATTTTTTTTCAACGGAGTTTTCTTTCTTTCTCCATTTTATAGGAATCTTGTATTTGGATACCTCATCAAGTCTAGTTGTCATGACCAAGTTTCTATGTATTCACCTTAGCTACACTTAAGGGGTGGTGGAGACAGGGGAGGAGGGCTAGTGCTTGAGTTGGAACATTTCCATTTTACTCTATCTTCTAACATAAGGTTTCATAGGTTGATTTCCTATGAGACTCGTAGCTTCTTAATTTCATTCTTAAATCCTAGACAATAGTTTCTATACTAGTTGGTCTCCATTCCACTATAAAGTATTCTATTGTCATTTGGTCATGGGGAATTCATAAAATGTTTGACTTATCCTAATTCATTGTATTTAATATTTCATTTACTTGCATAATGAGTATGTTCTTGTTGAACTCTGGTGGCTATGTCAGTATTGTTGTCCCTTTAGTTGATCCCATATGCCAATAGGCATTAGCAGGGAAATAATTTGAATATCTAAGAGATAATTTGGGAATTATAGGTATTAATTAAATTAGAGGGAAAATTAAATGGCAAGCGTTGGAATGATCTAGTAATTTCTTCCATAGCTCGATGTAGATAAAATATATATGTTTTAGGATATTTCTAAATGTATTTTACCATTTTTAGTAATTTGTAATGTCAATATAAATTTTAGAATTTCCATCCTAACTTCTAAAGTCATCTATAAAATAAGTTAAATGTAAATTAAATTTATTTGAATTTGTATGCAAATTATTTATTGTGTTGTAGCACTATGTTTTGGTCTGTACCTCTATGTAGGTATCTCCACCCAACCTAAGAGCCAACCTACAGCACATCCTCCATAGGCTAAGAGATATTTAACACATGAAATTGTATTGAGTTATGAGGTGAGTAAAAATGTACAATTTGCGTTGCTTAAATAGGTAAGAGTAGGGTAGAAGAGTCGATAAGCTTTAGACATGTGTCTCAACCTAGAGAAGTTAGAGTTCTAATATGACAACAATTATCCATCTACCTAATAAATGTTATACCTAAGTTCAACTTAAGTAAACTATAAATAGTGAAAATTATTTAATCCAACACTCTATCAAGCAATTGATCATAATGTTAGTATTGAGGGTTCCTCCACTAATGTGGAGGATTCACCTTTAGATGAGGATGTGGGTGTTTATTTAGGGAAATGTAAATGGCCCAAAAGGGTTGCCTCATCCCACCATAAAACTATGATTTTAGATGATGAGGACTCTAAGTATTCATCATGTTAAGGGCGAAGGGTAAAGGTAAACTGGGGAGGAGCTCTCTTAGGTTAGTGAAAGGGAAGGGGAAAGAATTGCCTCATTGGACCAGTGGATCTACTTGTAAAAGGAAGAGGAAACCAAAAAAGGGTTTGAAGCCTAAGTCTAGTTTGCAATCACATATTGCCCTCCCCTCGCATGTCAATGGTATTGAAGTGGGTTGGAATATGGAAATTCCTATGGATATTGATAATGTTACCCCTCTATAGTAAGGCTCTTATGTTATTGACTCTAGCCATATGATTAAGAATGTGAACGATGTTACAGATAGCCAGAGTGTCCTATTTTAATGGATGGTATTAGAGATTATTGATTTGAAGGATTAATTTGTCCAAACTTTAAATATACAGAACATGGATAGCCACTATTCTGGAGCTGGCTAAAGGAACAAAGGATTTGAAGGAAGGACATGATCAATGCATTAAAGCCTTGGAGAAGGCCCTTGCTAAGATTCAGGAGAAATTGAGCACTATTGTTGTTAGCAAGACAGCCATGGAGAATATCTCTGAGTGAATCAAGCAGTTGAACACCCAAGCTCAGGCTATCTAGAATATCTTCGAAGGGGGTGCAGATTCCCCTAGTATCAATGTTAAATTTGTGAGAATTGCTGCTACCCATGAATTGGCTTCTGGTTCTTCACTTGATCCTCATACTAGGATTTTTAGTAGGGACAAGGGTATGACTCCCATTGGCAGCATAGTCCATAAGGTGCAGAGTATTAATCGGGACTTGATTCAAAAGAATGAAAATTTAATGAATTCTGTGTAAGGTCTTCGAGGCTTTGTTTCCCTATTTTTGGTGTTCTATTTTAGCTTATGTCTAGTGGTTGGTTAGCATTTTTTTTCTATGACTAAGATGGTTTTGATCTAAAGGGTTTCAAGTTCCTTCAAAACTTTTTTTCCCCTAATAAAAAACACTCTATCAACCAACAAATTTGACATTTTTTCTATATATAACCAATCTCAAAATAGTTCTTAGTATCTTATTTGTGCATACATGAGTATAAGCGAAGGCCAATATTATTGGAGACCATTCAACAAATAATAAATCCATGTACAAACAAATTGTCTAAAGACTAGATTGTATACATAGCCTAGTCCTAAACAATTCTAAACTTACAAAACAAAATCACTATAACTTGATAAATATAGATACAATTTTAAAATTCTAAATTCAATCATCCAAATTATAACATAATAAAATATAGATCATTAATAACCCTCAATTTAATAAAAAATTAAATAAAATTCCAATATTTTTTAGTATTTAATTTATCTTTCTCTAGTTATTTCTCAATTTATTTGCCATTTATGAAATTATAAATAATGTTCTAACATATTATAATAGCTAAAATACAGTTAAGTTTAATCTTTGCTATTTTTACTCTTGAACAACTCCACAATAAACCATCTTCTCAAAACACACGAATCTCTTATAAATATACATACTACATAAATACAGATGCCGCTAATCTGGCTTCAAAACTGCTGACTAACTTTCGTGTTATACACACAACTCAAAAATGAAAGACACGCCTAGTTCTATAGAGCACGACCCAGATCTGTAATTTTCAACTTACCTTCATGTTATGTAGAAATCATGACATTTTTTAAACCAGATTAGCTACCACCCATAAATACAAACATTATATTTAAATAAGAGTTGGCCGGGCAGACATTTCATGAACACTTCTGAAAAGCCAACACTGGAGCATAAACAAGACTCTGGCTCATGGCCGAGGCAGAAGAGAAAGATTACAATAAAGGATAATAAAGAAAACTACAAATGAAGTAAATTTCAAATCTGCAAGAGATAATCATCGAATCCCTGACTTGTCCCTTTATCCGGTTGCTAGATTTAGCTATTCCATGATTAAGAGAAAAAAATGACTAGAGATTATCAGTACCATCTTGCTGTGGCTTTATCACCTTTCTAAAGCCATGACTGGAACTCTCCTAGTGACTCCACATCTACGAGAATACATCTCCAGACGAAGCTCAATACAGTATAGCTTATTACAACATTTGAAAAATATGGAATAAATATATTGATGGAGGATTGGTCTGATCATTAACTGAACTGACTTCCACTGAATGGCTTACATTGAGTGGCAATAGAAGGTCAGTTACTGGAAACCTAGAGATCCTTTGTATAACGGAACGAAAAACAATATATACCTACTGAAATAGCACGAATATAATGGTAGTAAGATCGTTGGAATCTCCTTTGGGCTGACAGTCTAGTCATACTTCATACTGTTGCTCACTAGTGTTAAAGAGCCTGCGCAACCAAGAGCTTATTACGCAGGCAATCCATCCTCCCAACAACACTCTTAAACTCCCTTTCACAATAGAAGAACAAGCAAAGTAAGCTGCAATGGCGCCAGTCAAGATGAGAACCAAGCTAGAAACCCCAGCCAGCAACCCAACTCGAGCAATGTAGCCAACTCGAGCAATGTAGAGCCGATGCGCAAGCCGCCTCAATAGGATCTGGAAGGCTAATTATTTTCACAGAAATGAATTCGCCAATGGCCATGCTACATGCACCCGCCGCCACAGCCGCCAGCCCCGCCTCCAACATAGATTTTGCACCCGATTTTCCTGCGCCCGTCCCAATCATCAGCTATGCTGTGCTCACAACTCCCTCGTTCAATCCCAGAACAGCTGCGCGAAGCCATTGCCCTCTTTGCAGATAATCTTTATTTTTCTGTCGGACAGATTTTGGGGAAGAACAAGGCATGGCAAGGACAACGCTAGAATTTTTAGGGTTTTGTTTCGGAGAAGGCGTGGAAATGGGAATGTTTGAATTTTTAGGGTTTGAAATTGGTGATTCCTCTGTAATGCCGCCTCCTGATTCCTTCATCATTCTCTTCAATTCCATTTTCTCCAACTGAAAAATAGACGGGCTGGTTATCCTATTCTCCATTTTTTTCTGCAATTCTTGTAGATGGAGACAATTTTACAGTTGCAGTGTTAGAGAAACTGTGAGCCCACAAAATCATATAAATTTGCAGCACAGAAATAAAATAAAAGATAAATAGCTTAATATTCAACAGAACAAAGATGAGATCTATATAGTAAAATTCTGACAATATATCAGAGAAAGATCCACGAACCAAAGCTCATTACAGAGATTTCTAGTAAAGCTCTTTATGTATAGTTTCAATAGCAATCTCGTTATATAGAGTTTTAATAGCAATATAAAATAAGATGAGTGTTTATCATTTCTATGTATGAATGAGGTGTGAGTGGACTAGTAAGGTGTAACCTTCCAGAGGATTCTTGTCACAACAATGACTTGAAGGAATAAGTTTCCATATGAAAAATATATGCCAATCAAGCTCAGCTGTGGTTCAGTGAATCTTGTCAGTCACAAATAAAATAAATGCAGTGTTACTGTTCCCACGTAAGATCTTTCCTCCTCCAATTTTTTAGTCCCATGGCGTGGAAGATGTTTCAATCAATTTAAACAAAGAAGAGCAACTTGGGGAAGGTTTTAGCGGCCAGCAAAGCCCTGCCAGGTAATTACCTACAAGTTAGAAGACCTTACATCATCCACCAGATCCGTTTTCTATTCTTTTTGTTTCATCTATTTAGGTTTTTTATATTATTTATTTTAATATATCATTTACAAAATTATTTTTGTTCAATATAAGAGCATGAGTTTTAAGTTGAGCCTCATTTGAAATCATTTTTGCTCAAAATAAGAGATTAAGTCTTGAGAGTCATTCAATATCGCTTTTGATCAATTCAAGAGCATGAATCTTAAGTTGAGCCTCAATTTTTACGATGTCAAGAAGACTTGATCAATGGTGTTCACCAATAGCCAAAAATCCATTATCTAAAAAGTCAATGTAGACTATCTACTCTTCAAAAAAATTAGGAATTGTTCTTTTTCAAAATTAAAGATTCTCTTTTTTTCTACAACTTCTTTTAATTTTAATGAAGAATCTTTAATTTTAAAACAGAAGGATTCCTAATATTTTTTGAAGAATAGATAGTCTATATTGAATTTTTAGATAATGGATTTTTGGGCTACTGGTGAACACCATTGATCAATTCTTCTTGACATCATAATAAAAATATATTGCTGAAAAAAGTTGATGGTTCTCCATTATTCTACAATTTTTTTAAATTTTTAAAAAATAATAATTTTATAAGTCAACATTGATATCAAGACATGTTGTCTTTAACTTCATAAGACTTATATTTTTCTTTTGATTAATAATTTTTTTATTTTATATTAAGGGCATAAATTATGATTGCAAAGTTTTGTAGGACCTTTACCTCTTATATTTTAATAGTAAAAGTTTGTATATATTTTGGTGGAAGTTTCTCAATGTAATTATATATCTATAAGAGATACATTTTCCACTAATTTTGGTTGGATATTTATTCATCTACATTTTATTTTATATATCTTTAATTATATGTATTTGTCATGTATTTCATATTGTATTAAAAATGTATTTGAATTTTGATGGAAAGAACAACTATGACACAATTTATCATACCACACTAGTATTGGCATTATAGGTTAGAAGCCCCACCATTTTTCAAAAGGGTTGCCTATGTTTGTCCATGACATGTTATTATGTCTTGATATTTTAATATATTTAATGTGTCATTGGTGGATATCAAAAATCATATAAGAATATATAAGAAAAATCATTAGAGGAAACCTCAATATATAAAGAACAAATAATCATAATTAGTGTCAATTTATAAGGAACTAGGATACCTTGGCCCTAATGATCTATAAAATTCCCTTAGGTGTTTATAAATATTATAATTCTTGAATGTTTATGAAACATGAACGATCAAGAAATTTAAATTTCAAAAGGTCAAGTTCATTGCCAATTCAAGTCCACATAATAGAGTTCAAGTATAACACTTAAGATTGAATCCATGGAATTTAATATTGAACTTTATATTTTCTTTGTCTATTTAAATTTCAAGATATTCATCACATTCAAAACATAAATTTCAAAACAATGACAATTGACAAATTACTTTTGTACATCATCAACATTATTATTTACCACCAACATTAAAACCAAGTGCCTTAACTTATCTCATTTAATTATCAAATTTATTTCCATTCATTTATCAAACCTATTAAATTTAATCAAAATCAATTTATACTTATAGAATACATTTATTTAATTAAACGATATTTTTATATAAAGTTATCTTATTCTTTTATAGATGAAACTCATTTTTATGTAAGATTTTTAAAATTCATGAATTTAATAATTTATTTTCATATCTATTTAACTTGTTAAGGTAATTTAAAAAACATTTAAATTTAATTATTTTATTTTTATTTTTATTTATATTTTTAATATTGTAAATTTTAGTACTCTAAAAAAATAATGTGTACAATCGATCCTTAATGGAAACATATATAAACTATTCAATTTTTTACTAAACAAACATTATTTTCAATTTTTAAAAATTAAAAACTAATACCTAAATCAAATTATAATAGGGAAAGTGCAAGAAGTTGGGTCTACATTTTGTCAAAAAATGAAAATGTCTTTTTCTAATTTTCAAAACTTGTCACAATTGAAAAAAAAAAATTGAAGCATACTTACACTTAGAATCTTCGAAAAATGTATTAATATAAAATGCAGTTGTAGACACCTAAAATTGTCCAGTCTAATTAAATAAATATCTTTATTTATTTAATTACTTTAGCCTAATTCTTCTATTAATTAAATAAATCTTTATTTATTTAATTAATTCATTTATCCTCTTCTAGCCTTATTTCTCATTTAAATAAATACATTCATTTATTTAAATTATCCTTTTCCTAAATTAAATAAATATCTTATTTATTTAATTATCCCACTTCTTCTATTAATTAAATAAATCTTTATTTATTTAATTAATTCATTAACTTTTTCTACCCATGACACATGTCATTTATCTCTTAATTCCTACACTACCTACCCCTTTCATTATTTTATTATTTCTTTTACCTACTCTCTAATCATAGCCGACCTCCTTTTACACCTCTTAATCTTATCCCTCCATTTCATATGGTGTCTTCTATATAAGGAGATGCTTCCTTCATTATCAAACCCTAATGAATCATCTTTTATACACTGGACTACACTACGATCCTACTTGCAACCACATTCCGTTCTTTGTTGAGCTCTTGTGCATATAAAATCTGAGAGCAAATATATCAAGCAAGATCAATGGAGATAGGAAGAATGGAGATTCAAACCCTATTGGACATGTGATGGTATAATCTTTGTGATTTCATTTGATTTGCATTGTTTTAGGTAATCTTCATATGTTATGGTGGATCTTTGTTGTTGTTAGGCTAGGGTTTTGTGGTTGAATTCATTTAGCCTTTCAATATTGTTATTATTGTTATCCATTTTCACCATATACATTTTGGCATGCTCGGTGGGACTCTTGTCCCTTTTGCATTTAACTTCCTTGTTGCAGATTTTATATTTTGAAGTTGCAGATCTGACGTTTTCGGCAGCATTTTGATATTTTTGCATCTGCGCACTTTCGGATCGCATTTTTGATTTTCTGGCGTGTCTACGGCATCTGGAGTCGCGTCTGTGTTATTGGCAATATTTTATTTTGTAGGTTCCAGGAAAGCGCGTCTGTGTTATAAAGTCGTGTCTGCACTGTTTTTAGCCGTGTCTATGTCCAGAAGACTCGTCTATGTTATGTAGTCATGTCTGTGTCTCATAGAACTGCGTCTGTGTCACCCAGTCGCATCTGTGTTGAGGGTAATCGCGTCTGTGTTCACCAATTTCAAATTTTGGGTTTTTATTGATTCATTTTTTGGATTTTGCATTTAGGGTTTCAGATCTAACTAACGAAATTGGTGTAGCTTGTCTTGAAAGATAAATTGTTTGGTTGAAGGCCCCTATTTTCACAAAGTCTTTTGGGTTTAAAATCTACCTAACTTGTGTGCTTGCAGGAAGGGGTGATCATTTGAAACAATCCAAACTACTAACAACTCTTTATTGCAGGTCCTTGGCAAGGGTTTTTGGATTTTTATTGTGTGCCTTGTTTTCATAGACTAGCAAACACTTCAATTGGTGCACTAAAATTGAATCATTGTCTTTTGTGTCTTGAGCAATAGGCTCTTTTTGTTTAATCTTTAGAGGGTCTGTCTTCCCGTGTGGTCATTAGGACTACTAGTGAGAAGAGAACGACCCAAGTGGTAGCGAGGAAAACCCACCTCTTCCAAACCACTATAAACAAATGTATTCATGGTGAAAACTATGAATAACATGTGCTGATTAGTTCATACTAACACTATGTCTCCCCATAAACCCGTTTGATCAAATTTATTTGATCAGTTGTAGGGCATAACCCCTAGCGGCTGGGAGCTTTCTGTATTTACAGAGCTGAAAGTGCTGCATGTATGGCCACACGAGTGGATGCCCTTACTAGAACCTTTTTGTTTTAGAAGCCCAAATCCTTCTAGTTGTTGGGGCAGGAGGTCGGACCTCTGGTAGCAGCCCACACACATACGGTTCTTAGTAGAGATACAAAGTTCACCACGGGGATTTTTCGTGGGGACTGATGCTTGGCTGACCCGAGAAGTGAGTGCCGAGGGTGGAGCCAGTGAGGTCAAGCATCTAAGTATCCGTTCTGAATAGCGTAGCCTCAGGGGTAAAACCCCATGTGGGATCAACAACTATTATCTTGGCCAGCCATAAGAATTGTGCTTGACTTATTTTAAATATTCAAAACATTCAAGACCAAACAGCAAAACATTGTGTCTTTTATGTCTTCAAGTGTATGCAAAAAACATTTTTACATCAAACAACACACTTTTCTTGGAGTCATTTTGAGTCTAGACACTTGCAAACATTGAGTCCTCATCAACATTGTGTCCTCTTGTCATGAAAAAATAGTCAAACAGTCAGATTTGGTCACAACAAAATGACTTCACAGATTGGAAAAAATTGCACAAATTTTATAGAAACGCGTCTGTGTTGGACATAATAGTGTCTGTGTTGTATAACCGCGTCTGTGAAGGGAAGAATCACGTCTGTGTTTACAGAATAAACATTACACTTTGCAAAAAATATCAGAAACGCGTCTGTGTTAAACAGAGCCGCGTCTAAGTTAGGAAACTGCATCTGTGAAGTATACAGGCGCATCTACGTTCAGAATTGAAAAACTAATATAGTCCAGCAAACAAACACAGTCAGTTTCAGAATTCTTGAGCTTCCTAGGTCATTTCTCTAGGGTCTTCATTTAGCAGTCAACCTACCTTTGGGTCTCACAAAATCCATCATTGCTTCACATCTCACTTCACATTCACAATAGTCTAAACTTGAGTCAAAAGGTCACTTGCTTGTCCTCATCATACTTTGTCACCTTTGGGTCTCATTTGGTCTTACTTAGAGTCAAGGTCAACTTACCTCATCAAGAGAAACTATCCTCTCTTTGGAAGTCACACCTACTCTACTACATACATACTTGGTCTTACACTTTGGACATTGCAAGTACACCTTAGATTCATTTACATTCCATCCAACTCTTGGTCTTTCATACTCTTTCCATTTTCATCTAGTCTCACACATCTTGGTCAATACCTAGTTCATAGTTGAAACCTGCCTTTAAAAATCTAGGAGAGAAACTAAAGAGGCTCAAGATTCTGCAAACATGAGTTCTTATGAGTATGAAAATGATATCTTTTTCAATTCTGATCGTACTACATTACCTGACATGGACGCCTATAGAAACATTCCAAATGTTGAGAACATGGACACTATAAACAACAATGCTACACATAATGACAATATGGACAACTTTTCAATACATTCAATAGATGTGGAAGAATCCATTATGAATCCCCATTTCAATCGATTGGTTGAGGAAATAATGAGGAGGGATAGACAATACCTCTTACAAATGATGGCACAAAGTGGAGCCAAGATACCTCATGATTTTGACATGTCTCAAATAATGGAAAATCGACCTTTGCAACAACCTCACTCCAACATGGATCAAAGGAGACCTAATAGTGGAGGAAATAGAGGACCACATATGGTACCTGAATCACCATTAGCTTTGCTTCAAAAACCAGAGGTCCCACATACACATTGTCAAACATATGATACTTACCTTCGCAGACCATTATGGAAATCTTATGGAGAGAAATATGCTCAATCACATATCAATGCTAAGGATCAACCACCAAAGCAATTGGATATTCAAAGGCATGCTCAAAATTTGGACACAAGGAAACCCCGCGTCAAATTTGGGGGCAATACATTAGAACATGACATGCCTGTAGAGTATGGTATACATGCACAAAATAGATATGGTGTTCCTCAACATGAATCTATACCAAGTGGTCCATATATGCAGCATCACTATAGACCTCCTCCATATGAACATGTGTATGATCAATATCATCCATATATGCAACATGATCCTCCTCCAATGGGTACCTCAAACATAGGATATGGTCCAAGAAGTCAATCTCCACCTAAGAGCAATTTGGAGCAACAAATCAGGGACTTACAAAAGAAAATGGAGGACATAAATACACCAAAGCCAACATACACAATGAGAGACATATGTCCTTATCCATTTGACAAGAGTATTCCAATGCCTCCTTTTCCTACACACTTTGTGACGCCTAAATTTGATAAGTATAGAGGAAAAGGGGATCCTAAGGCACACATAAGACAATTTTTCATAGCTTGCATGGAGATAGCAGGAGAAGAGACATATTTGATGAGATTATTCCCACAGAGCTTAGGTGATCAAGCTATGGAATGGTTCTCCCAACTTCCACCTGGAATTAAGTCATGGGGTGATCTAGCAGAGGCATTTATCCAACATTTCTCCTACAACATAGAGATAGACATATCAGTCGCTACTTTGTGCAACACCAAGCAAAAGGAGGGATAATCTTTTGCATCATTCTTACAAAGATGGAGAAATCTAGCCAACAGATGCTCTTGTGAAATTCCACAAAAACAAATGGTAGAAATGTTCACCCAAAATGTTAACAAAGACATTGGCTATGATCTTAGGAAAGCTTGTTTATCCACCTTCAAGGACGTCATTGAAAAAGGCTTAGCGATAGAAAAGGTCCTAATTGAACAAGGAGTCATTAAGATATTCAAGGAAAACAAAGATGACTTTAAAGGAAAAGACAAGCCAAGATTTTGGAATAAAAACAAGAACACAGTCAATGACGGTGTTTTTGATGCCAACACAGTGCGACCCAAATTCATCTTTTCAGGATCAAGTTCTACAAACAATCAAGTGAATACTCAAACAACTTCTAGATCACGAAGGAAGTACACCCCATTGGGAGAACCACTTGAGTCAGTTTTCAAGAAGCTTGTGGCAAACAAGGTAATCATAGTTCCAGACTTTCCTCCATATGAACCAAAGGTTAAACCAAATTGGTGGAATGATGATTAGTATTGTGAATTTCATAAGAGCAAGGGTCATAAGACAGGAAATTGTCATTGACTGAAGAACATCATACAAGATCTCATTGATAGAGGTGACATTGAGATTAAGGGACATTCGTCTAATCAAGAACATGAAATGTTTAAGGAACCATTCCCAAAACATGACAAGGGAAAACCTAAAGCCACAAAGGATCAAATCAATTATACAAGAGCATCTTACAACTATGATTCAAACATCAATCACATCTTGATGGACAATTATGTCTCTACCATTATCATCAAGGACAAAGTGTCTGAGAATTCTACTCGGAGACCCAAGATTGTCCTAAAAGGTGTTGGATCTTCTTCTGAACCTACCTCTGAATGTCATGTTACAACCCACCGAGGTAAAATCACTTCGCAAGGTGCTCCAACTAAAAACACCGCTTCTTCATCAACCAAACCTGAATATGACCTTGTAGAATAGTTAGGGAAGACACCCGCGCTCATCTCCATTCTTGAGCTCCTACGCATATCCCCTGCTCATAAAGCCATTTCTGACAAAATCTTGAGAGATATTGTTGTTCCTACTGATCTGAACGTGGACCAGTTTCAAGCCATGGTGGGATACCTTTCCGTTCCACATTCACTTACTTTCACAGAAGCCGATGACGCCTCCGTAAGTCAACCACATAATGCACCATTACACATTCAAGCCTTCATACACAAACATCAAATAAAAAGAGTCCTGATAGATGGAGGAGTAGGTCTAAACATTTGCACATTAAGCACTATTACACAATTGGGATATTCTGATAAAGTTGTGAATTCTACAAACAAAATTACTATCAAAGCATATGATGATGAAGAGCGTTCATCCAAAGGTACAGTCACCTTACCTCTCAGAGTTGGGCCAGTTACAAAGGATGTGGTTTGTCAAGTCCTCGATTTAAATCTCACTTACAACATATTGCTAGGACGCCCTTGGATTCATGAAATGAGGGCAATCCCATCCACATATCACCAATGCATTAAGTTTCCTCATAATGGCATGGAAGTAACAGTTAACGGTGATCCTAATCCATTCATATACTGCAATAACCTAAAATCAAAGACTGAGACCATCATTCCTAGTAATTGTGAGGCTGTTCCTTCATCGGCATACATTGATCCTGAGTCATTAAAACCTTCAACATCAAAACAAGGTGAGCTTAAAGGCAAGTTTCAGGACAAAGGCATGGGGGAATATACTTTAAATCAAACCATGTACTTGCGAAAAGTCATGAGTTCCCCAAAAGAATATGGAAGACCACATCCTAACAAGCAAATCTCCATCATGATGCTCAAATGGGACCCTACTACCTTTCAAAGATGGGGTGAACTAGAAGAGGAAGATTTATACCAAATGCTTTTCAGAGACAATGAAGACAACACACAAGATCAAATCAGTCTACCATGTGAGAAATATGACAAAGGCTTCAAAATTCTACAAAAATTCGAGTATGATGGAAAAAGCCCTCTGGGGTTATGAAAGGAAGGCATCATTGAACCTTTACAACCTGAATTGACTTTCAAAAAGGAACACTTGAAAGGGCTTGGTTTCTTAACTTCCAAGGTCCACACCCAAAAGACAGAAGAAGCCTTACAAATCAAAGCTGCCAAAATTGAACAAGAGGATCGCTATTCCACAGATTCCAATAAATGGGAATGGGGTTCTGACAAGACTTCCAGTGACTATGAGCTCACTGAGATATTCAGAGAGCCAGATGAACCCACAGAAGAAGGGGAATTTTATAACAAGTTTGGAGTTGGTCAAGAAACAACCCATGAGGATTCCACACAGTCCTTGTCTCAAGGTTCTAGGTTGAAATCACATAGGATGAGAACACCTGTCCCAGAATGTGCTACTAGTGATGATAATTTGGATTCACTCGCGTTCGAGATTGATGAGGAGAGTGCCATCGATGACCTCGATAATTACCTTGACATACCTGAATATAACTACATCTTTACTCTTAGCTCTGCTAACTTCGAAGACATTAACGGCCTTCCCCTTGTTCACCACCAACTCATTGACTGGGATCATGAAGGACTGGCACAGTTTGACATATTCCAAAACGATGAAGCTTTTATTGACTACCTGGGGATACGGGATGATCTTCCCCCTGGAGACCATAAAGCGGGATACACTATCGAACTCAATAGCGTGGCATATTTTGGTGAGGGTGTCGGACCTTCCAGTTGCAAAAATGTGAAAATAAGAACAAATCAAGGGTCTTATGGTGAAAACCACACTATGGCACTGTCTGACCCCAAAAAAGTAAAAAGAAAGGACATATCTGAGCGTGAAAACCTCTCCGAGGCACCCAAAGATGGAAGGCTCGACATTCTCCTAGCATCATACAAGGAAAAGTCATCCATGCTGGTAGAGAAGACTATCAAAACAAACATTGGTACAGAAGAGGTTCCACACAACATATTCCTAGCTCAATCACTGATAGAGTCCAAAAGGTCAAAATTCATAAGTTTCTTCAAAGAATGACAAATAAACTTTGCCTGGTCATACACTGATATGCCTGGATTAGATCCATATTTGGTAATGCATCATTTGACAGTCAAACCAGGGGCAAAACTAGTAAAACAGAAATTAAGAAAAATGCATCCACGAGTGGCATTACTAGTCAAAGCAGAACTTGAGAAGTTATTGGATGTTGGATTCATATGCCCAATCGATTATCCTGAATGGATCTCCAACTTAGTGCCTATCAGTAAACCAGATCGTAGCATCAGAATTTGCACAAACTTTAGAGACATCAACAAAGCTTGTCCAAAGGATGACTTCCCATTACCAAATATTGACTTGATTGTTGATCTCACAGCAGGTCATGAAATGTTATCATTGATGGATGGATTCTCTGGTTATAATCAAATAAGGATCGCACCTGAGGATCAACACAAAACATCATTTACTTGTCCGTGGGGAACTTTCTGCTGGAATGTCATGCCTTTCGGGCTAAAGAATGTAGGTGCGACATATCAAAGAGCCATGACTACTATCTTTCATGATCTCATGCACGTAACCGTGGAAGATTATGTGGACAACCTCTTGGGCAAATCAATAACAGAAATACACATTTGGACATACTTTCAGTCGTCTTTGATCGGTTGGAAAAATACAAAGTAAGATTAAACCCCAAGAAATGTGTCTTTGGAGTAACCTCCAAGAAGCTCCTAGGATTCATTGTATCCAAAAGGGGAATTGAAGCTGATCTAGCAAAAGTCAAGGCCATCTTGGAAATGCAACCACCAAGAAATATCAATCAACTTCGATCCTTACAAGGCAGACTCGAGTCCATCCGAAGATTCATAGCACAACTGGCAGATAAGTGTAATCCTTTTCAGCACCTGCTACATAAAAACATCAAATTCAAATGGGATGATAACTGTCAATAGGCTTTCTAGATGCTCAAAGATTATCTTCTAAATCCGCCAATTCTGATGCCACCAGTTCCAGATCAACCACTGTTACTATACATATCAGCTACTCCAACAGCACTGGGGGCACTCTTAGCACAACAAATTGCTGAGGGCAAGGAAAAATTAGTATACTATATCAGTCGCACATTGGTGGGATATGAGCTAAACTACACACCAATTGAGCATGTATGTCTCACAGTGGTTTTTGCTTCGCAGAAATTACGACATTACATGCTTACTCATAAGACTAAGTTAGTTGCAAGGATAGACCCATTGAAATACCTTCTCAATAAGGCAACACTTACTGGGCGACTGGCCAAATGGGTAATGATCCTGAGTGAATTCGACATCGAGTATGTGGATAGAAAAGCAATAAAAGGACAAGCCATCACAAATCAATTAGCAGATACTCCCATGATAGATGATGTTCCTCTAAGTTTAGAATTTCCAGACGAATCCATTTTGACAATGTCACATGCCAAGGCATGGAAACTATACTTCGACGGCTCATACACACAGCATGGGGTAGGAGCTGGCATCCTCTTTATAACTCCTCAAGGGGATTCTATACCAAAATCATACCGCTTATCATTTCCTTGCACTAACAATATAGCAGAATATGAGGCATTAACAACAAGATTACGAATTGCAGTTCAATGGAAGATCCAGGAACTTCATGTTTTTGGGGACTCTCAACTTGTCATCCATCAAGCAACTAATGATTACCAAACAAAAGATGAGAAATTAATACCTTATAAACAAATGGTGGATGACCTGAAACAACACTTTACAAAGATAGACTTTGAGCAGATACCAAGAGAGCAGAATTGCGCTGCAGATGCCATGGCTACAATTGCTTCCCTGATTGATTTACCTCCAAATGAGACCCGCTATGAGTTCTTGGTGGATAACCTTTTGGTCCCTTCATATGAGATCATGCCTACTAAGACGATATGCGTTGTCGGTCCCGAATCCCAGTTATATGGTTCCATTTTCACATACCTACGTGACAATACTTTACCTCCTGATCTATCAAATAACCAACGTCGCACTTTCATTCGCCAATCCTCTCGATATGTCATTTTAGCTGATATCCTATACCGGCAAGGTCTAGATGGCACTCTTCTTAGATGTTTAGAAAGCGACGAAGCTCAGATTGCATTACGGGAAGTGCATGAAGGGATATGTGGTCCACATGCTAGTGGTCCTACCTTGGCCAAGAAACTCATCAGGACTGGATATTACTGGCCCAATATGGAGAAAGACTCATATTAGTTTGTCAAGAAATGTAAGCAATATCAAATTCATGGAGACCTCATACATGTGACAGCACAAGAACTTCAACCAATTGCATCTCCTTGGCCCTTTTGTCAGTGGGGACTCGATCTCATAGGCAAGATTCACCCTCCTTCTTCCAATGGTCATAAATTCATTATCACTGCCACAGAGTATTTTACAAAATGGATTGAAGCCGTGCCTCTCACACAAGTTATTGGAAAACAGATTGCTACATTCATCCTTAACTATATCATTTGCCGATACGGTATTCCTGTTTCCATTATCACTGATAACAGGCGTCCCTTTAAAAATCAGGATGTTCGTGAACTTTGTGACCGCTTCCATATTTCCCATTGTTTCTCCACACCATATTACCCCCAAGTTAATGCACAAGCTGAGGCGTCTAATAAAACAATCCTTAAAATCCTTAAGAAGATAGTCAACAATGCTGGTTGTAATTGGCATATTCAACTTAATCCTGCACTTTGGGCCTACCGCACAAGTGTCCGCACACCTACAAGAGCTACACCCTATTCACTTGTCTATGGTACTAAAGCCATCTTTCCTACTGAGGTTGAGCTACCCTCTTTATGGGTTTCTTTGCAAAACATCATTAGTGATGAAGACTATAGGGTCTCTCGCTTACAAGAACTAGAACTACTGGATGAACAAAGACAAACTACTTTTAGTCACCTCAAGGCTTACCAACAACGAATGAGTCGCAGCTACAATCACAAGGTCAAGCCTCACACATTTGAGGTAGGGGACTTAGTTCTCAGAGAAAATCCTAATAATCAACAAGACAGAGAGAAGAAGGGCAAGTTCGAACCAAACTGGCTTGGTCCCTACATTATTACAGCAGCATATGGATCTGGTGCATATCAGCTCTTAACTACAGAAGGCGAACCTTTGGAGGATCCTATCAATAGCATGCACCTTCACAGGTTCTACACATAGCTTTTTGGAATATCCTAATTTCAAAAATACAAAAAAATCAAAAAAATTCAAAAATACAAAAAAAAATTATAAAACAAAAAAAATCATTACTTGGTGAAAACCTGGCAAACAGGTGCCTTGTGACACAAAAAACATTGAAAAATCGAAAAACCTAAAGAGAAATAATTTCGTCCAATGGTGAAAACCATTTTGGTGGCGCCCTGGGCAAGTACCATGGTGAAAACTGGGTCACCAACGCCATGTGTAGAGACATTGCTCCTCCCTCCTTCAGGATTCACTTTCATCTTTTCACTTTGCACACACTCACAACCTATTTGTCCATAATAAACTTACTCATTCCCATCATGGCTGGTTATTGATCTACCCAAGATTGGTTAGCCATTCATAATAAACCTCCCTTTTCACCTTTTTCCATTCATAATAAATCAGATCCTATTTGTGGCTAAGGAAAATCCTACATCTAGTGATGGGTGTGGAACTAAGAACATCACATGTTTCGAGGAGTACAGTTTCTTCTAGCTTCCTTCAGTCTATCCGCGCACAATCCGCAATAAAGAAACATTTGCATCACGGATCCACAATAAAGTTTCATCTTCTCTGCAATAAAGTATCAGTTTCATGGATTCAGTCAGTTTCAGGTGACACACAGCAGCAACAATGGGCTTCAACAAATCAAATCTTTCAACAGACTCAGACAACATTATGGTTCAGTGCTATCTATCCTCTTTGTGAAAGTAAACATTGTGACCACAATCAAATAAGACTTATACAAGTGACAAGAGACACTAAACTTGAGGGCTACAGTGGATGTTGGTGTTGAGTCTTGGTTTCCTTTTGATTTTATCTTTTGGTGACATGTCTTTTAGCTTTTCCGAGATGTCTCTGACTAGAGATTCTATCTCCAGGATGTCTTTGACTAGAAAGGCGAGGATGGGGTATCACCACCTATTTGTATTTGCTATCTGTGGATTGTCTCTTAGTAATGCTATGACTTGTCCAAGGATATGAGGACACTGTGAGTCTAGTATGAACTAGGGCATTCCTTGTTTGTGACTGTCTTATCTCCATGCAAACAGGTACAATGACTTTCTGGGTCGAACATATGCCTCGATTGTCATAACCTACTTGCCATAATAAAGCTCAATGATGATAACGCACAAGAAGCTCTTTCACTTTCATATCTTCTATCCTCAATCCCCCTTTCTTGATTGACTTTCATCATCCTTCTCGAGTCCGCGTAGCCTGCTATCACATGACTGAGTATAATGACACACCAAAAACATTTGCATTTCATGTAGTTGCACCTGCATTACCACATATAAGCATTTCGTACATACATATAGATATCACAACTACATCACATCCTGCACACAACACCTGTTAGCACAATTTACATTTGCATTATCATATTCATTTGCATTACATACATTCACATTTGCATTGGCATAACATATAAAACATAAAAGAAAATATATTGCATTGCATCATATACATATTTGCATCCATATCATAAGCATCACATAAGAACATCTCATCACATAGGTACACATGCATATAGCTACCGTAAAGATGAATCATCTCATATAATCATAAAGTGTCATGATACAATGATGCCAAAATCATATGGCTACAATAGCACCCGCAGGTGTCTACATCATCATACAAAAATGGCATAATACTGCTACATAGGGAGCCCTTTATGGCTATGATGAACTCCCTCCCTCAGAGCCGCTTGGCCTCAATGGAATCTGAGCCCCTAAAGGACCCGCCCCAGGATCATCCCACCTTTCCCCTCTATCTGGTGGTGGTGGAGGACCCATAACCCCACCACTCGATGCCTGTCTCCTCCAGCTCCCTCTTGTAGCTATCGCTATATGCGACGGTCTATGGAAGCTCCTCGCCCACTGATCTGCTAGAACTGCACCATAATAGAGATCTCACTAGTAGGCAATCTCCTCCCCTGCTCGTAGGACATAAGCATATCCTGCCCCTGTGTCCTCCGCTGCCTGTCTCCCTGCCCTCAACACTCTCTCAGCCTCTATATAACACTAAATAGCCTGATCACGCTCCCACTCAGTATCTTTGAGCCTCCTCCTGAGCTGATCCCTCTTCCTCTCCAACTCCTAGATCTCATCTGCCTGGCCCTAGCAGATCTCCCTCAGGTCTATCAGCTCATCCTCCTCTACATCAGCCCCCTCTACCTCTGCCTGTGGCTCCCCTTGTGTGGGTGCCTACCCTTGTACCTGTACTTGTACTAGTACCTATCCCTGTATCTATCCCTATCCCTGTACCTGTACCTATTTGGGACCCTATGCTGCTGGCACCTGTAGCGGCAATCCACCGCGACCCCTCACCACCCGAGCCTGTCTCTCCTCACCACCCTCCCTCCGAGGTGCAACCCTTCTCTCTCCAACTTCTCCCCTCCTCCTTCATCGGCCTCTACCCCCATCACCTCCACCATCATCATCATCTCCACCCCCATCTCCATCCAATGGCTCTCCCAGATCCGTCAAGTGTGGGAAGAGATGCTCTGCCCAGTATGTTGTATACTCAGCATCCATGCCGGCATCCTCAATCTCTGGCCACATTTCCCAGGGTAGGGGCATCATCTCTACCTGCTGTGTAGCTGCTTGATCATATGATTGCAAGGGCCCAAACTGAGCTTGATCTCTGACAGTCCGTGCATACATGCCTGAGCCCCGTGGCATCCTTTGAATCCTGCCAAACTATCGGCCAACCCTATCCACTAGCTGCCTCTCTAGCACATATGGCATCCGCCTAATCAGATACCTACTCCAGAAGGTGTAGGGAAGCTCAACTACATCATCCTCCCACTGCTCGCATCCCAGATATGGCCTCCATATGACCACATCAATATCATCTATCACTCACCGCAAGTGCTCCAACCTGCCAATCCATGGCTGTGATGTGATCATATCGTACAATTGCACAAAGCTACATCCATGTCCCCTGCCTCTGAAGTGTATTGACCTCATCACTGGTAGATGCTCATAAGCCCATACCTACAACAATGTCACCCCGCAGCCCAATCCCACTGATCCATGGTACACGAACTGATGCAGCTCATAGTAGAGGTG
Organism: Cryptomeria japonica; assembly: GCF_030272615.1. Taxonomy (NCBI): domain Eukaryota; kingdom Viridiplantae; phylum Streptophyta; class Pinopsida; order Cupressales; family Cupressaceae; genus Cryptomeria; species Cryptomeria japonica. The sequence continues at coordinate 654,387,898 of NC_081408.1, forward strand.
TGCCAGCACACACGGTCCCCAAGCATATCTGGTGTGCTGCATCACTAGTGTCTCTAGTGCTCCTCCCCAGTCCACAGCCAACCCCCATGTCACCCTATCGCTCCTCCTACCACTGATCGCTCCTCCTACCACTGCTAGTAGCGCTAGCCCTGTGGCTATCATAGTATCCCACGCCACATGTCCTGCCCTCATCTCGAGTCCTAGGTCCTGGAATATTCGTCTCAGGGCCTCCCTGTCTCCATCTCGATCGTATGGGATCTACTCCCCATCGATCAGTATCCTCAATATCCTATATACATCCTCAAGGGTGACTGTCATCTCACCCATTGGCAAATGAAAAGTATAGGTCTCGGAGTGCCATCTCTTCGCCAGCATAGTCAACAGTCCCATGTTCACTCGAAACTCAGGCACATACAGAACATGTCTCAATCCCATCTCCTCAATAGCCGCTCGGTCCTCAAAGGACAACTCAAGTTGCAACCTCTGAGTAGACGAGAATCTCTCCCGTGACCCCAGCATCAACAAATACTCCTACAGTCAAGCAAATAACTCATGTCAATCATAGTGGCATTCCTTGTTTATCACAAAATGCTACTCTTTATCTAAATGCATATGGCATTCTATCCTAGTGACACTCACTATTCATCACAAAGTGTTGCTATCTATCCTAGTGACACTCACTGTTCATCACAAAGTGTTGCTTCTATCCTAGTGGTACTCCCTGTTCATCACAAAGTACTACGTGTGTGACACTCACTGTTCATCACAAAGTTTTGCTTCTATCCTAGTGGTACTCCCTGTTCATCACAAAGTACTACGTGTGTGACACTCACTGTTCATCACAAAGTGTTACTCACATTTGCACTCCCTGTTCATCACAAAGTGCTGCTCATACTCTAGTACTCCCTGTTCATCACAAAGTACTATATCTTGGTACTCACTGTTCATCACAAAGTGCCTTGATCTATCCTAGTCTTCCTAGAGGACCTGCTTGAGTGTATCCTCTCAACAGCTTATCCAATCGATAGCATATGTTCATCATAGAACTGTCGATTTGACCTAGAAGATGCAACTTCACACTTTTTAAAACACAAACGCGCTTACCTGACATAAATGCGCTTGAAGACTGCACAGACGCCCCTGAAAAACATAGACGCGCCTGACAAATACAGACATGCCTATGCTCTAGACATACGTGCCTAAGCAACATAGACGTGCCTTCTTGGCACAAACGTGACTGACCATCACAAATGCGGCCGCATTTGACACAGACACGGGTTCAAACACAGATGACCTGGCACAAACACAGATGCGCCTCACGAGCACAGACGCGCCTGGCACCAACGCAGATGCGCTGGACATTTTTGGACACTTTTTGGACCCTAGTCTAAGCACATTTATTGCTCTACCTACCATGCATTAATGAAAAAATTAAATGCGTCAAAGTACGAGGAGGTTTTGTGGTACTTACCGGCTCTCCTGCCTTGCTGGCCTCTGGAATCGGCGAATGCGGTCGAATCTGTGAATGAAAGCCATCGCTGCTAACTGTTGCTGCTTTATTTTCACTCTGCAATCTTCTCTCATGGATGTGTAGATGACAATGAGGATATATTTCCCCGCGTGGTCTATCTTATAACCTACTCTAGCCCTAGCCCTCGTTTCCCGAGACATTCTTCATTATCTCGTGAATCTGTCACTTTATCCGGTCAATCCATTCTATCCTGTCTTTCTTATCGAGAGATTTTCTACAATCTTTTCAGACATTTTCATCCAATCTCTCAAGGTGGCATATCATTCCCATCCTGGGGCAACTCTTTATCAGTTCATATTATCTTCTTTGAAACAACGTGACAAGCCGCATTGTCTCAAAGAGGGGCAAAAAGTAGACACCTAAAATTGTCCAGTCTAATTAAATAAATATCTTAATTTATTTAATTAATTCATTTATCCTCTTCTAGCCTTATTTCTCATTTAAATAAATACATTCATTTATTTAAATTATCCTTTTCCTAAATTAAATAAATATCTTATTTATTTAATTATCCCACTTCTTCTATTAATTAAATAAATCTTTATTTATTTAATTAATTCATTAACTTTTTTCACCCATGACACATGTCATTCATCTCTTAATTCCTATACTACCTACCCCTTTCATTATTTTATTATTTCTTTTACCTACCCTCTAATCATAGCCAACCTCCTTTTACACCTCTTAATCTTATCCCTCCATTTCATATGGTGTCTTCTATATAAGGAGATGCTTCCTTCATTATCAAACCCTAATGAATCATCTTTAATACACTGGACTACACTACGATCCTACTTGCAACCACATTCTGTTCTTTGTTGAGCTCTTGTGCATATAAAATCTGAGAGCAAATATATCAAGCAAGATCAATGGAGATAGGAAGAATGAAGATCCAAACCCTATTGGACATGTGATGGTATAATCTTTGTGATTTCATTTGATTTTCATTGTCTTAGGTAATCTTCATATGTTATGGTGGATCTTTGTTGTTGTTAGGCTAGGGTTTTGTGGTTGAATTCATTTAGCCTTTCAATATTGTTATTATTGTTATCCATTTTCACCATATACAGTAGTATTTTGAGTATAGTTTTCAAATATGTAATTTATTCTAATACAGAGATGAGAAAAAATAATGTTTTAATAAGCATATATAAATAACACTTTTTGAAAGTCACTTTTTCAAAATTAGCAAGATCTCCTTCACAATTCCCAAACTAAAAGGATATCAACATATAACATTCATATCAAATGAAATCAAGGTAGAAATAGATGCAAACTTCTCATACGAAAGGTAGATCAAATAAACCAATCATTCCCACAACTAAGTGAATATGCCAAAAGCCACATACCATTTTGTGCACCTCTCTAAATAAGTTCTCTAAACTAGGTACATAGGTCAAGACCAACAATAAGGAGAACAAAAATCCATAAAAGCATGCATCTTCTTCCTAACAAGTCCTCAAAATTTTTATATTAAAGACTACCTCATATGAGAAGACAAGATAAAAAAAATAAAGGATTTGACATTGAGGTGGGCAATACATCTTAGATCATTCACTTGTCGAGTAGACCAAAATTAGGATACATTATTGTCATGTGCATACTACACCAAGTAATAAAAGCTTACAATAAATGATAATATTCTCTTCAATCCCATAATGGATTCACATCCATAACCAAGTGTAGGCTCCTTATTCTTTCTACTAAAAACCTCCTAAAAGAGTAACCATATCAACACATGATCTCACAGACAAGTATCTCTTAGTCTCGCCTAGGTCTTTGAAGTGTCCATGCGCATCCACCAATCAATCCATGCTAACTTCAGATACAACCTTGAAAAATAATTAAGCTACAATAAAATATTAATACTAAAAAATAAAGAGAACCAAAAAAGACCATTGTTAAATTTCCAACCATGGAATCGAGAAAATAACATGACATCATGGTCTATCATCTTCTCAAAAGAAGGTCATATGCTATCAATAACATATCATAAATCTAAACCTCACTAAAGACTCAAGAGTTCTCCATGGAAAACCAATACGTCATCATCTTGAATCACATGAAGATTACCATTCATCATTGAATTATGAATCTATATCACTACCAAATTTGCCACTTAACTATGAAACCAAGCTCTCTAGGCATCATGATAACCATCTCTTATAAATGGAACCCAAGATGTCAATGAACTCTCATTGTATATGAAACAAACTCCAAGAGCCCATCTATGACACCAACAACCATTACAAAAAACTATCCATCTTCTAATTGAATATTATCCATGATTCACTACACATTGCAACAACTTAGAACTATAATCTTGAAACAAAGAAAATAGAAAATATTATATAACTATATAAAGCTCCCATGGAAAGTGATATAGAGCTATACATGACACCATGAACAATATCATTACCAAAACTCCACTAAAATATAATAGAGCTTCTCATGCACCATAAACTACTACTAAAATTAAAATGAATAACTATATCAAGTACTCCCAAAAAAATAAATTCTCACTCCAATCAACATACTAATGTAATAATGGTGACCAATAATAAGGCTCATCAAACAAATAAAATGTTAGGAAATTTTAAAATATTTGTACATGTAAAACATCTCAAAGGAGAAATACATATTTAGTGCTCTTATTTCATATAATTAAAAATAGATTCAACAAAATATTAGTATGATGCAGAACAAAGATAATTATTTATAACATTTTCTGATTAGATAAAAATAGGAGAGGCATGAACCATTACATAATCACCAAAGAGAAAATACCAAGCGTCTCATGAGGAGTGAGAGAACCCAACTAGAGAACCAACTATCAAAAAGGAACCAAAAACTAACTAACTACTAGATGCTAACACAACAAAAAAATAGACTATAAATTGACCAATAGACACCAAAAAAAGAGAAACCACACCGCCCCATCAAAGACATGAACCTAAGATCTACCTGGTGGGTGCTTTTTTTCTATCTTAAAGACACAACAAAGGACTCTAGAGTAGCCTTCACCTTAGAACTAGTCAGCTTCATCACAATGTGAGAAGACAATTCCATGTGGTACCTTTTCTTTGCATACCATCTATCAATTTCCTCCTGAATGGCCTCAAGAGAGAGAGAGGGGGATTTTTTCTTTCCATTTCCATGTTAAGGGCCATCATCTCATCCATATTCCTTTTGAGGGTCACCTAGTTACCTTGAATCTTATATATGACTCTAGCCATCTCTCTCCTATCATCCTTATGTTCAACATTCATATTGGGCTCCTTAATTTCCACTTTCATGACTTCCCACTTCTCAAGTCTATCCTCTAGATCATTGGCTATAGCCCAAACCCTTTGACCTTTTTCATCCATCACCCAACTCGAGGCTCTAGCATCCACCGTGGTAAGTGCCTCTAGCCTATTGATATTTTATTTGCAATATTAAGTTAGTCGAGGACGAACTAATGATGGTTTCATATCTATTGTAACCCTCACATAGCTCATTCACCTTCTTAGCAAGAGTAGGTAAATCCCATTTCCATACGAAATTAATATGGGAGGGGAGCCCAAATAAGGTATAGAAGGGGTGGTAGAATTCACCTTAGGATTATCTAGTGTCCACTTAGAATCCATGGACCAAGAGGAGGTTGAGTCCTCAAAATCAAGAAACTCTACATCTAGATCTTCAAACACAATAGCTTTGGTGGGAGGGGCTAGAAAGTTCTTCTTTTTTAGTAGACTAACTAGAGTTAACATGGGTAGGAGTTCCTTTGTGCTTAGTGGGAGGGGAATCTTCGTAGTATGTGTTTTCAAAGAGCTCAACAACTAAGGTAGGGTTAGTGGGAGGGCTAGATGGATCTATGGAAAGCCCACTAGTGGGAATCAAGGTTAGATGGAAATTATACAACCTCAATATAAGCCCTTGGTATAGGGGAAGAACATTTTTTGATTTTGCAATAGCAATAGATAGAGAAATGGATGAAAAACTCTAGGAGGGGAAGTTCATTTTCACTCCATACCTGAGGTGGTTAAGCATTGGGAATATTTGGGAGTAAAAATGTTTGAATCATCCATCCTAATTATTGTACTTCATAAGAGGCAGAGCAACCTCCTTCCAAACACCAAGAAAATCTTCTCTATTAAAGTGTTGGCAAATGCACACTCCAATGAGAAATTGCAGATGACTGAAGGTATTGTCATTGATGGCAACCTTGCTATCATATGATATTGGCAGGCACCAGCACCGGAAGACTCTACACTGGCACATAGAACACCGGTAGCGAAAAGGAAGAATACCAACATCCTAGTCGACAACAATTTTGTATTAATGTATTTTGTAATTAATTGTAAAAAATTTTAAAAGGCGACATGGCGGATTGCAATATGACTCATATATGTATGAGATCATTGTACATCATTTTATAGAAGATATAGGATGCGAAGTATGGAAAAGTAATAGCAGACCTAATATGTGAATTATTGGTTAAGGGTTTATGTTATAGTAGAGCTTAAACCGGTACTGAATCTGGCATAGAAGATGCTAATCTAAAGCAGTACAAGACATTGGATTAGTATAATCCATTTTTGTAAGTCAGTGTGACTTCTTTTGTAATTGAGCAGTTAGCTCTAGGCACTTGGCCTTCCTGCATGTGCAGGCCCCTATTGTAAGAGTAATATTCCCTTATTGGCCAGTAAGTGAATATTGTGGGTCACAAATCCCACCGAGGTTTTTCCCACACCGGGTTTCCTCGTTAAAATATTGTTTTATGGTGTGTTTTTCATGTTGTTGTTATTGTTCTTATTTATTGCATTATTTCTGGTTTACCGGTACACAGTTTTAATATGTTTTTCATGTTTTAAATCAAGTAATTTGATATACCGGTTAGATATTGATTCACCCCCCCTCTCAGTATCTTTGGGAATCCTAAGAATTGGTATCAGAGCTTGGTCCTCTATTTTCAGAAGCCTAATAGCTTGAAGAAGATCTTGTCACAGGTAGAGATGGAAAACTTGAGAAAGCAATTGGAGACAGCTCTTACAGACTATGATGCAAAAAAAGTGAAGAATATCAAACTTGAAGATGATCCGAAGGTTGCTCAGGATATCATTCAAGCACTTCAAGAAAATTACACAATAGCAAGGAATAAAAGAAGAGAACTTTTTGAAAAGATGCAAAATGATGAAAATGAAAAGGAAACTCTTAATGATTTGGTAAACAAGCTAAGACAAGAAATCAGTACAACAAAGAATGAGATCCCAGACATGACTAAATGATTCTGTAAAGAAATTGAAGAAAGAAAAGAAAATGACTCCTAAGAAGAAGAAGGCAAAACAAGATATCGCTCCAATAGACAAACTTCTTAGTGAAATTACAGAGGATGGTAAGCTGAAGAACATCAACAAAATATATAATACACTATCAGCTGATGATAAGGAAATCATAGAGAACAGTGTAATCTTACACTTAGATATATACAAGAAATTTGTGATGGAAGTTGTTGATGAAATTCCAAATGATCTGTATAGGAGACTTGAAGCTAGAAGGTTAGCCATCATTGAGCTGGACAAGAAAATTAAGATTGAAAAATTACTTGCAGTACATCCTGTCAACTCAACTGATGAAATAGATAAACTAATCAGTGAAGCAAACTAGACAGTATTCTCCACTGCTCACCGGCATGTAGCACTAATGGCAGATAGAGTAAAGGAAGTCTCTGAGGAAACAACAGATGCATGGGATATATTCTTTGTGGAAAAAGAAAAACATGAAGAACTACTCAGACCAAAAACTATTAAAGTATATCAAAAGGATAGAGATAAGGGGAAAGGTAAGTTAGGCGATCCTCCAAGCCTAAAAATAACTTATAATGTACCCCCACCTCCTTTAGATACTCCACTGGTAGATACTACTAACAGTCAACTGGCCATAGAGAGTATGGAGACTCCACTAGAGGATACAAATCCTGAATCTGAAATTTTGTATACTATGAATGTAGACACCCAGGAAGTAAATGTTGTGGTTGATAGAGAAACCACTAAAGATAAGGAGGAAGATGTGACTACTGAGACACCAACTGCAAAGGTTGAGATAAGCATAGAAAAATCTACACAAGAAGAGCAACTGGCTAAGGATACCACTGAGAAACCAGTAGAAACAACTAAAAAACCATCCGAAGAACCCGCAAAAGAGAGTTCAGAGGTACAAACTGAGACTACATCTGAGAAACTGGTAGTTGAAAGCTCAAAGAAACCTTCTGAGACACATATAGAGAAAATGAAACCGGTACAGGTTGAAGCACAGGTTCAAAAAGAGACAGGGCTACCGGCCCAAACTGAAAAGCCCAAACCCTTACTTATTCAAATGCAAACACAGACTGACCTACTATAGGTTGAATCAAGCAAGGTAATTACCACAACTGGTAGCATGGCTATTGTAAAGACTGTTGGACAAACATCTAGTACATCTATGGTAGAATTTAGACCTACAAATGTAACAAAGGTCTTATTGGATTCAATAAAGAAGATCACAAAATGTAATGCACAAGCCTATACGGCTATTGATGATACAATTCCCATTCTTAAATTGATAGCACCAAAGTGCATTGTAGATAACAAAGAATCTTTATGTCAACTAGACACATTGTCTAAGTTCATCATCGACAACATATTGACTGTTGATCAAATAAATGAGGATACATTTAAAGAACGAATGATTAAAGAAAAAGAGAAATTATTTGAGGATATTATGAAGAAAAACAAGGAGAAAATGGATACCCTATTGCCGGAACTTGGAGAAATAATTTTTGACTTCAAAAAACTATATAGGGACACTTGTAAGACAAATGTCTTAATAGAAGACCTTGACAAGGAAATCAACAAAGCACAAGATAAGATTAACAATATTGCTGACAATCTGATAGGATCATCGTATTCATTTTCGGAGATAGAAAAGAAGATTGCAGAGCTAGAAGAGAAAATTAAGAAGTTAGAGAATGACAAATAGAGAATAAAGGATAAAGAAAAGGACTTGAAATGCAGACTTGGTCCAAGACTAGAATACCTCATTTACTTGAGGAAAGAAATATCTAAGGCTCTGGTTCCCGGACTAAAGACACTGGAAGAGAAAATGCACATACTTATCGGTACATTGCAAAGAACACAAGAGGCAATAAAAGATAGCAAAACATTCAGTAATGGTATAAATTTGATTTTGATAGAAATCTTTCAGATTGTAACCCATCGGTTACAAGATTCCAGGCAGGACTCCACTGACAGCGAATGACAACCTTTGTCATTGATGTCAAAGGGGAAGTAGTGTGATGAGAAAAATGGTCAGAAGGAAGTAGAGATTATCTTCTTAGGGGGAGCATACATTTCTGGCATACATTTTTGATAACACAGTTTTTTTTGCCAAAGATTTTTGGACTTCAAAGTTTTCGGATGCATTCTTGAATTTTTCTCATGAGTGTTGACATCAATGCCAAAGGGGGAGATTGTTGGAAAATGCACACTCCAATGAGAAATTGTAGGTGATTGAAGGTATTGTCATTGATGGAAACCTTGCAATCATATGATACTGGCAAGCACTGGCATGCTAAACACCAGTAGTGAAAAGGAGGAATACCGGCATCCTGACCGACAACAATTTTGTATTAATGTATTTTGTAATTAATTGTAAAAACTTTTGTAAGCCAACATGGCGGATTCTAATATGACTCATATATGTATGAGATCATTGTAGATAATTTTGTAGAAGATATAGGATGCAAAGTATGGAAAAGTAATAGTAGACCTAATATGCAAATTATTGGTTAAGGGTTTATGTTATAGTAGAGCTTAAACTGGTACTGAATCTAGCATAGCGGATGCTAATCTGAAGTAGTACAAGACATTGGATTAGTATAATCTATTTTTGTAAGTCAGTGTGACTTCTTTTGTAATTGAGCAGTGCGCTCTAGGCACTTGGCCTTCTTGCATGTGCAGGCCCCTATTGTAAGAGTAATATTCCCTTATTGGCCAGTAAGCGAATATTGTGGGTCACAAATCCCACCGAGGTTTTTCCCACACAGGATTTCCTCTTTAAAATATTGTGTTATAGTGTGCTTCTCATGTTGTTGTTATTGTTCTTATTTACTGCATTATTTATGGTTTATCGGTACATAGTTTTAATATGTTTTTCATGTTTTAAATCAAGTAATTTGATATACCGATTAGATACTGATTCACCCCCCCTCTTAGTATCTTTGCGAATCTTAATATAAATTCACTTAGCAGATGAGCCACCTTCTCTCCCGACTTTAGGAGCCTCATAATATCATCTTTGTAGTTCCCCTTTAATTTCTTGGGGAAGGTCACATCTTCCACACTAGTAATAGTAATGGTAGCAATAGACTCTATGGACATTATGAAAACCACACCCCCAAATTTATCTTTGCCCTCATTATAGGAATTTGGAAACTATTTTTAGAGGGAAAGGTTGAAACCCTACATGTCCTCAATATAAATAAGGTGTAAGATTACCTCTCTTGATAATCTTCTAGAGAGATTCATTCTGCTAGAATTTATTGTATTTATCCAACTCGGTCTAAATGAGATCAACACTCATGGTTAATCCTTTCATAGGGAAACTAGTTATAGTGAACAGTGAAAGGTTTCAAATATTAGCTTTGGGAAAATGTCAATAAAAGGAAGTTTTGGGAGAAATGTTTCTTTCACCAACTTTAATAAACCAACTCCAAATCAATAAATGATTGAAGTAGAAGATAGCCAATACTATAAATAAAATAGTGACATTTAGATCTTTATGTATCATTGGGATTAATATTTTCTCATATCATGGCATTAATATCAATATGAAACTCATGCTACACCATCCATATTTTGAGCTTGGTGGTCGTAGTCTTATTTCCCTCTCTAAAGGTGTGATTGATCTTGACATGACCAAAATTAGACATGATACTTGGATATTTGGTGATGAGGTCCTTAGTATTCCATCTAGATGTGGCTTTTCCTTGAAGAATCATGATGATATTGTTTTTTATTAATTTAGCAGGGAGGGGCCCCTGAACCCTTACAAAATAGAAAAATTAGAGAGCACCAACATAGTCTCTGGCATCAAACCATCAGATAAACCATAAATTTCACAAGCATCTCTCAAAAGTAATAAAATTCCATCATATCATCATAACTAAACATACTAATCTTGTCCAACCACCACCTAGCCATCAGATAACTACTAACAGTTAAGAATAAAGAGTCCATAAACTTATCAGAGAGCTTAATTCGAATAGATGTCTAAGGCATATGGCATGCAGGCCTATTCATAAGAGTTCTTAAAAAAACTAAAATTAACTATATTTAAAATCATCATAGAGCAAAAAGGAAGCCAAAACAGCTACAACTTATTCCTCTTTGATAAGGTTCCAGTTTTGCTCCAGTCGTTGTGCATCTACTCATTCCAAATATCCAGGTACAGAGTGTCCTCTTTCTATTCTTCCTCCTATAGTTTACCTTGCTTCCCTTATTTTTTATCTTTCTTCTTGATCCTTCTTTACCCCTAAATAAATCCAATGGCCAATTTCTATATTATGCCATCAATAATAGCACATATAAAGCTCAAGGACTTTCCCTCTATCCACCTGCTAGAGTTAGGTATTCCATGAAAAATAACTAGATATCATCAGTACCATCTTGTTGTGATTGCATCACCATTGTAATTTCATGACTGGAGTCATTCTAGGGACTGTACATCCACGAGAATACATGTTCACATGAAGCTTAATACGTTATAGCTTATAACAACACAGAAAAACATGTAATAAAAATATTGACGAAGTATAGGTCTGATCAGTAACCGAACTAGCTTAAACTGAATGGTTTTCATTGAGTGGCTATAAAAGGCCAATTATTAGAAACTTAGAGCTCCTTTGTACAATGAAATGAAAAAAAACATATACATATTAAGGCATCATTAATTGAATTAAAATAATTGTAGTAATACCATTGGAGTCTACTTTATGTTCAGTGTCTACTCATACTTTGTACTATTGTTCACTAGAATTAAATAGCCTGCACAAGCCAAAACTTACTACATAGGCAATCTATCCTCTTAATAGAACTCTTAAACTCCCTTTTATAATGGAAGAGAAAGAAAAGTAAGATCCAATGGTGCCAATAAAGATGACAACCAAGCTAGAAACCCTAGCAAGCAACCCAAATCAAAAAATGCCCTTAACTATATACTCCCTAAAGAGGAAAAACGCCCCTTCACTATATCATCCCTAAAGAGGAACAAAACTACCCCTACACTTCCTCCTCCCTACACTTTATCCTCCCTAAAGAGGTACGAAAATTCCTCTCTCTTTACCCCCCCTATACGTTATACCCTAACAAATGCCCCTACACTTCCTATCCCTACACTTCCTCCTCCCTCAACTTCCTCCTCCCTAAAGAGGGAAGTGTAGGGGCATTTGTTAGGGTATAACATATGGGGGGGTAAAGAGAGAGGAATTTTTGTACCTCTTTAGGATGGATAAAGTGTAGGGAGGAGGAAGTGTAGGGGTATTTTTGTTCCTCTTTAGGGGGGTTTTTGTTCCTCTTTAGGGATGATATAGTGAAGGGGTGTTTTTCCTCTTTAGGGAGTATATAGTTAAGGGTAATATAGTGAATGGAAAAAACCACAAAGATTAAAGGAAAAAGCTCTCCCACAAAAAAAGAAAGCTCGAATGCACAATCTAACTCAATAGGGTCTATAATGCTAATTATAAATGTTCCATGTTCTAATCCCTTGAGGGACTTGTTCCCTCTCTAGAAATTTGTCAGTTCCATGTTGTGCTACATTTTCACATAAAAGAACCAAACTCTATCAAGAGGATAATGGGCACAATGTTGATCCCACCATATTCAAAATACTTATTGAAAGTTTGATGTATCTTATAGTAACAAAAAATTTAAAATACATGGAGACACCTAGGGATTCACATTAACAAGTTGGGAAAAGAATTGTGAAATGTGTAAAAGAGAAAATAGGCTATGGAATATTATATTCCATAAATAATAATTTTAATTTGACTATTCTTATTAGTAATGATTTTGTAGATAGTATATATGATAGAAAGATTAATCCAAGATATGTATTTTATATTGGATTAGGTGCAATTACATGAGGAACACAAGAAACCAATAGTAATAATTTCATTAGCTAAAGCGGAGTATGTTCCAACAACATGTGTCAATTAGTTTGAATGTGAAGAGTATTAAAATATTTAATGCATGATCAAGAAGTTCCTTTCACCACCTTTCTAAATCCATGACTGGAACTCTTCTAGTGACTCCACATCCACGAGAATAAATATGTTTTAGGATATTTCTAGAATTATTTTACTATTTTTGGTAAGTTGTAATTTCAACATAGATTAGATAGAATTTCCAACATAACTTAAAGTCATATATAAACTAAGGCAAATGTAAGTTAAATTTATATAATTTGTATGTAAATTATTTATTTTGTTGTAGCACTATGTTTTGGTCTCTACCTCTATCCACCAAAAAACTTGACATTTTTTTCTATAACCAATCTCAAAAATATATTTTAGTGTCTTATTTGTGCATACATGGGTATAAGTGAAGGTGAATATTATTGGACGATATTGTAGGCATAGTCTAGTGCTAAACAAATCTAAACACACAAAAAAAATTCACTATAACTTGATAAATATAAATATAATTTTAAAATTCTAAATCCAATCATCCAAAATACAACATAATAAAATATACATCATTAACAACCCTCAATTTGATATAAAATTAAATGGCATTCTAATATTTTTTTGGTATTTAATTTATATATCTCTAATTATTTCTGACTTGATTTAATGTTCTATCATATTAGAATAGCTAAAATACAATTTATGTTTAATCTTTTTAGAACTTGTCATTAGGCTAGTACTATTGCAATCGGTTGCATCCAATTTTCATTAACTCATTATTATTCAATTGCTTTTCCACCAATTATATCTATGTATTTTTTTTTCGATGTTTTTTCAATTTTTAAATGGTTAACATGCATGTTTTTTAAGTTTTTAAATTACAAAAAATGTTTTTCTTCAATCTAATTGGCTCATATAATTTTCATCTTATTACCGGATTTCCCGGATCCATGTCTTATTACCGGATTTCCTGGATTCACTTTCTACATGAATTATTTTAGGAAATTTTTTTAAATACAATAAAATAATATTTAGTATGTTTTAATTTTCTTTTCAAATTATTTAGAATCTGTATTTAAATATTGAAATCTTTTAAAGATAATTTATTTTAGTTATCCTCATGCAATTTGAGAAAAAAAGAAATTATTTGATATATGTTTTCTATTATATAAGCAGGGAGATGGCTCTGATCCCAGAATAGTAGAGAATTACAAAGTTAAATGACCAGGCAAAGAAAAACCACCCAAAGACCAAAAAACAGAGCCCACCCTTCAAAAATAATAAAAAACTTTCATATTTTTGTAGCTATTTCTACACCTCCTAACTAACCTCCAACTTCTAGACTTATCAGCCCGCTTATAAACATCTTCGGTAAGCATACTACTAAAAGTCTTTATAGTAACATTTGCAAAAAGCATATTACTAAAAGGCTTAATAGTACTATCATAATAAAAGTTAACATTAAAGGGTACATAGACCCAGCGTAGCATCCATAATATGATCATAAGCAAAGAGGAACAAAATACCAAAACCCAAAGAGCAGCTAATCCTTAAGAAAATTCCAGTTCCATTGGAGTCTTTCGAGATTGTATTCCTAGGTATCCATCTGCTCCTCTTCATCGCTTGCATCTTGCTCCATATGACCCCGCTTTGCTAACTTGTTCTTGTTCTTTTTATTCCTCCCATGACTAGAAATCATGCCCAAAACAACATTCTTGATAACCCCATTTGTAATGCAACAAAGGGAGCTTAACGAATCACACTGGTTTTGGAGCTTCAAATTTTTTTCCTCGTTCTTCATCTCAAAAGTAGCAACTCTCTCCTTAATCTCCTATAAATGCTCATATATATTATTATTGTTGTTAGTCTTAATAGGGGAGTCCTGGGAACAAGGGACCATCTACTCATCACCTGACATATTGGGGACCTCGATGCTTTGTTTTAGGGCATTTGAGTCATCCTCAGTCTCACTGATCTAATCCCCTTCTTCCTCTTCCACTTCCTCTTTGAAATTATCTTCAGGGTCATCATCGAGATTGTCCTCGGAATTATCACCCTCCTCCAGATCATTAATTTCCTCCAAATTTTTAACATTGGCTATGTTATCAGCTTTTATATTTTCCTCTTTCCTTTCCTTAGCCCAAAGCCTAGCCGACCTCCTTTCCCCTGAGTTGCTTTCAAGTGTCGTATTCTAAAGGTTTTTACTCCTCGTCATCGGAATTGTGTGGGTCTAGGTCTATGGTGATACTTTTACTCACCGACTCTGCCGGTTTTTTTAGCTTTTACCAAGGTATTCTTAGGGGTTTCAAGATTCCTCTTATTTGGGTTCACGTTTAGCTGGGAAAGCTCTAGGGATTCTTAATCCAAGATAGAAAGGGTTTTTTTTCCTTTAGTCTTAGTAGAGGAGGTGGATCCAAGTGAACAATAGGACATAGGGTCGATAAGAACAAGCTTGGAGGACTTACCAAAAACTTTCTGGGGGTTTTCCTCATTCCTAGGCACAGGGGATAGACTACTAAGGCAGGGAGAGTGGTCCACAACAAACTTATAAATAAAATAGATAAGGCCCTGGTGGAGCGGGTGGTTGGTGCCATTTTGAATGCAAGACTCTAAGGAAGAAAATAGAAAGAAAGGCAAATTGATTTTCTCCCCATGCCTAATATGATTGTGAATAGCAAAATGATAACCATGCAAATTGGTGTACCTACCTTCAAGCGTAAAATACTTCATAAAATAATAGATAACTATGGGGAAAGGTTTAGGTAAAGCCAAGCAACCATACCCATTCTGAATCACCTCCAAATTCTCCCCTTTCTGAAAGAATTTTTTCATAAACCCTTTGTAGTCACCACTACTGCCTCTTTCCACCCATTCACCATCATTCGACAAATTGGTGACCTCCGAGATGTAATTCGGTGTCACCATGAAGGAGATCCTCTCGATAGTCACAGTACCACTCTTCCAAGAGTTGCAGAACCGCACCAGCAGGTCCTTATTGTAACCCTTCAAAGCTCGAAAAAATGGTGTGAGACCAACATTTTGAAATAGCTCCCAAATCTCCTCATTATCATGTAGCCCATCACATTTTTTAGCTTTATTTCTCTTAAGAGAGCCCCCAATGTCGGAAATAGGACAAATAGAGTTTAGATTATCTCTATGAAAATGACCCAAGAAACAGCTTAGGTTCTTCATAATCACAGGCAAACATAAAGAATTGTTTATGGAAAGGTCATTTTTTAACTCTTTCACATTGTTGTCATCACATGTGTGATTTCCTTTTGAATCATTAAACTTAAAGTCTCTTTGAAAATAAAAAGCACTGCCTTTACTTCTAATAGAAACCCAATCTAAAGAGATCCATTCAAAATCATAAGCCTTCATTCTTGTACGTGTCTCTAGATAGTTTAGTTTCATGTCATCTTTGCATACACAGTCCAGCTGGAAAACGAACACATAAGCCTAAAGATCCAAATCACCCAAATCCTACCCGTCATACTATAGGGGCCCATATAATTTTTAAAAATCTGAAAAAAGGCGGTCATGTAAACAAGTATTCATAAACTTGACCGTTAAAACCCTTCCTGACATCTTTCCTTATTCCCCTATTTACACTTAAGCCTTTGACAAGAAAGAATCTCTTTGAGCTCCTTAGAACTTTCACTTAAGTTAAAAAATCACCAATCCATATTTCTCAAACCCTGATTAGAAATTAGGTCAACCTCCATATTTCCTTCCCTATAGGTATGTCAAACAATAATGTTCCCAAAGAGATTAAGAAGACATTTACAGTTTTTTATAATCCATCTGATCTCCCAAGGGGGAGAAATGGAGTTATTAAGACAATCAATGATCAACTTTGAATCTCTTTCCAAGATTACATTCTCCATTGATTTATGTTGGATCCTATAGAGGCCTATCCAGGTCGCCATAGCTTCAACTCTGTTATTCGTCCCAATCCCCAAATTGGTGCCATATCCTTCAATTAACCTTCCCCCATGATCTATTATTAAGCCACCCTCCCTAGACAAACCAGGGTTACCTTCAAAGCAACCATTAAAATTACACTTGATCCATCTCGGATCCGGAGGGATCCAAGAGCAGCTTTTTCTTAGTAACAAGTTATTCCAATTTAGCTTCAAGAAGTTATGTTGAATACCCCATTTTTGTCTTAAGTGGAGGTCCAAAAAAGTAGGTAAGACCTTAGAAATACCTAGGGAGCTTGCATTTACATTCTCTCTCAGTTGTTGTCTTATGATATTGAAGAGAACATCGCTATTTTTCCTTTCTTCTCTGAAAAACTCTGTTATTTTGTTCCTTCTAGATGTTCTAAGCCATAATTGGGGGGATTTGAAGCCAAAGATTCTTAGCAATAGGGTAAGAGTAGGGGAACATAGTCCAAGAATCTATGAAGTTTCTCATAGTTTTAGGATGAATCCAACAAATTTTCAAGTCATTCAGAATAGCCTCCCAAATTTCCTAAGCATAATTGCAATGCAGAAAAATATGATCTATACTTTCCATGTCCTTATAACAAAGCTCACATCTGTTGGCAAAAGAGAAGCCTTGTTTGTTAAGATTATCAATAGTCAGAATCCTCCCATGAGCCGTAGCCCACCAAAAATAGTTTATTTTAGGAATTAGGCTTTTGATCCACATTTATTTACAATTGAAATTATCTTTAGTTTCTTCCTCCATATCCTAGTAAGTCGATTTGACTGTGAAGGTTCTTCAAGAATTGATTTTCCATATCGATCCATCCTCCATTTGAGAGGATAAAAGGGAACAATCAGGTAGAAGTTCTAAGAGCTCCTTAGCCTCCTTCACAAGTTGATCTTCAACATTCAAAGGGATATTAGAAGAGTTAGTGATAGTCTCTTTAAGATTTCTCCAAGTAGCTCTCTCCCCTTGCCACACTATGTAGTCTTGTACTTTCTCCCCGTAACATCTACTTAGGAAGGCATTGATGTTTCTTAGATGTGGGAGATCAGCAAGAGCCTAGCAGTGCACCCAAACATCTTTCTAGAAGGTAGTTCTTTTCCCATTACCTATAATCATTTTACCATTCTTTTTTATGTCCTTTCTAGTTTTAGCAACATT
Organism: Cryptomeria japonica; assembly: GCF_030272615.1. Classification (NCBI taxonomy): domain Eukaryota; kingdom Viridiplantae; phylum Streptophyta; class Pinopsida; order Cupressales; family Cupressaceae; genus Cryptomeria; species Cryptomeria japonica. The sequence goes on from NC_081408.1 coordinate 654,405,729, forward strand.
ATTGCAAATGGAGGAACCACAAGGTTGTTGGATTATTGGGGAGATTGATGGATTTGGTTGATCATTGCTACTTCTAGGATATGTTGTTTTCATTGATGTCAACATATTCATGTGAGTTATTCCAGTGAGTTTGGAAAGAGTTTTTGATCCGGTTTTGTAGTTTGGTTGTGTTCATCACTGTTTTGCAGAATTCGGTATTCCCTCTGGTATATTCTGGTGTGATTAGATCTTGTGCTGAGACTTAGGAATATTTTTTGGGGTGATCTTGTGTATCTTCATTCAATATGGTTCATGATTTGGTGCTCCATAAGTTATCTTTCCTTGTGCCAGTTGTTGATTGGTTGTGTTCTTGAGCTTTGAGATGTTGACTGATGAATATTTGAAAAGAGGTGTTGGTGCAACTATTCTAGATAATTCTAACATGCTCGTTGGTGTTTCTTAGTCATTCCCTATTTGTTTTGGTGATCCACATTGATCCTTGTGTGAGTTTTTGGTGATTTCTATAAACTGGTGATGATTTGCGTGTTATGCAGTATTTCTAGTGGTGTAGCGTGTTGCAGTTGATCTTGGCGGGATTTTCGGTGCATGTAATCATTTGCAAAATTGAATTAGGTCCATTCTATGTAATGTAAATCATAATATTGGTTCAGTGGTTAGTCTTTATATCACGCAATGTAATTTTTGTAATTGTGAGTTGAGGGTTGAGGGTTTAGCCGACCTTGTTATCAAGGTTGATGAATTGTATATCTAGGTGAGATTTTTATTTAATTTAGGTGTCAGTATTATGTCTGCATTATCAAAGAGAGGTGATTGTGTGAAAAAGAGATTTATCATTTGGTGAAGTGTTGAGGCGGGATTGGTGTTGCAAAGCAGACAATTGTGCTTAACTGGAATTGTCATCAAGCATTTGTAGATGCTAATATTGCAGTTCATTCCTTCTGAATTATAGTCCAAATCATATTGTAAGTCAATGAGACTTCTGTGAGGGTTGTAGCCTTTTGGGCATATATCTTTTGAGCACTGAGCTCTAGGAAGTTTGCCTAAATGTATGTGCATTCCCCATTGTAATATTTTCACATACTACTACAAAGTATCATCTTACTATGGGTAGGTTCCCACTGTGGTTTTTCCCTTAACCAAGTTTTCCACATCAAAATCTTGGTGTTGTGTATTCTGTTGTTAATTTTCTTATCTATCTGTTGTTGTAGTTTATCAGTTTACATTTTAGAATTTAATTTGCTGAAATTTGGTGAAACTGATTCACCCCTCCCCCTCTCAGTCTTCCTTCTTGATTTCTGCTAACAAAGGTAGCTTCAGTAGATTTAGAAACTTTTCATAACTCCGAGTATGAAGGTATTTAGCTCTCAAAATGCTGGTCCAATCCTTCTCCTCTTTAGATAGCTGCCACCCAATTTCAATTAACAGGGCTCATAGATCTACACACTTTTTCTGCAACAACCAGGGAGATTCTATTTCTTTCTTCAATGCCCGACCAGAGGAATTTTTTTTGGATTCTTTCAATCTTCTTTGCCACAACCCTAGGAATTTTAAAAAGGAATAGGTAATAGATAGGTAAGTTTTGCAAACAGGATTTAGCCAGTTGTATTTTTCCTGCCATACTAAGGAGCTTCCCTTTCTAGCTAGCTAATTTCTTGTGGAACCTTTAAAGAATGTCATTCCAAAAGACCAAGGAAGGAGCTTTAGAGATGAGATGTATCCCAAGATAAGAATTAGGGAGGGTAGAAATTTGATAGGCTAAGATAGTGGAGATTTTATCTTGAAGGGTGGGGTTAACATTCATGAAGAATAGCTTTCTCTTTTCATAGTTAATATATTGACTAGAGATTTGAGCATAATTTTCCAAGATTCTCTTCCAATTCTTAGCCTCAGAGACATAGGCCTCTCCAAATATTATAGTATCATCCACAAATTACTAGTGGGTGATAGGATCGAGAGTAGAAGAATCCCTAACTCATTTGAGAGAAAAAACTCTTCTTAGTTTTTCAATATTTTTTCCCAAGACTTCAACAACAATGATAAATAGGTAGGGAGATAAGGGATCTCCTTGGCGAAGCCCTTTTTCACTGGAGAAGTATCCCTTAGGGATTACATTAAGAAGAACTAAAAATTTCAAGGTACAAACACATTGTTCTATCATTCTTAAGAATCTTCTAAGGACTTCAAAGAGGAAGTCCCAAGAAACCCTATCATAGGCCTTAGAGATATCAAGTCTGAAAGCTATGACAAGTTTTTTGTTGTTCTCCATAGAGTGGACAAGTTCATGTGCTACAATAAAAACATCAAGAATGTCTCTCCCTTTCACAAACCCTTTTTGATTACCAGAGATTAACTTATCAAGTAGGGGTTTTATTCTATTGACAAGCACTTTGGAGAGGACCTTGTAAATCGTCCTACAAAGACTTATAGGTCTGAATTCTTTGGTGGAAACAAAATTATCATGTTTAGGGATTAAATCTATGAAAGTAGTATTGATCTATTTAAGGAGTTTACGATATCCGAGTGATCTTGGAAGAAGGTAGGGGGAAACTCATCCGAGCTCGGGGCCTTACAAGGGTCAAAGGAGACCATAGCAGTCTTCACCTCCTGCAGGGTGACCCTTTCAGTTATCTTAGATAAGTCCTCAGCCCTAATAAATTCAAGGATAACATCAAAAGGGTTGTGGGGGTCTTAGACACCTCTTTTCCCATTAGTATTGTTTAAGCTAAGGAAATCAGTGAAAAGAGAATCCATTTCGTCCTCATCCTCCACTATAGTACCATCCTCTTTGAGGAGTTTCCTTATTCTATTTCTACTTCTTTTGTGCATAGTAGATTGGTGGAAGAACTTAGTGTTCTTATCACCTTCATTTAGCAACTATATCCTTGATTTTTTCTTTCCAAAACACCTCTTCATTTCTGTTAAGGAGAAACCATTGATTTCTCAAATCTGTTTCCTCTTTGTACTCTTTTTCTAGGGTAGTCTTCACTTCAATCTTAGTCTAAATATTCTCCGAGTAAGTAATAATGACCATTTTTTGTTCAAAGATATTGCCGAAAGAGTATCGGTTCCATCCTTTAACCTTGTCTTCAAGAAGTTTAAGCTTTTGAGCAATTTGGTACATAGGAGTGCCCAAGACTAGAACATTCCACCACTATTCCACAAGCATTCTAAAATCCGAGTGATGAGACCACATCATCTCATACTTGAAAGGGTAATATTTATGATCACAAGGACCATCCATCACCAAAAGAATAGAATCATGATCAGACCCTGATCTAGGGAAAGAGAAAAGGCATAAAGAATCAAAGTTCTCCCAATTAGTAGAAACCAACACCCTATCCAACCGAGCCTAAATCAAATGGTTCCCATGTTGTCAGTTAGAAAAGGTAAACTTAGAACCACTGAGGTTAATGTCCATCAAACCAAAGGAGGAGATGAAATCAGCAAGATCAATCATATTGTCTGAGTAGTCCTCACTACCACCAGTTTTCTCATAAGGGTACAAAGGGGAATTGAAATCTCCTGCAATGATCCACAAGTCATTCTTTTGATTCCCAATGAGACAAAACAGATTGGACTAGATTCGAGCTCTAGGAGATCTAGCATTAGGAGCATAAACATTAACAAGGTACCATTGGAGATGGGACCTAAGATCTTTCATCTTAACGATCAGACAATATTTTTTAAAGTAAATCAGCGAGCCTTCAAAAAAAGTAGGGTTCTAGAGAGTGGCAATTCCCCCAGAAGCACCATCAGAGTCGCAATTTAGGAAGGAGGAAGCATCCCAGAAAGAGTTAGTATCCTTTTGAAAATTCTCCTTATTCATTTTAGTCTCTTGAATCATTAAAATATCCACCTTTTATTCCATTAGCTTACATCTTAACATATATTGTTTTATCGGGCCATTCAAACCCCGAACATCCCAAGAGAGGACTTTCATAAAAACCCAGTCCAGAAAAATGCAACTCTACTCACCTGAGTAGAGAAGGACCCAACTCGAGGTTTATTAATTTTTCTTCTTCTTTATTTTTTGAGAGGCTATCCAGGGTTGTCTGTGTCCCTACCACTACCTCTCATTTTGCATCCTTCTGTCTAGTGTCTCTCTGAGAAGGTCTTCCAACCTTATTGTTGCCTCTCATGTCTTTTTTTTTCTTCTTTTTGTTCTTAGTGGCAACCTGTGTCCACTCTTTATCTTCCATGTCATCTTTAGCTAGCCATAAATTTGACTTAGTTGGTGGAGGGGTGGAAGAGAATCCTAGAATGTGTTGATTTTCCTTAAGGTTACCAAACCCTCCATGGTTTTTCTTTTTAGGAGTTAGCATATGATTTTCCTGATTAATATTCTCTTTATTTTGAGTGAGGATGTGTTCTCTTCTAGCTATAACTAAATTTTCTCTAGTAGTAGCTTTCGCATTCTTCTCTCGTCCTTGCTTCTGGCTCAGGTCTATAAATAATTCATTGTTCCCTAAAGTTTCCATGACAAGGTGACATTCCATAAAAGGATTCATAGGTAGTGGAGGGTCTTCACATGTCTCCACAGTCGTAGAGGAGGACATCGTGTGGTCGTCGAGTTGCTTCTTCTTATCCTTAAGCAACTTATTTTCAATCTCCTGATTGGAAGGGCCATCCATCACCATGGGGGCTTGCTCTATATGATTCCATATCTTATTCCTTTGTTCATCTTCCAGAATCTCCATATTTTTAGGGTGCAGTTGTTTATGGGTGTCTTTTCTCTTATAGGCTGAACTAAGATGTCCAAAATGACCACAACTTTGGCAGAAGGCTTTGGCATTCTCATGCTCTATTTGTTGAACCCAAGAGTCCAGCTCAGAGAGAGGATAACCTTAGTAGGAAACACTGTGTTAATAGCAACATTAACATGAACACGCACAAATAATAAATGGGATTTGTATTGTGTTATACTATCAATAGCAAGAAAATTCCCAAAGGAGTTAGTGATCCCCTTGAGGATCTCCAGATTCCAGAACTCAAGTGGTAACCCTGGGAGACAAATCCACATAGGGGTCACAACACCAAGATCAGACCAGGGATCAAGGTTAGGTTTCCATTTGCATAAGGAAAGGAAGTTGCTATTCCTGTAGGTCCAAGGTCCATCCGTGAGAATAGTGGCCATATTTGATTGATTAATGAAGCTGAAAAGGAAGAAGCCATTAGCCATAGCACTGGAGGTAACGCTTCCTTTCAACTTCCACCTAGTAGCAACACATTTTTTCACCAAGTCCAGAGGAGGACAAAATGCCTGAAACTTCCCAAACAAGGAGAGGCTTAGTTCAGCAATAGCCGAGTTAACTAACACATCAAGTACCTCCACTCGATGGTCACTAACCACACATTTAGTTTGGGGAGTAGGGCTGTTAGAAGTTATCCCCATCTTCGCGGGGCTTCCACCCAAGAGTTTCTCTACATAAGTCAAAGATTCAAGTTCTACAAAAAGATCAAAATGGTACTGGGGAGAAGAAGGGCGACAGGATGAATCTGCCACAAGAGGGTCCTAAAAAGAAAGGGAATCACGTGGAACAAGGTTATGGGACCCAACCTGTTGGGAAGCCCGTAAATCCCCCCTAGCCCCCAACCTCAACCATAAAAACAAACAAAAAGGAAGCAAGCAACACACAAGGAACCGCTAGCTCGAAGCAGCTAACAGGGAGCTGCCATGGGAGCTAACAGAGCAAGCTCGAAACTATTCCATTGTTGACTTTTGATATATGTTACAATGTAACTACCATGAAAAATAAATTTTGCCTTTATTATTGAAATTAGGTGAAAATATTTTTATGCTAATTAATTGATTATTAATTAATTGTGAAAATCTTGATAGTTATCATTACAAGGTAACAAATCTTTTACTTTATAAGTAATTTATAAATAGCTATTGGTTGGTGAGGTTAGCATTATGCTCACCTAATTTAATACTATTAAATTTTGATAAAAATAGTAATATAATGTTTAAAATAAAAATATTCTAATAATTAAAGTATTAATATTGATAATATTAGTGTTCAATTTAGCTTAGGGATTATTATGTGTTAAATTTAGGATTCAATTTAATTTATAATGAACATTCCATTAGTATTATAGTGGGGGTTCAAATAATATTAGAACTTCATTAGGGTTAGGATTAGTTACCATTAAAAAATTATTAATCTCTTCTATTAACTAATTGTTTGCAAAAAAATATATTCAATTAATATTACAAATGTAAACAGCAAGTACTAGCCACTATGTGACACTTGTTTATTTTTGCTCTTGAACAACTCCACAATAAACCATCATCTCAAAACATTCAACACAAATCTCTTATAAATATATATCTTACATCAATACGCAGCTAATCTGGCTCTAAAACTGCTGACTAACCTTCATATTATACAAAAATTGTGACGTTTTTGAAGCCAGATTAGCTACCACCCATAAATACAAACATTATATTTAAATAAGAGTTGGCCAGGCAGGCATTTCATGAACACTTCTGAAAAGCCCACACTGGAGCATAAACAAGACTCTGGCTCATGGCCGAGGCAGAAGAAAAAGATTACAATAAAAGATAATAAAGAAAACAACAAATGAAGTAAATTTCAAATCTGCAAGAGAATAATAATCGAATCCCCGACTTGTCCCTTTATCAGATTGCTAAAGTTAGCTATTCCATGATTAAGAGAAAAAAATGACTAGAGATTATCAGTACCATCTTGCTGTACTTTCATCACCTTTCTAAAGCTATGACTGGGACTCTTCTAGTGACTCCACATCCACCAGAATACATATCCAGACGAAGCCCAATACAGTATAGCTTATTACAACATTTGAAAAATATGGAATGAAAATATTGAGGGAGGATTGGTCTGATCAGTAACTGAACTGGCTTCCACTGAATGGTTTACATTGGGTGGCTATAGAAGGTCAGTTATTGGAAACCTAGAGATCCTTCTATAACGGAATGAAAAACAATATATACCTATTGAAATAGCACGAATATAATGGTAGTAAGATCGTTGGAATCTCCTTTGGGTTAACAGTCTAGTCATACTTCATACTGTTGTTCACTACTGTTAAAGAGCCTGCGCAAGCCAAAGCTTACTACACAGGCAATCCATCCTCCCAACAGCACTCTTAAACTCCCTTTCATAATAGAAGAGCAAGCAAAGTAAGCTCCAATAGCGCCAATCAAGATGAGAACCAAACTGGAAACCCCAGCCAGCAACCCAACTCGAGTTATATACTGAGTTGCAAAAACCGCAGAGATTAAGGGGAAAAGTGCTCCCACAGAAAAGGCAAGAGCCGATGCGCAGGCCGCCTCAATAGGATCTGGAAGGCTAATTATAAACGTGGCGTGTTCGAATCCCTTGAGGGACTTGTTCTCTCTCTGGAAGTTTGCCAGTTCCACATCGTGCTGTATTTTCACAGAAATGAATTCACCAATGGCCATGCTACATGCCCCCGCCGCCACAGCCGCCAGCCCCGCCTCCAACATGGTTTTTGCGCCGGATTTTCCTGCGCCCGTGCCGATCATCAGCCACGCTGTGCTCACAACTCCCTCGTTCAATCCTAGAACAGCTGCGCGAAGCCATTGCCCTCTTTGCAGATAATCTTTTTTTTTCTTTCGGACAGATTTTGGGGAAGAAGAAGGCATGGCAACGACAACGCTGGAATTTTTAGAGTTTTGTTTCGGAGATGGCGTGGCAATGGGAACGTTTGAAATTTGAGGCTTTGAAATTGGTGATTCCTCTGTAATTCCGCCTCCTGATTCCTTCATCATTCTCTTCAATTCCATCGTCTCCAACTGAAAAATAGACGGGCTGGTTACTCTGTTCTCCATTTTTTTCTGCAAGTCTTAGGTATGGAGATAATTCAGAACTGTGAGCTCAGAAAATCATATAAGAAAAAGATAGACAAAATAACATTCAACTAAACAAGAATGTGACAATACCAGAAAAACATCAACACAACAAACCTCCTTACAAAGATTTCCAGTAGAGCTCCTTATATAGACTTTCAATAGCAAATATAAAATGAGTGTTTTACCATTTCTATGTTGAGGTGTAAGTGGACTGCTAGGGTGCTATCTTCCAGAAGATTCCTTTGACAATAACTTGAAGGAACAAATTTCCATATGAAAAGTATTTGACGATCAAGCTCAGCTGTAGTTCACTGGATCTTTACAGGCACAAATAAAATAAATAGACTGTGCTACTGTTCTTCAGATTTTTTAATGGTATGGCGTGGGAGATGTTTCAGTCAATTCTAATAAAGAAGAGCAACTTGGGGACGGTTTTAGTGGCCAGAATACCAACAAGAATAGAAAATAGCTGCCTCAAGAAAGCCATGCCAGTTAATAACATGCTTGCTTGATTACATTTATTTATTGATTTAAAAATGAAAATAAATCAAAATATAATTGTTTTTATTTATCTTCAATTAATTAAAAAATACAATCAAGATACATTGTCATCTATTCAAAGACATTGCCATTTAGAAAATCTATTATTTTAAAATTTAATTATGACTATATATTTCTCTATAATTTTTAGTTTAATTATTTTTTTAAAACAATTTGATGATTCTCCATTATTCAACTTCTTTTCAAATTTAAAAAAATTATAAAAATAATATATAGAGCCACTTGACACATTAGTATCGTTGAATAATATGATTTTAAATAAAAAAAAATTTGTTTGGTTGTGTTTATAGAAAAAGGTTACGTATACCCTATGACTTCTTTTGTTTAGATGAAGAAGCACATGGATTTAATGTTTATTTTAATAAATATTTTAATGATATTTTTTGTTTGATATATATTGATTATAGTCAAACATATAAAACAAAGAACAAGTCACCTCTTCTATTAACACGCGGTGTCTTAATTCAAGAGGTTTTATATTTCCATTTTGACTAATAAATTTTATTTTTAATTTGAGAGCATAAACTCCGATTTCAAAATATGGTGTGATCTTTAACTCACATTATAACGATCAAAATCTGTATACAATTTTGTAGCAGTGTTTTAATGGAATATATATATAAAAGTGATAATTATTTGTTTAAATTGGTTTCATTTTTATTTTTTTACATTTCATTTCATATCAATATATTAATTTTCTATTTTGCTATTATCATATTATTATCTAAGTTCACTTTGTATTCCTCCTAATTGATCTCATTGTTTATGAGAGTAAACTTCAAATTTATTTTAATCTAAAATTTAACTTTTCTACTTCTTTTTATTAGTTATTATGAGTTGACCTAACAAATATGTGTACATGAAATGTTATATCTTGATATTTAAAGACATTCAATGTGTCAATAATGTATATATGTATAAGAAAACTTAAGGGAAAAAACTAATTTTATAAAATAAATAATCATAATTTGTGTCACATATAAGCTACCTAAATTGTCTTTTAATCTGAACATAAATTCATAAAGTAAGTTTAATTAGAAGTTTCAACTAAGACAACTTTTTCCTAATGATCTAGAAAATTCTCTTAAAGAGTTTACAAACATTGTAATCCTTCGAAGTTTATCAAGCATCAAATATTAAGGAAAATAGGTTTTACAAGGTTATTCTTTTGCACTTCAAGTCCACATGATAGAATTCAAATGTAACACTTAAGATCAAACCCTTGGTACTTGCCATTGAACTTTAAGGTTTTCTATGCTTATTTAAATTCTCAGATATTTATCATAATAAACACGACTTTCAAAGCAATGAAAAATAACTTTTGTATATCATCAACATTTAAACTAATAATTTGATTTCTTTTATTTAATTATTACATTTATTTCACTTCATTTATAAACCTTATATATAAATTTAATCAAAATTGTTTTATACTTCTAGATTACATTTATTAATTAGTCTATATTATTATGTAAACTTGTGTTATTCAAGATTAAACCCATGGCATTTGGGATTGAACTTTAGGCCTCTCTAAGCTTATTTAAATTCCAAGATATTCATCATAAAAAACCAAGATTTTCAAAACAATGAAAAATAAATTTTGTACATCATCAACATTAAAATTAATTACTTGATTTCTTTCATTTAATTATCATATTTATTTTAATTCATTTATAAAATTTAAATATAAATTTAGTCAAAATTAATTTATACTTTTCGATTATATTTCTTTAATTAGCCTATATTATTATGTAAAATTGTATTATTTCTTTACATATCTAAAATCTATTTTTAACTTAAGATGTTAAAAGGAAGGATATATATATATATATTATTTGCATATCTATTTAACATGTTAAAATATTTAAAAATAATAATTGATTTATATTTTTTTCTATTTTTTAATAATTTTAGAAAAGTTAATTTATAAAATCAAATAATTGAAATCTGAATAAACTATTCTAATAATAGACTAGAAATCACACCTTGGTGTGCAATGGGTACCCCTAAGAGTAATGGAAGGTCAACTAAGCAAAATTTTGGTATATTTTTTGCATACATTTTTGCAATACATGAGACCAATTGGTAGGCCCTTTACGATATAATATTGTTTGTGCAACCAAGGTCTCAATGGAGAAGGGTAAAAGCACAAAGTTGTGTCACACTTTTATGAGGGAAATGGCCAATGATGATTCAACTTTTTAAATTGAACCAATAGAAAGTGAAATTTATGTTTTGAATTTTGAAATGATGTAAACTAATGAAATTTATTATTTTTTGTGTATTTTATGTTTGTCATTTTTTTAATAATTTAAAAAATTATTTGAATATACTTTATCATAAACTAAACACTATAATTTAGTTACTCATAAAGTACTAAAATTGAAGTTACATGAGGTGTCACACTATTGATAACTTGAAACTTAACTACAAAAATATTTTTTTAACTATTTTTTATGTATATATATTTTTCAATAAATTGAAAAGTTGTGTGCAATAAATTATAACTCTTTCCATTTGGTGTCAAATTTTTTCTTAATTATTTAGCCAAATTATAAAATAATTATGTCATCTTGGCATACACTATTTTCTCTAGTGCATCATTTTTTTTTCAACATTTTTAAATAAATTTTAGAATTTTTCCTTTATAAGATAATCAACCTTATAATTTAGTGTTGATGACCTACTTTCAATAAAAATAAAATATAAAATATAAAAACTAATTAAAATATTAAAAGATATATATGTTGGAAAATTCACTTATAGATCTATAAAAGGGTAAATTTACATTTCAAAAAGATATTATTTATAAGAGTAAGAATTGTTGAAACATCAAATTTTTCAAAATAAAAATAAAAATTGGTAATTAGACCCAAAGTCATATAAAATATATGTTTAATAGACAATTGCAATTGGAAAAGTTGTGGCCAATATATAAGATAACTATAATGAATCTCTATAGACCATATGTTTGACTAAAATTAATTTTTAGTTCGAATTACTTAAATTCACTTATGTTGATAAGTTGGCCTGAAACGTGACACAATTTTGTGCTTTTACCTAGAAGTGAGAGCTTTAAGTCAACTATACATCCACTTTAAGGATACAAACATGAATAAAACAAAACCTCTAATTAGGTTGCATTCCCAGCAAGCTCATGTTATGTTTTTTTTAGGGAGAATGAGATAGAGAGTGAGAGATATAGATAGAAAGAGGAAGAGATAGAGAGCAATAAAGAGATAAAGATAGAGGCCAAGATAGAGATGGAGATGGAGAAGGATATATAGCTAGTGATGTATAGAGAGGTAATGAGAGGGAGAGAAATAAGGGTGGAGAGAGATGGAGAGATAATGAGATATATATATATATATATATATATATATATATATATATATATATATATATATATATATATATATATATATATATATATATATATATATATATATATATATATATATAAAGAGAGAGAGAGGGGGGGGGTGGAGGAAGATAGAATGAGAGATTAAGTGGAAGATAATAGATAGAGAGAGGCATAGGGAGAGATATATAGGAATAGGGAGAGATAAATATAGAAAAATATGTAGGAATAAGTAGAGGGAGATAGAGAGAGGGGGGAGAGAGTGAGGGAGGGAGAGATGGGGAGTGATAGAGAGAAGGGAAGATATAGAGGTGGAGAGATAAGTAGAGGAGAAATAATACACATACTAGTGCACATCATCAAAGCAAGGCAGGTAGGTAATGTGAAAATAAATAATATAGCACATAACCAATTGGCCCATAAATATAGCATCCAAAAAAATAAACTTGGATCCCTACATGCCAAAGGTAGGACCGGAATACAATTTAACACACTCTCCAAAGTTAGTAAATATCATTAAGATCAGAGTGCAAGATGCAAAACAAAACTTTGTTGGGTAAACCAAAGCAATTACCCAAAAGACAACATCAGACACAATGTAGCACCAACCTAAACAATTAACACCATGTGGATCATACAAGGACATTACAAGAACATCCAACATTTTTCCAAGCACTTCTCTCTAGCTATGACATCTTTACATGATAGTGCAACATAGATAGACACATAACACTTCATTGCCAGAATACTAGCAAACATAGTCATCAACAAAAAATCCATAAATATTATTTTAGAAAACTTCAAAACGTAAAACTAGAACTGAGAAAATTCACAAACATCACAAGAATGTCCTCCAAGTCATAAAAATTGAAACATCAATGAAGAGAAATGCAGCGATTTTTTGGAACAATCAAATCCACTTCTCATAGACAACTTGATTTTTAGTGAACAACAATCACTAACAACATAAATTACAACACTAGGAATGTGAAAAGATAGCAATTCAATGTCCATGAACCATAAACATTATGTCCAAATATACAAGGCTAAGTTCTCAAATATAGATGAATGCAAAGGGCTCTTCCAACCAAACTTTAAATACTCTTTCATGCATATAACTTATCCTAAGACTAAAAACATTTCAGAGATAATATTAATTTGGACAAGAGTGCCAAGGACAAGGAAAGTATATCCTAGTCATCATAATGCTAACACACTACACTACCATAATTAAAAAATCAGCACCTCATATTGAATGTAGACATCAGACACCAAGAAGGTGGACACCCACAACCCAAAGCAACTACAATTAGTAATAACTATCTCCTCAACCCAATATAAAACATATTTGATATTCCAAAACAATTTGTAAGTTGACAAAAAATGAAAACACTACCAAACTCTCTCCATTGAAATAAACAACAACAAAACAACGTCAATGACCATATAACAACTCATCAACATCAAGAACACATCATCAAGGACAACACATGTTGTCAAGCATCAGGCTAACTTTAATAACAACACATATTGCCAACAAAAATAAACCTAGAGTAATAATTTTATAAACTAAAGAAGATTATGTTCCAAAAACATCAACATGTCAATTAGTTTAGATGTAAATAGTATTGAGATATTTAGTCCATGATCAAGAAGATCCAACACTAATCTATTGTAATGAAAAAATCATCCATTGAATTTTGAAACAATGATGTTTTTCATAAGAGGAGAAAGCACATTGACACAAGGTATCATTTTATTTTAGAGTTAGTGAATGATGAAGAAATCAACTTGATTTTTTTGTAAATCAATTGACAGATATACTTACAAAGACATTATAAGTGTTAGAAATTTTCTATTTTAGTCTATCTTCTAACATAGGCTTGCATAGGTGAATTTTCTTTGAGACTCAATCTTTTTCAATTGAATGCCTACATCCTAGATAGAAATCGCTATTTTAAGTGAGCCTTCCTTGCACTATAAATTGATTCTTTTATTATAATTTGATAATGAGAGATTAATGGAATATTTTTTTAGCCTAATTTTATGCATTTAATGTGTTATTTACTCGTACATTGAGTGTGGTCTTATTGAATATGAGTGGGTCTTCTAGTATAATATTCATCTAGTTGATCTGTGTTTATTACATGGTATCAGAGCATTGGATCAACACTCAAATATATTTATCTATAGGATTCTCCTACTTCTACTTTTCTCTATTTTGGGGTGAGTCTTTTTTGAACTAGGTTTTCTTTGTTTCCCCACTTCATGAGATTTTTCATTGTATTTATCCAAGTTATGCTAAGTGGGGTATTAATTTTGAATTTACATTCTAGATAATATTCTAAGTAGAAAAGCTTACTCAGTGGTGTTTCCTTTCTTACTCATAATTGCACTTAGTGTTGTATGCCCTCAATCTTAGTTTGATGGATTTCATGCCTATTATTAGGCCACTTCTCCTTGATTTTATGAGGAATTTAATTTCAATTGGAATATAAATTGGTTTACTCTTAACAAGTTTTATCATCAAGATTATTCATAGATAATAATTCATCTTACTATTTCTTGTATATTATGTTTAATTTCATAGCCTAAATATACTAGCATTTCATTCAAAGGTTTTGATCAATCTAACATGGTAACTTAATTATATAAATTTTGAATTAGGAAACACTTGCCTAGGAAAAAAGAAATCAAGTGCTAAAATCAAGTGGAGATTTCTATATTTATTCTCATTTTCATATGTAAGTAGTATTAAGATCATGAAAAAATATAAATATCCACTTTTTGGAGGTTCATCATGATTTGGTATTTATTTTTATCCCTCTATTTTAAAGATAATCATTGAGAGATATTTGTCTTTAAATCACTTAAGGATTGAGTTTCATTGTCTAGAGAAGGATCCACTATCCTTTCTCCTTAGACTAGTTCTAAAGCCAAGTGACTTTTAACATAATAAACTCTAATGGATGATACTAAGACCTTTATTGTGCATCTTTTGTGCACACATTCTTATGCTATGATCATTCTACTTTCCACATCTACAGTTGAGAGTAACGCTCAATAACATTTTTCTTCATCAAGAGTTTCTTCCTTGAGAATTTTTTGAGATTCGTTACAACAATATTTTCATACTATCGTTCAAGCACATTGGGATTGATTTCTACTAAATAATGCATATTTTTTTGTAAAGTGCTTATTTTCAAATCTCGAAGACTACAAACTTGATTGTTCTTGCATAGAGTTTAGAAATACTTCACAAAGAAGTTTAAATGTTCTTTTGTTTTAAGCTTCCTAACTACATGAGATTATAGAGATTCTTCTTCAACAGAATCCAATGATTCTTTCTAGAAGAACATAATCACTTGGAGAAACTAAATAAGAATTCAACAAGTTTATCTTCAATAGAATTTATTGTGTTGTGTATAGAAAAATTCTATTTTATTTTCTCTCTTTTCGACGAAATTTTCTTCCCACAAGGTTTTCTTCCTTTTCTCCATTTTTTGAGAGTCTTTGGTATTTGGGTTCCTTATCAACCCTAGTTGCTAGGGACCAAGTCTCTTTGTACTAGCCTTATCTATGATTAATGAGGGTTTTTACATTTAAAATATTTTCATTTTAGTCTATGCTCTAAGATAATATTTTATAGGTGGATTTCATTTGAGACTCGTAGTTTCTTATTTGAATTCCTACATCATATATAGTAGTTGATTTTATAGTTGGCCTCCCTTACACTATAAATTCAGTAAATCCTATTATGAGTTGATCATGGAAGATTAATGGAACGCTTGCCTTAGCCTAAATATATGCATTTAAAATTTTATTTACTTCGTTGATGAGTGTGCTCTTATTGAACTCACTGGCTATGTAAATACCATCATCCCTCTAGTTGATTCCTAGTTTTGAAAGACATTTGCAAGGAAATAATTTGAAAATCTAACAGAGATTTTGAGAATTATAGATGTTGAATAAATCAAGAAAAAAATAAAAGGAGGTGTTGGAATCATCTAGAAATTTCTATCATAGTTGGATCTTGATAATAATAGATGTTTTCTTTATTAAAGGATCAAATAGGTTTTGATGGAACCTAAAACCCAACAAGGCCCTAGGCCAAAAAAAACAAATAACACCAAATAAACAATTACTTAATATTTTTAAGGATTTTAGAAGCCTCCTCCTCATGTTCAAAAACCTCTTGAGAAATCTTCTTGATATCCCGAAAGGCCTTATGTGATTGGTCAGCAACTCTTTTGAGATGGCCTATGGTCCACATGCACATTCCTTTGCCCTCTTGAGCACTAGCCTGATTGCCTTTGTCCTCCAAATCTATAAATTAGGGGTTGCCATGTTGCATTATTTAAAATTTTTCAACCAAGACTCTCATGCTACTCACTAATCCTTTAATCACATTATTACTTTACTTAACCAATTTAACCAGATTAGTATTAATATCTTGCATTTTTATACTAGGCCCACAATATGCCCTTCGTAGTCTGATTTTAAATTGGCCACATCTGTAACCATATTTTGAAAGGAAGCCACCATATTTTTGCCTTCCTTGTCCACCTACGAGTGCCCATGCTTCATGCCTCATCCAACCTAGCTTGAATGGACCTTACCTAAAAGCTCATTTGTTTAATTTCATGGAAATAGTACTTATGCAATTTAAGAAAATTCACCGTTGCATCCCTAGTGAGACCAAAGACAACATCATGCTTCTCAGAATCCATATTAATATGGAGAGACTCAACATTTAAATGTTGAGGGAAAGGTGATCTAGCTACGCTATCTTTAGAGCCCTCCACTAGATATTCTCTAAGGAACGAATGGTGATCACTGTGTTCCACAGAGTGGAAAAAAAGGGGGAGGGTTTTGAATTTTTTACCTTTCTTCAAGGGCCTACTCTTTATTAATATTGGGCATTTGGAGATGCTATTGAGTTGCATCGATTGGGTGGACTTCATTGTCTTATCCTTTTATCTGGATTGATGAGTGGGTGCTTCTGCTCTGGGGAAGTAGTCAGTATGTTGTTTACATGAACACATTTGTGATTTTATCCTCAAGGGGAGAGATTTTCCTTCTTAGAGGGAGAGATGTATGAAAGAATAATTATTTATATATGTCTTTGGTATTCTTGTCAAAGGGGGAGAAGAGCATGTGAAAAACCTTGAAATATTTTTAGAGTTGTCTGTCTAAAGGGGAGTTGATCCTTATGATCTCAGGGGGAGATTGTTGGTTATTGATTTCTGTATTTGCATTGATTGTTTTTCACATTCATATGTTGCCATTAATGGCAAAGGGGGAGATTTTTGGATATTAGAATTGTTGGAATGTGTTGTTGTCATTGATGTCAACATATTTCTGTCTTGCAGAGAGTTGTTTGGGTGATCTTTTGCAGATGTGCTAATGTGCTTTATTGAGTTTTGAGATATTTATCTCTTGTTGTTTCAATATGAGTTTTAGTGCTTTGAAAGGTTATTTGGTTGAGTTATGTTATCCAATGTGATAGTTGGTTTTTCAATGTTCAGTATTGCAAAAATACCACAACTCTGGCTAGTATTTGATTCATATTGCTCTAGAATGATTATATTTTGATTTGAGGATTTTGGAGAGTGTTTGGGACATTCATGTGTGTCCTCAAATTAGACGGTTCATGATTTGGAACTTTGCAAGTGTATCCTTTTGTTTGTCAGTTGGTGTTCTTGAGCTCCGGTGATGATGTTAATGATGAATCTTGTTATCCAAGTTTTTGCTATGATTTTAGTGGAATTCATGTTGCTTGTTGATGTTCTCTAGTCATGTCCTATGCATTTTCGCAGTCTACATTGATCGTGGTGCGCGTTATTGAAGATTTTATTGGTTCAGTGTTATTCTTTGTGTTATGTGACATATTCGGTGGTGTAGCGTGTTGCAAATGATCTTGGCAAATTAATTGGTGGTGTTGTGTGTTCAATGATTTGATTTGGGTCCATCATATGTCCTTGGTGACATTATATTGGTTCGATTATGAATTTATGTATCATGTAATGTAATTTTGTAATTAGGTCTTATGTGTTGAGCCGACCTTGAGGTTAAGGTTATTGATTTGTATAAATAGGCATTGTAATCATGTTAGTTGTGTGTCAGTTGTTGTGTTTATGATCTGAGTGTATATTGTATGTGCGAACAAGCAAATTTATCATTAAGAAGTATGGAAGAGCAGAGAAGAGTTGTTGTGCAGATAGTGTTCTTAACCTGAACTGTAATCAGGCATTTGGAGATGTTATTCTTTTAGTTCATGTAATCTAGATTGTTGTCTGATCTTTGTAAAGCAGTGAGCCTTCTCAAGGTTGTAGCCCTTCTTGTTTTGAGCAGTGAGCTCTAGGCAGTGTGCTTGAATGCACGTGCCTTCCCCATTGTAATATTTACACATACTACTATAGAGTATCATCTTATTGTGGCTAGGTTCCCACCATTGTTTTCCCCTTAACCAGGTTTCCCATGTCAAAAATCCATGTGTTATGTGTGTTGTTGATGTTCTTTTTATCTTTGATATTGTTGTTCATGATCAAATCTGTAATTAAGGTTAATTTGGTTGAGTTTGGTGAAAACTGATTCACTCCCCCCCCCTCATAGTTTTTTTGCATTGTTGCTGCCTTGCTACCAGTAGTGAGATTAGGTTCCAAAAAAGAGGAGGGAGATTCTTAACCATAATCTCATCACAAATGGATCCAGGCAACCAGCTAAAAGCCATAAAGGTACAACTCCTAATGGTCTAGTACTATCTCTCAACAACTACCACCCGCAACTTAGTGTCATTAAAAAATACAATAAAAAGCCCTTTTTGAATTATTATATAGAAATAAAAATGAATCCTTAGTTTCTCAACCTAGACATTTTTGAGCCATTCATCTAAAAATATGTGAGCTGAGCATTTAGCAACATCCACAACCATGATTAAAATAGCAAAAAAATTTAATCAAGATTTTTTTATGATTTAGTTAATCATTTCAGGATTAAAAATAATGCATATCCTCGAGACAGTGGAAGGCTGCTTACCTCATCCTCCTCCTGTTTCTCCGTTACCTCTAGTTAGGGAAACAATGCTGGACTCAAACTTTGTAGAGTCAAGGATAGAAATCAAGGTTTCTATGAGAGCAGATTTGAACATTTGGCATCGGTTGATAGTGTTCCATCATTATTAACGGCCTCAATCAATGTATTAATGGCTTCACCAACCGGATCACCATCCATATTGGTCGAAGGCCACCAAACTATTATCGCCCATTAACTATCTAGAAGCCCAATCGCGTGAACTGAAAAAAATCAAAACAAACATGGAAGAGAAATAAATGCAAAGAAAAAAAAGAAAGGGCAGTCAGATTACCTAGGTGAAAGATATAAGAATCCCTCCTCCAAAGGTCGTGCTGACCCCTGCACTGGGGTTTCCTCCTTGTCTCATACGCATGTCTTCTTCCTCTCCTCCCATTATCAATCTCTATAGAAATTCCTTGATAAATATTTTTGTTCATATTTTTTATTATACTCAAGCATATGAAACAAAGAACAAGCATGTTGTCTTTAACTTCATAAGAATTTTGAATTTTCTTTTGCCTAAAGTGTTTTTAGTTTTATATTGAGGGCATAAATTATGATTTCAAAGTTTTGTAGGACCTTTATTTCTTATATTTAATAGTAAAAAATTGTATATATTTTGGTGGAACAATATAAATCTAATATCTATAAGTGATACATTTTTCATTACGATTGACTTGAGATTTATTTATCTATATTTCATTTTATTTTTATTTAATAATATATATATATTATTTATTTTATATTGTATTATATTTGTATTGAGATTTGATGATACTTGAACAACAATGACAATGACATAATTTAACCATCACAAAATACTAATATTGACAAAAATTTAGACAAGGGGTGTACTCTTGAGTGGCATTACAAGCAAGAAGCCCCACCATTTCATAAAATGGTTGCCCATAATTATGACGTTCTTATATCTTGATATTAAGTATATTTAATGTGTCATTAAAGGGTATCAAAAATCATATAAGAATATACAAGAAAAATTATTAGAGGAAACCTCAATTTTATAAGGAACAAATAATCATAATTATTGTCAGTTGCATATAAGATACCTATATATGTGTATATGTTATATTTCCTTCGCTCAAAGTCATGAAGCCAATCAATTTAGAAGTTTGAACTAGAATACATTGGTGTTAATGATCTATAAATTTTCCTTAAGGTGTTTATAAATATTATAGTCCTTAAAAGCTTATAAAACATTAAGGAAAATAGGTTTCAAAACATCAAGTTCTTTGCTAATTCAAGTTTGCGTAATAGAGTTCAAATCTAACACTTAAGATTGAACACATAACACTTAATATTGAACTTTAAGTTTTCTTTATCTATTTAAACTTAAGATATTCATCACATAGAAATAATTAATTTCAAAACAATGACAGATTACTTTTGTGCATCATAACATCATTATTGACCATAAGCATTTAAAAAAAATGTCTAAGTTCTCTCATTTAATTTTCACATTTATTGCAATCCATTTATCAATCCTACTAGATTTAATCAAAATTAATTCATACTTATATAGATTATATTTATTATGTAAAGTTATCTTATCATTTTATAGATAAAACTTATTTTTGTTTAAGATGTTAAAAGACAGGATTTTAAAAATTTATGAATTTAATTATTTTCATATTTATATGTCAATGTAATTAAAAAAAATTAAAGTTTAATTGATTTTTTTTCATTTTTATTTTCCATATTGTAAAATTTTAATGCTCAAAAAAAAAATATGTAGAATTCAGCATTAATGGAAACACATATAATACCCTTTTTATTTTTACTAAATTGAGTCTTATAATTTGAGTTGATTATGGGAGATAAATAGAATGTTTATCTTATCCTAATTCTATTCATTTAATATTTTATTTACTTGAACATGATGAGTGTGTTGCCATCTGTTTAGTTAATTCCTAGTTCCAACAAACATTAGAAAGGAAATAATTTGAATATATAACAGAGAATTTGGAATAGATGTTGAACAAATTAGGAGAAAAATAATTAAATGGTAATTATTGGAATGATCTAGCAATTTCCTACCATAGCTTGATATAGATAATAATAGACATGTTTAAGGATATTTCTAGAGGTATTTTAGTGATTTTGGTAAGTTCTATTGTCAACATAAATTTTAGAATTTATATTGACTTTTTAAGTAATCTATAAATTAAGTTAGAGTAAATTAAATTTATATCAATTTGAATGTAAATTCTCTATTGTGATGAAGCATTAAGTGTTGGTCTTTTCCTCTATGGACCAAGAGTCACAAATTAGAATCCACTTATTAGAAACTGCCTAGAAGCCAACCATGGAAGATTAAGGGCATGTCCCCATTCTATTGCTTAGCTTATTTTGACTAGAAAAGATTTAATTTCATATTAGATGTCCCTTTAGGATTTGAACCTTGATCTCCACAATGAAAACTCAATGCTTTAATCAATAGTAAACAACCTCTTAGACTCTTATACAATAAACAAGCATCTCAAAGTATTCGACACAAATCTCTTTTAAATACACACTACATAAACGCAAATATTATATTTAAATAAGAGTTGGCGAGGAGGCATTTCGTGAACACTTCTACGAGGCAATACTGAAGTACAACCAAGACTATGTAGATCATGGCCGAGGTAGAAGACAAGGAATACAATAAAAGATAATAATTAAAATCACGAATGAGGTAAATTTCAAATCTGCAAGAAAATAATCATTGAATCCCTGACTTGTCCCTTTATCCGGTTGCTAGAGTTAGCTATTCCATGATTAAGAGAAAAAAATGACTAGAGATTATCAGTACTATCTTGCTGTGCTTTCATCACCTTTCTAAAGCGATGACTGGAGTTCTTCTAGTGACTCCACATCCACGGGAATACATCTCCACACGAAGCTTAATACAGTATAGCTTATTACAACATTTGAAATATAACGAATGAAAATACTGAGGAAAGATTGGTCTGACCAGTAACTGAACTAGCTTCCACTGAATGGTTTACATTCAGTCATTCAGTGGCTATAGATGTTCAGTTATTGGAAACCTAGAGATCCTTTCTATAACGGAATGAAAAACAATATATATTTATTGAAATAGCACGAATGTAATGGTAGTAAGATCGTTGGAAACTCCTTTGGGTTGACAGTCTAGTCATACTTCATACTGTTGCTCACTAATGTTAAAGAGCCTGCGCAACCCAAAGCTTATTACGCATGCAATCCATCCACCCAACAGCACTCTTAAACTCCCTTTCACAATAGAAGAGCAAGCAAAGTAAGCTCCAATGGCGCCAATCAAGATGAGAACCAAGCTGGAAACCCCGGCAAGCAACCCAACTCGAGTTATATAGTGAGTGGTAAAAACCGCAGAGATTAAGGGGAAAAGCGCACCCACAGAAAAAGCAAGAGCCGATGCGCAGGCTGCCTCAATAGCATCGGGAAGGCTAATTATAAATGTGGCGTGTTCGAAACCCTTGAGGGACTTGTTCTCTCTCTGAAAGTTTGCTAGTTCCACATCGTGCTGTATTTTCACTGAAATGAATTCGCCAATGGCCATGCTACATGCCTCCGCCGCCACAGCCGCCAGCCCCGCCTCCAACATAGATTTTGCACCCGATTTTCCTGCGCCCGTCCCAATCACCAACCACGCTATGCTCACAACTCCCTCGTTCACTCCCAGAACAGCTGCGCGAAGCCATTGTCCTCTTTGCAGATAAGCTTTATTTTTCTTTCGGACAGTTTTTGGAGGAGGCATGGCAACGACAACGCTGGAATTTTTAGGGTTTGAAATTGGTGATTCCTCTGTAATCCCGCCTCCTGATTCCTTCATCATTCTCTTCAATTCCATTGTCTCCAACTGAAAAATAGACGGACTGGTTACCCTATTCTCCATTTTTTCTGCAATTCTTGTTGATGGAGACAATTTTACAGTTGCAGTGTTAGAGAAACTGTGAGCCCACAAAACCATATAAATTTGCAGCACAGAAATAAAAGAAAAGATAAATAGCTTAACATTCAACAGAACAAAGATGACATCTATATAGTAAAATTCTGACAATATATCAGAGAAACATCCACGAACCAAAGCTCATTACAGAGATTTCTAGTAGAGCTCCTTATGTAGAGTTTCAATAGCAATCTTCTTATATAGAGTTTTAATAGCAATATAAAATAAGATGAGTGTTTACCATTTCTATGTATGAATGAGGTGTGAGTGGACTAGTATGGTGTAATCTTCCAGAAGATTCTTGTGACGACAATGACTTGAAGGAATAAAGGAATAAGTTTCCATATGAAAAGTATATACCAATCAAGCTCAGCTGTGGTTCACTGAATCTTTTCAGTCACAAATAAAATAAATGCAGTGTGTTACTGTTCCCACGTAAGATCTTTTCTGCTCCAATTTTTAATCCCATGGCGTGGGAGATGTTTCAATCAATTTAAACAAAGAAGAGCAACTTGGAGAAGGTTTTAGCGGCCAGAACAGTAACAAGAAGAGAAAATAGCTGCCTCAAGAAAGCCCTGCCAGGTAATTACCTGCTTACCTTTGTAATTGTTTCTTTGCCTACAAGTTAGAAGACCTTATGTCATCCACAAGATCTGTTTTCTATTCTTTTTTGTCATCTATTTAAGATTTTTATATTTTTTATTTTAATAGAAGAATTATATCATTTACAAAATCATTTTTGTCCTAGTCTTAAGTTGAGCCTCATTCAAGATCATTTTTACTTAAAATAAAAACATAAGTCTTAAATTGAGACTCATTCAAAATTCTTTTTGATTAATACAAATACATAAATCTTAAATTGAAACTCATTTTTAATGGTGTCAACACTTCACAATCAATAAGACTTGATCAATGGTATTACCAATAGTCCAAAAAGCTATTATCTAAAAACTCAATGTAGACTATCTACTCCTCAAAAAATTTAGGGCTCCTCCTTTTTATAAATAAAGAATCTCCATTTTTCTATAATTTTTAGTTTTAAAAATATATTTTTGAGAAAAATTAATGGTTTTCCATTTTGTACAACTTTTTTAATTTTAAAAAATAATAATTTTAAAAAGTCAAATCTTCTATTAAGACACATTGTCTTTAACGTCATAAGACTTATATTTTTCTTTTCATTAATAAAATTTTTATTTTATATTCAGGGTATAAATAATTATTTCAAAGTTTGGTAGGACCTTTATCTCTTATATTTTAATAGTAAAAATTTGTATATATTTTGGTGGGAGTGTCTCAATGTAATTATAAATTTATAAGTAATGCATTTTTCATTAAGGTTGGTTGGATATTTATTCATCTATATTTTATTTTATTTATATTTAATTATATATATTTGTAATATATTTCATATTGTATTATATTTGTATTTGAATTTTGATGGCAAGAACAACTATGACACAATTTATCATACCATACTAATATTGGAATTACAAGTAAGAAGCTCTACCATTTTACAAAAGAGCTGCCCATGTTTGTCCATGACATGTTTTTATATCTTGATATTTTAATATATTTAATGTGTCATTGGTGGATATCAAAAATCATATAAGAATATACAAGAAAAATTATTAGAGGAAACTTAATATATGAGAAACAAATAATCATAATTAGTGTCAATTTATAAGAAAATAGGATACCTTGGCCCTAATGATCTATAAAATTCCCTTGTGTATTTATAAATATTGCAATCCTTGAAATTTTATGAAACATCAAAGATCAAGGAAAATAGGTTTCAAAAGGTAAGTTCATTGTCAATTTAAGTCCACATAATAGAGTTCAAATACAACACTTAAGATTTAATCCATGGCACTTAATATTGAACTTTAGATTTTCTTTGTTTATTTAAATTTCAAGCTATTCATCACATTGAAACATAAATTTAAAACAATGACAAATTACTTGTGTACATCATCAACATTATTATTTACCACCAACATTAAAACAGAGTGCCTTAACTTATCTCATTTAATTATCACATTTATTTTCATTCATTAATCAATCCTATTGCATTTAATCAAAATCAATTTATACTTGTAGATTACATTTATTTCAATAAACTATCTTACACTGTAAAGTTATCTTATTCTTTTATAGATAAAACTCCTTTTTATTTAAGATTTCTAAAATTCATGAATCTAATTATTTTTGGACTATTGGTAAAATTTAAATGCTCTAAAAAAATTAATATGTACAATCAAGCCTTAATGGAAACATATATAAACTCTTCAATTTTTTTCTAAACAATTATTATTTTCTTTTTAAAAAAATTGAAAATTAACACCTAAATCAAATTATAATAGGGAAAGTGCAAGAAGTTGGGTTCACATTTTGGTCAAAAAATGGAAATGTTTTTTCTAATTTTCAAAACTTGTCACAATTGAAAAAAAAATTGAAGCACTTACACTTAGAATCTTTTAAAAAAATATTCATATAAAATGTAGTATTTTGAGTATATTTTTCAAATATGTAATTTATTCTAATTCATAGATGAGAAAATTATAAGTTTTAATAAGCATATATTAAAAAAAATATTGAAAGTCACTTTTTCAAAATTAGTAAGATCTCCTTCACCATTCCCAAACTGAAAGGATATCAACATTTAGCATTCAAATCAAATGAAATAAAGGTAGAAATAGATGTAAACTTCTCATACCAAATGTAGATCAAATAAACCAATAATTCTCATAACTAAGTGAATATGCCAAAAGTCGCATAACATTTTGTACAACTCTCTAAATAATTTCTCTAAACTAGATACATAGGTCAAGACCAACAACAAGGAGAACAAAAATCCATAAAACCATGCATCTTCTTCCTAACAAGTCCTCAAAAATTTTATATTAAATACTAACTCATATGAGAAGAAAAGATATAAAATAATTAATGGATTAGATATTCAAGTGGGCAATACCTCTTAGATCATTCACCTATTGAGTAGACCAAGATTGGGATATGAAATCGTCATGTGCATACTACACCAAGTAATAAAAGCTTATAATAAATGATAATCTTATCTTCATGCCCATTATAGATTCACATCCATAACTAGGTGTAGGCTCACTAGTCTTTCTACTAAAAACCTCATAAAAGAGTAACCATATAAACACATGATCTCAAAAATAAGATATCTCTTACTCGAGCACCTAGGTCTTTGAAGTGTCCATGAGCATCCACCAATCAATTCATGCTAAATTCAAATACAATCTTGAAAAATAATTAAGCACCAATAAAATATTAATACTCAAAACCAAACAAAACCAACAAGACCATTGTTAAATTTCCAACCATACAATCTGGAAAAGAAATATGACATGATGATCTATCATCTCCTGAAAGGAAGATCATATGCTCTAAATAACATATCATAAATCTACATCTCACTAAAGTCTCAAGAGTACTCCATGGAAAACCAATATGTCATCATCTCCGATCACATTAAGATAACCATCCATCATTAAATGATGAATCTATATCACTGCCAAAGTTGCCACATAACTGTAGCATCGTAAATTGTATGCACTTGCTAGGGTGGTACAATTTCACACCTAGTTTAGCACCCGCCTTGGCGCATTTTGCATTTTGCATTTCTTTTTCCCTTTAGCACTTAATTAATTAAATTAATTAGGTCTAAGGTTCTATTTTATCATCTCCCATATCATAAAATTGGGCCCTTTTCATTAAAGTGTGCCCCTTTCATTTTATTCCTCTAATACATCATTTAATCAAAAACCCTAATTAGGTCCTATTTTGAACTTGGGGGCTTGATTTTGGGGGTCAAAACATCTCAAAATTAGTTGTAACTTCGGGATTCACTCTAAAATCATCATATCCGACGGCCTTGAAAATTTGGTGAAAAGTTGTCCGGACCATGGCGCCCGACGTGCACACAGTCCCGGACATTTTTCCTGAAATTTTAGGAGCCCAATCCAATCATAAAATAAAGCTTAACCCCAAGAAATTGGTGGGAGATTCAATCTCTAGGTCGGCCAAAAGTTGAAATTAAGACCTAGGGTTTCATATATAAGAGCTCTCTTTCTTCATTTGAAAGGATCCGAATTTTTGGTTTTCAGGGACCTTCTATGCAGCGAAAGAGAAGATCTTTGAAGACTTCAATAACATTCAACATCCATCCATCAAGCATTCATCAATTTCATTCATCCATTTAGGGCTTTGAAAGCATTGAAGAGCAATAAGGGATCGCCGACTGAAGATTGGCTTGTACCCCTCCATTGGGGTTGGGTATGATTTCATGTTGTTTTCATGTCTTTGCATAAGCTTCATTATATCATTTGTATTCATGCTTTAGATCACTTTGCATCTTGATTTGGAGCATTTACATTATCATGTACAAGCAATTAGGGTTTACTTTCTGGGTTGCTCTAGTTTGCTTACTTGCATTTTAGGATCTTGCACACACACAAGGTCTACACACACTACTTTTACAATACAACTTGGCTATTCATAAAGGTGGAAACCACCAAAGCGGGGGTTTGACTAAGGCAAAACCCTATGTAGCCGCCCACCATACCTTTTTAGATATAAGTGCAGGTTTCGGGATTCAGACGAATCCGCAAGTTGCAGATCCGATGGAAGCAGACGAAGACAGAACAACACACCAAATTTTAGAGCAAAAGACCAGGACAAGGACGTGGGGCACCCTGGTCCTACCAGGATAGGGGCGTTGGGTGCCCTGGTCCCTGGGACAGGGGTGCTGGGCACCCTGGTCCTTCTGTCAGACAACAAGTTTCAGGCAGCTTTTTCAGGTTACCAAACAGCAGTCTCAGGAGCAGTTTCAGGAGCAGAATCAGGACAGTGGCGCCTGCGCCCCCGTCCTGAACATTTACGCTCAGATTTTAACCCCAGGTACACATCTGCATTCTCCTTTTATCTTTGTGTTTACAGCTTTTCATCACTTAATCTCAATCTTGCAATCTTGTTACTAGTTCATACTTGCACTCTAGGGCTAGTAGTTGAACTTGCATCATTTTATCTATCATTTGCAGCAAAGGAATAGAAATCCTAATAGGTAGCCCATGGTTCTCTCTTCTACAAAAATAAGTAGCCAATTGTGTGATACCTCTAGGCTCTTTCGTATTCCGCAAGTGTGTGTCAAAGGGTAGGATTAGGACATGTTAGCCTAGTCTTGCTTTTTCCCCTACACATTTTGGTGAACCTGACGTGAATCTTATTATTGCTTTCTCTTGCATTACATTTGTTAGATCTAAATCTATATTTAGCGTGTTTCATTTAAGTTTCATAAAAAAAAAAAAAAGAAGAAAAAAAAAAGAAGGAAAAGAAAGAGTGTGTTTTGGTTTCTTTACATTGTGTGTTTAAGTTTTATGCAATCTTTATTTCAAAATGTCAGATTTTTATTTGCAAGATGTTAATATTTGTGATGATTATGAGTTAGATGAAGCTTTAGATGAGTTTTTGAAACCTAAAGATACCAAACCTTCATTTTACCAAAAACTCATAAACATTGTTACTATGCCATTTCGTTGCGATGAGAAAGATAAGTCGAATGATTCCTCTCAAGGGTACATTCCTATCAACTCTTCCACTAAATCTAGTAACATGGTTGTTTTCAATGATCCCCTCTATGAAGAGACATCTCCTTTTGAATCAAAAGATAAACCTTTTAATAGATATGATCATGCTTTGTTGGATGATGCCCTTGATGACTTTGTGGCTCCTAAAAAACGCTCCCTTCATGAGGATCCTTTTGTGCAAGAAGATGACATTATTCCTACATTTCCTTTTCCAACAAAATTCCCACTAGAGATGATGAATTAATGATAAATGCTTACCCTTCTCCTAAAGTTTGTCTTACCCATCAGCATCCCTTAGAGAAAGAAGATGAAATAATAAGCAATTTCCTTAATTCTCTCTCCCCTAAAGATCATATTGAACATATTTTGAGGAAAGAGGATGAGTTTAACACATCTATTGATGCTCTCCCTCCTAAGGATGAGGAATTAATAAACAATGTTATCTCCTCTCCCGAAATTGACAATACTTCAAACATTCCTTTTAACAACCTCACTATTTGGGATGAACCATTAGAAGAAGGTGTAGATTATTCTCTTCCCCATGAGAAAACCCTAGCCAAAGGGGATGAAATCAAGATTGAAAACTCCCTTGATAGTTTCTCACCTTCCTTGAATCTCAATTATTCTCCCTCTAAAAATAAAGCATCTCCCTCTCCTCAACTTGGTTCTACTCATAAGGAAACCCTAGTTCAAAGCAAGATGGTTAACATCTCTTTCAAAGATCTCAATCTCAAAAGTGAGACTTTAGAGAGTAATGTTGATCCTTCTCCTAGAGATTCTATTCCCCATGTAGATCCTTTGATGATAGAGGATGATATGACCTTTCCTAGTATTACTCTTCCTACTGGAACATCAATGCCTACCCCTTGTCTCTCTCCTAAAATTGATTTAATCCGTGATAAGATTTTAGTGCAAGAGAAGACTATCAATAATTATTCCAACACTTTTGTTCATTCCTCTAAACCATCCTCAATTAATTTGATACGTGTGAATGAAACACCTAACAAACCTCTCTTCACTGTCCAAGGTGCCCGTCCTTCTCAAAATTCTCAACCTTTAAATAAGTCTATCTTAGTGGTCCAAGGTGGTTATGCTAATGATTCTTTTTGCACTCCTAAGAAACCTATTATTACTATGCAAGGAGATTATTCTACTAAGAGCCCTTATGAGTATGCTAAGCAACTGACTAGAGAGAGTTATAATGCGGTTGCTCATACCTATAATACTAGAAATAATAGGCAGCCTAATCCTCCTCCTGTTATCCCAACTTCACTTCCTCCTTCCCAACCTATTCTTCCTCAAGCTCCTCGGATTTCACAAGTTCTTGGTAAGGAATATGATCTCATAGAACAACTTAAAACTACTCCTGCTAAGATATCCCTTTGGGATTTGATCCAAACTTCTTCCGCTCATCATGGAATGTTACAAGATGCCTTGAAAGATTTGAATGTTACTCCACCTAATACATCTAGTAATATAGTGTCTTTGGTTAACTCTGTGATGAATCCTAAAGCTCAAATTGTGTTTACTCAAGATGAGTTGCCTACTAGTGAAATTCAACATCAATATGATCCCTTGATGATTGTGGTTATCATAAATGACACTGCTATAAGATGAACACTGGTAGATAATGGTTCTGGTCTTAATGTGTGTAGCATTAATCTATTGCATAAGATGAATGTGGATACATCCCTTATTGAGCCTGACTCTCGTCCCATTCGAGGCTTTGATAATGTGGCTAAGTCTTCATTAGGTATTATCACCTTACCCATCACAGTGGGACCTGTTACTTTGCCTACTCCTATCCATGTTATGTCAGGAAATCTAACATACAACCTGTTATTAGGGAGACCTTGGATTCACAGTATGCAAGCTATCCCCTCTACATTGCATAGAGAAGTTAAATTTATTTATAATAATAAGACATATACCTTGATAGGTGATACTAATTTTCAAGCTTGTTTGCAAACATCTACTTCCAAAGGGAGTTCTTCTAAGCCTTCCTCTTCTAGTGATGACTCGTTAAACAAGATACCTATGGATGAATCATTACCCTCTGATAATCAAAATTCTTTGGATGATTCTGAAGTTCCTGAAGAAGATTCTTCTCAACTTGAATCTACACATGAAAAGGCTTTTGATCCTGAGAAGGTTCTCGCAGAAGATGATTGGGGATCTCTTGATTTCAATCCCACCTTTGTAGGTCAGTATAGGGTTCCTCCTAGAGAGCTTAAAGTTAAAAAGAATGAAGAAACTAGAGATCAATCAGTCTTACCTGAACCTATGAGCAATAATTTTGTGACCGCTTCTCAAACTTCTTCTCCTCACACCTCTAATTCTGAAGGATTTGATTCTTTGTCTTATGAAAAACCACCTTTTCTTTCTGAAATGGCTAATCATTATGGTCATGGTTTTCATATTTTGGCTAAGAGTGGCTATAGTGGAAATGGTTGTGGCACAAATGAACAAGGAATTAAAGTTCCTTTAGAACATAACATGCATGAATATTCATTTGGACTTGGATATAATCTTTCTAAGCCCACCAAAGCATCTAAAAGACCATCTCTCAATGTGAATGCTATATTTAGTAGTGATGATGATCTCACTTCAACTAAATCATCTTCTACTTCTATCAACTCTCATTCCCCTCATAAGGAAATCTTGGCGATGAACAAATCTCTTTATGAATCCCCTCAAATTTCTAAATTCACTTATGAATCTTTATCTCCAATTGATCATAAATTCCTTTCCTCCAGGGATAAGGCTCTAATAAATTACACTCATCCTTCTTCTAAGATTTCTTGTGACTTTTCTTCTTCAATTTTTATCATTTTATACATGTTTTTGATCTCACTTATAGTTGAGCATTTGGCATGTCATATTCAAATACCTCATTCAATCTATCATGTCTTTAAATAACATTAATGGCTATTATGTTGCTCATCATTATGTGACATTGGTAGCTAAATTATTGGGGGCTCATTGTCATTCATGATGGTACAATTTCAAGTGCAATCATATTTTTGAAGCAACATAATAGCCTAATTTTATATGTTATCTCTTGTTCGTATGGGGACAAGAGTAATTTCATACATCTCTTCTTTTTATGGTTAAAATTTCCCTTTGGGGGTAATAGTGTGGAAATATTGATCATCTTTTCTTTAGAATCCTCTTTTCCTAGATATGGGAGAAGATGTGTGTTCTCTTTCTTATCCTACTCACTTCTTGTGAGGAGCATTTTACATACACTAATGTCTTGCTCGCATGAACTCATGTGAGTATGTAGTACATTTTGCTTATCTCTAAATCTCTCCCTAGAAGATTGTGTAAGTCCTTCTCAGGCAATGATCTTTCCTTATTCTTATCTAAGGATCCGCTTTTTTCCTATTTCGTGGATGGTGTGAACTTTATTACTTGATGTTATTCCTTGTATGCATTTGTTGTTGTTTGTTCAAGGATTCTCTTTTACAAGAGGTGTAAGTCCTTGACTACAACCTCTTTTGCACTTGGTAAAATACATCCATAATGAATTCACTCTCCCAATTGGGTTAAAAAGAGCGTCATCCTTCATTAAGAATCACTTTCACCTCACAAAAGAAGGAAGTATTGCATTCTTATTCTCTTCTTTGCTTTATTCTAGAAGATGTTATATTTTTCTAAGACAATTCCTCTCGGGGATAGGTGTCTTTTGTACAAAGATCTCTTCTCCTCTAAGGATCTCCTTTACACATACTACAAGATATCCCTTTTCAACTATCTTATCCTTGCTTAAAGAGTGCAAAACTCTCTTGCTTGGATCTATGACATTGTTACATTTTTGGGGTATCTTCTTTCGTGATGAAGGTAGGTATCCTTGTTCTACTTTACTCATGATATAAACATTACACTTTTTGAGCAATGGGTCATTCTCGGAACCAGAGCACAGACTCTTAGAGCGAGATGTCTCCATTTTTCTTTTATGCAAGGTGATTATTCTCGGAACCAGAGCACAGACTATTAGAGCGAGATGTCACGATTTTGTACTATACATATACAGGTTGTAGCATACTCAGGCATAGACTCCTATGAGGTGCTTCTAACCTCCCATACACACACATGCATGAGGTTGAGTGGAGCTAGCGGCATAAGGCTAGACTTTCTCACTCTCCTCCCTTACATGGATCACCTAGACAAGATCTAGGGGTGAGAAGTCCATGTTTTCTTTCTCACTATTCTTTTCATGGATCACCAATGTGTGTATTCATGCTTTTTTCCTTTCTTTTCTTCTCTTTGCATTTTGTTTCCATTTACATCCTTCATCTTGTGTTAGAGAACTCTCAAACCCTCACACTCTTTGTTGTGTTGGAATTGAGATTTAGTCCTCTTTCTTACCAAATGATTCTCCATTAGTTTTTGATCTCATATCAAATATTCTTGTGAGAATTTGTCATCAATATTCTTTAACAATTCGAAGTGGTCAACATGATACCCTGTTTCAACTCAGTAAAATTAGCAAGCTGAAATAGGGGGGGCATATAGCTACCCTCGAATTTTCATCACCTTCCTTAGTAAGCATTAGGTGATTTTGTGATCTAACATGTGCTTTGTAGGGTGCAGTTCCTAACTATGTACTGCAGATACCGCTGGGGGCTTCGTTCGATAGACTTATGGATATACCCTTTTTCAAATAATGTTTACTTTTCTGTACTTTATCTTGCATATGCACGTAGTGTTCATATGACTGCTAAAGTGGGGGCTAAATGTAGCGTCGTAAATTGTACGCACTTGCTAGGGTGGTACAATTTCACACCTAGTTTAGCACCCACCTTGGCGCATTTTGCATTTTGCATTGCTTTTTCCCTTTAGCACTTAATTAATTAAATTAATTAGGTCTAAGGTTCTATTTTATCATCTCCCATATCATAAAATTGGGCCCTTTTCATTAAAGTGTACCCCTTTCATTTTATTCCTCTAATACATCATTTAATCAAAAACCCTAATTAGGTCCTATTTTGAACTTGGGGGCTTGATTTTGGGGGTCAAAACATCTCAAAATTATTTGTAACTTCGGGATTCACTCTAAAATCATCATATCTGACGGCCTTGAAAATTTGGTGAAAAGTTGTCCGGACCATGGCACCCGGCGTGCACACAGTCCCGGACATTTTTCCCGAAATTTTAGGAGCGCAATCCAATCATAAAATAAAGCTTAACCCAAAGAAATTGGTGGGAGATTCGATCTCTAGGTCGGCCAAAAGTTGAAATTAAGACCTAGGGTTTCATATATAAGAGCTCTCTTTCTTCATTTGAAAGGATCCAAATTTTTGGTTTTCAGGGACCTTCTATGCAGCGAAAGAGAAGATCTTTGAAGACTTCAACAACAATCAACATCCATCCATCAAGAATTCATCAATTTCATTCATCCATTCAGGGCTTTGAAGGCATTGAAGAGAAATAAGGGATCACCGACTAGAGATTGGCTTGTACCCCTCCCTTGGGGTTGGGTATGATTTCATGTTGTTTTCATGTCTTTGCATAAGCTTCATTATATCATTTGTATTCATGCTTTAGATCACTTTGCATCTTGATTTGGAGCATTTACATTATCATGTACAAGCAATTAGGGTTTACTTTCTAGGTTGCTCTAGTTTGCTTACTTGCACTTTAGGATCTTGCACACACACAAGGTCTGCACACACTACTTTTACAATACAACTTGGCTATTCATGGAGGTGGAAACCACCAAAGTGGGGGTTTGACTAAGGCAAAACCTTATATAGCCGCCCACCATACCTTTTCAGATATAAGTGCAGGTTTCGGGATTCAGACGACGCCGCAAGTTGCAGATCCGACGGAAGCAGACGGAGACAGAACAACACACCAAATTTTAGAGAAAAAGACCAGGATAGGGGCATGGGGCGCCCTTGTCCTACCAGGACAGGGGCACTGGGCGCTTTGGTCCCTGGGACAGGGGCGCTGGGTGCCCTGGTCCTTCTGTCAGACAACAAGTTTCAGACAGCTTTTCAGGTTACCAAACAGCAGTCTTAGGAGCAGTTTTAGGAGCAGAATCAGGACAGTGGTGCCTGCGCCCCTGTCCTGAACATTTCCACTCAGATTTTAACCCCAGGTACACATCTGCATTCTCCTTTTATCTTTATGTTTACATCTTTTCATCACTTAATCTCAATCTTGCAATCTTGTTACTAGTTCATACTTGCACTCTAGGGCTAGTAGTTGAACTTGCATCATTTTATCTATCATTCACAATAAAGGAATAGAAATCCTAATAGGTAGCCCGTGGCTCTCTCTTCTACAAAAAGAAGTAGCCAATTGTGTGATACCTCTAGGATCTTTCGTATTCCGCAACTGTGTGTCAAAAGGTAGGATTAGGACATGTTAGCCTAGTCTCGCTTTTTCCCCTACACAATAACTATGCAACCAAGCTCTTTAGGCATCATGATAACCATCTCTTATCAATGGAACCCAAGATGTCAATGAACTCTCGTTGTATATGAAACAAAATACAAGAGCCCATTTGTGACACCAATAACCATTACAAAAGGCCATCCATCTTCTAATTGAAGATTATCCATGGTTCACCACACATTGCAACAACTTAGAACTAAAATCTTGAAACAAAGAAAATAGAAAATATTATATAACTATATAAATATCCCATGGAAAGTGATATCAAGCTATACATGACACCATGAACAATATCATTATCAGAACTCTAATAAAATAGAATAGAGCTTCTCATGCACCATAAACTACTACTAAAATTCAAATGAACAATTATATCAAATGCTCCCCAAAAAAATTCTCACTGCAAGAAACATACCAATGTAATAATGGTGGCCAACAATAAGGCCCACCAAAAAAAAAGAAATGTTAGTAAATTTCAAAATATTTGCACATATAAAAAATCTCAAAGGAGAAATACATATCCAGTGCTTTGATTTCATATAATAAAAATAGATTCAACCAAACATTAGTATCATGCAGAACAAAGATAATTAGGTATAACATTTTTTTATTAGATT
This sequence comes from Cryptomeria japonica, assembly GCF_030272615.1. Lineage (NCBI taxonomy): Eukaryota > Viridiplantae > Streptophyta > Pinopsida > Cupressales > Cupressaceae > Cryptomeria > Cryptomeria japonica. The sequence continues at coordinate 654,441,169 of NC_081408.1, forward strand.
AAATAGGAGAGGCATGATCCAATACATAATCACAAAAGAGAAAAGACCAAAGGTCTCATGAGGAGCAAGAGAACCCAACTAGAGAACTAGCTATCAAAAAGGAACCAAAAACCAACTAACCACCAAATGCTAGAAGAACAAAAAATAGACTACAAACTGACTGATAGACACCAAAAAAAGAGAAATCATCACCCATCAAAGACATGAACCAAAGTTCTATCTAGTGGGGGCTTTTTCACTTTCCCAAAGATACAATAAGGGACTTTGAAGAAGCATTCACCTTGGAATCAATTAGCTTCATCAAAATGTGAGAAGGCAATTCCATGTGGTGTCTTTTCTTTGCATTCCTTCTATCAATTTCCTCTTGAATGGCCTAAAGAGAGAGATATTTGTTTCTTGTCATTTCCATGTTAAGGACTACCATCTCATCCATCTTCCTTTTGAGGGTCGCTTGGTTACCTTGAAGCTCCTCTATGACTCTAGTCTTCTCTCTCCTATCATCCTTATGTTCCACCTTCACATTGAGCTCCTTAATTTCCACATTAATGCCTTCCCAATTTTGAGGTCTATCCACTAGATCATTGACCACCACCTAGACCCTTTGATATTTTTCATCCATCACCCAACTAGAGGCTCTAACATCCACCTTGGCAAGTGCCTATAGGCCTATTGATATTTTATTTGTAACATTGAGTTGGTTGAGGACCAAATTATCATGGCTTCCTATCTATTGTAATCCATCTTACTATTTCTTGCATATTCTTTTTAATTTCTTAGCCTGACCATACTATCATTTCATTCAAAGGTTCTGATCATTCTAACATGGTGACTTAGTTTTATAAAATTTTGAATTAGGAAACACTTGCCTATGAAAAAACATATCAAGTGTTAAAATCAAGGGGGAGGTTTATATATGTATTCTCATTTTCATATATATATGTTGCATTAAAATCATGAGCTGATATAAAGTTCCACTTTTGGGGGGTTCATCATAATTTGGTATTTATTTCCATCCTTCTATTTGAAAAATAATCAAAGAGAGCTATTTGTCTTCAAATCACATAGCGATTGAGAATCATTGTCTAGATAAGGATCCATTGTCCCATCTCCTTAGACTAGTTCTAAAGCTGAGTATCTTTTAACATAATAAAATCTTATAGATGATACTAAGACCTATATTACATGTATTTTGTAGACATATTCTCATGGGATGATCGGTCTACTTTCCAAATCTACAATTGTGAATAATGCTCAATCACATTTTGCTTCATCCAAAGTTGCTTCCTTGATAAATTCCTGAGATCCATTAAATTAATATTTTCATACTAGTTTTTAAGCATATTGGGATAGAATTCTGCTAAATATTGCATCCTCTTTTGTAGAGTATTTTTTTTTTCAGACCTTGAAGACTACAATCTTGACAGTTCATGTATAGAGTTTAACAGTCCTTCACTAAAAGACATTTAAATGTTCTTTTGTTTCAAACTTCCTAATTACATGAGATTATAGATATTCTTCTTTAAGAGCATCAAATTATTCTTTCTATAAAAACATCATCACTTGGAGCAACAAAATACGCATCCAATGAGTTCATCTTCAAGATATTTTCTTGTGTTGTGTATAGAAGACTTCTATTTTCTTTTTTCTTTTGGAGGAAAGTGTTGTCTCACAAGGTTTTCTTCCTTTTTTACATCTTATGAGATTATTTTGTATTTTTGTTCATTATCATACCTAGTTGTTAGGGGCCAAGTTTCTTTGTACCCACTTAAGCTATGCTAAATGGAAGTTGTTAGAGTTAGGATTTTTCCATTTTATTCTATCCTCTAGGATAAGCTTTCATAGTTGGAGTTACTTTGAGACTCATTATTACTCAATTGCATTTGTACATCCTACATAGTAGTTGCTATTCTAGTTAGCCTCCCTTGCACTATAAATTGAGTTTCCTATTGTGAGTTTGACATAGGAGATTAATGGAATGCTTTTTTTAGCCTAGATATATGCATCTAATATTTTAGTTACTTGTGTGATGAGTGTAGTCTTATTGAACTCACTGGCTATGCCAATACCATCATCACTCTAGTTGATCCCTACTTTTGAAAGAAATTAGCAAGGAAACAATTTGAAAATCTAAGAAAAAATTTGAGAATTGTAGATGTTGAAGAAATTAAGAAAAAAAATATAGGAGTTGTTGGTATGATCTAGAAATTTCTATCACAGTTGCATATAGATAATAATAGATATTTTTTTACAATATTTCTATATGTATTTTCCTAATTTTGGTAAGTTATAATGTCAACATAAATTATAGAGTTTCTATTATAACTTCTAAAGTCGCCTAGAAAGTTAGGTAAATATAAAAAATAAAGAATAGAAAGCTAAATGAAAAAAATTTATTGTGTCGAATCACTAAGTATTGGTCTTTACCTCTATCAACCAACAAATTTTGACACTTTTTTCTATATATAACAAATCTCCAGAATATTTTTTAGTGGTGAAAAATAGTAGACAACATTCAATAAATAATAAAACCATGCACAAAGTGTCTAAAGACTAGATTGTAGGCATAGCCTAGTCCTAAATGGGTCTAACTCACAAAACAAATTCAATAGAACTTGAAAAGTATAGATACAATCTAATAATTTTAAATTCAATCATTCAACATACACAACCCTTAATTTAATATGAAATTAAATAACATTCTAACATTTTTAATATTTAACTTATCTTTGTCTAGTTATTTCTCAATTGATTTATTATTTATAAAATTCTATATTAATTATAAATTGTATATTAAGCATATAGTAATAACTAAAATAAAATTAAAGTTTTATCTTTGCAATTATTACTCTTGAACAACACTACAATAAACCAGCATCTTAGAACATTCCACACAAATCTCTTTTTAAATACACATACTACATAAAAACAAATATTATATTTAAATATGAGTCGTCTAGACAGGCATTTGGTGAACACTTCTGAAGAGGCAATACTAAACAAGACTGTGGCTTATGGCCGAGCTAGAAGAGAAATAGTACAATAAGTAAATTTCAAGTCTGCAAGAGAATAGTCTTTGAATCCCTGATTCATCCCTCTATGCAGTTGCTAAAGTTAGCTATTCCATGAAAAATAACTAGATATCATCAGCAGAATCTTGTTGTGATTGCATCACAATTGTAACACTATGACTGGAGCCCTTTTAGGGATTGTACATCCATGAGAATACATAATCACACGAAGCTTAATACGTCATAACTTATAACAACACTTTGAAAAACATGGAATGAAAATATTGAGGAAGTATAGGTCTGATCAGTAATTGAATTAGCTTAAACTGAATGGTTTTCATTGAGTGGCTATAGAAGGTCAATTATTGGAAACCTAGAGCTCCTTTGTATAATGGAATGAAAAACAACATATACATATTAAGACAACATTAATTGAATTAAAATAATGGTAGTAATATCATTGGAGTCTACTTTATGTTGAGTGTCTAAGTTCATACTTCATACTATTGTTCACTAGCATTAAAAAGCCTAGGCAAGCCAAAGCTTAGCAATAGAAAGGTTTGAATTTTGATGATTTGAAATTAGTGATTCTTCTGTAATCTTGCGTCCTGATCCTCCATCATTCAGTTCAATTCCATTGTCTCCAACTGAAAAATAGACTGGTTGTTTATGTTGGGATGTGAAGTCCAACGGTCACATGACCTTTTGGCTCCCTCAACTCTTCAATTTATACCTTTGTATGAATGTATAAATATGTGTGCAGTCTATGTACTATGTCTGTATTTGGATATGGTTAATAGAAGATTTCTCTTCTTGAGAGTGGACGTACGCAATTGTCGAACCACTGTAAATTATGTTTTGTATCTTGTTATTTCTTTATTCTATTTTGGTTTCATTTCTCTGCTTGTTTTTAATCTTCACAATTGGTATCAGACCCATGGTTGGCTTGAGCAAAGATGGAAAGGTAGATAGATAGAGGATTGAAAATTATCGAGAAGATGCAGAAGTTCGAAGGAAGAGAAACTGGTTGCTGGTATTGTGGCAAACCAGGCCACGTCAAAAGAAATTGCTGGTCTTTCAAGAAGGCTGAAAGGTAACCTAAAAATGTAGACATTGATTCAGTCATCGAGGAATTTCTTGTAAATTTAGACTCGGAGGAGGGTAAAATTGTGCAAGTGAAGGCTGAAATGAAGTACCATGAACATTGGTAGGATGGCTAGAAAAAAGAGGATGATTTAGCAGAAAAGAAAGATGTTGTCTCTATGGTGAAGGTTGAGCAGAATGATGCCTCAGTTGGGATTGACCATGATCCCTGTGTAGAGTTTGCAATTTCTCGGCGTAAAGATGCTGAAAAGGAAGTTGATGTTGAAGAGAAGCATGAAATAGAGGAGGAACGAAAAATATTGTGGGAGGAAGAATGGGTGCTATCTGAAACCCAAGTTGAATCTGTTGTTGATTTTGCCTCCCCAAATGAAGAGGATGTAGATTGGGGTCAGGAGCACCAAGTATTGGTAGCCGCAAAAAGAAAAGGCCTGTATAACGGTCAAGAAGAGTGTTTATAAAACTCGCCACCTAAAGGAGGTCAAGGGACGCCTTCTTTGTGGGTGCAGCCTCATATGGCTTGTATTCAGAGCGGCTCCTCTCCCACGCCTTCGAACCCGGGACCTGTTGCTACTGTTACGCAAAATGATGACAACATCATCACTCTGCAGATCAAAAATTGCTGCTGGGAGGAGGTTGATTCAAAGTGCCTCAAAAGCAATAGAATTGATTGTCTTGGAGAGTCCTCTAACGATAGTGACATGGAGTACACCATGGTGGAGGAGCGAGCTTGTCAGGAGATGAGGGGACGTGATGTTCCTAAACCAATTGGTTTGGACAAGGTTACATGCCTGCCATGTTGGAACACCCAATAAAAGACGGGTAACAAGAACGTTGAAAGTCGTGTGTAGATGAATAGACTCAAGAGTGAGGTCCTCGTTGTTTCTCGTGCCTTTGGTGACAGGATTCTAGAGCAATCGGAGATTGCAACGATGGCCGAGTTGAAGGTATAGCAGTGGTTCAAGAAGTCTTCGAACCTCTCATCAAGGAAAGTTTGTGTTGCCACAAGGGCAAATGAGACGAAATCACAGGGATTTGAAGCGCCTGATTCTTTTAGTGAAGTGCATGTTTTAACTATTTATGAGGATGGAGATTGTGATTTAGAAGTTGGGGAGAATTTTGGGAATGGAGGAGTAACTACTATTGAAGGAGGCACTCCCATTGTTGAGACGACCATCGGAATTGATGTGGGAACCTGCGAGTGTCGTGTGGCGGTGTGGAGGGATTCAAAGGTAGAACTTCTTCAAAATCCAGGAGGACAGAGTATGATGCCCTCTTATGTTTTGTTCCAGGGTGACACTCCATCCATAGGTGTAAGCTCCGACGTTTCATGTAGCATCAGCCTCCGGAAATGCTCTCTGGAAGTGCGATCTTTAATGTGGAAAGGTTGATTGCGGAGAAAGGGGTTTTGGAGTCAGTTTTTGAGAATTGTGACCAAAGCAAACAATTTTGATGTTGATACGACCACAAATGTGGTTACGGCATAGGCAGTTTTTAGTTTTGAAGAGGTTGCAAGTATTAAAGAGGGACAGTCGAGCCAATTGCCTGTTTACTGGCAAGAAGAAATGTTTGAGTTTTGGGACAGGCAATCTTATGGTTGGGTATTGCACTCAGGAAAGGGTGATCCTTTATAGGGGAGCACAGGACTAGGAGACGTTGATGGAGTGTATTTTGTACCTGCAGAAAGTGAAAATTCTTCACTGTGGATTATTGCACAATTTTGTGCTTGGCAAGGTAGCATTTGATGATGATTTTGACAAGAGAATTATTAATTCTGACCTGATGTGGAGAAGGCTTGTTCGCAGTGTTCATGAACAGTCTTTGGCGAAGTTAAAATCTTGTATGGGCCTGGTTCTGTAAGGATCGAAATGGAGGTCAGGGGATGCTACAGTGCATGGATGTGCCGATTAATCTTCACGGGGGAGATTGTTGGGATGTGAAGCCCAACGGTCACATGACCTTTTGGCTCCCTTAAATCTTCAATTTATACCTTTGTATGAATGTATAAATATGTGTGCAGTCTATGTACTGAGTGTGGATTTGGATATGGTTAATATAAGATTTCCCTGCTTAAGGGTGGACGTAGGCAATTGCTGAACCACTATAAATTGTGTTTTGTATCTTGTTATTTCTTTATTCTGTTTTGTTTTCATTTCTCTGCTCGTTTTTAATCTTCACAAGTTATGCCATTCTCCATTTTTTTTGCTGCAAGTCCCAAAGATGAGACAATTTTGCAAGTGCAGTGAAAAAATGATAATTTAATTATGAGATAATTTTTTAAGAATTGAAGTTGAAGAATGTAATAGAAAAAATTGTATTTGTAAATTTAAAGCATTGAAGTTGAACAATGTAATACAAAAAAAAATTATTTATAAATTTATGTATACTATATGTGTTCTTGTGTTCATATGTATGGGGTATTGTAATCATGAACTAATGTAAAGTTCAATTTTTGGGGGAGGGGGATTCATCATGATTTGGTATTTATTTCAATTCATTGTTTTTGTCAAAATTATTTTAGAAAACTATTTATTTTCGAAGAAAGGGATTGAGAATCATTTCATAGAGTAGGATCTACGGTCCTATTTACTTAGACTCGTTCCAAAGCTAAGTGACATTTAATAGAAGAAACTCTTATAAATGATACTAAGACCTCTATTATAGATCTTTTTTGGATGCATCCTCATGGGATTATCAATCTACTTGCCACAACTATAGCTAGGGACACTTCTCTATCACTTATTGATTCATCTAGAGTTGCATCCTTGAGAACTTCCGAAGATTTATTATAACATGATTTTCATACGTATTTTCTAGAATATTGGAATATATTTCTATGAGATATTGCATCTATGTTAGTAGAGTCTTTATTTTCATACTTTGAAAACTAAAATCTTGATAGTTCTTACACAAAGCTCAAAAGGTTTTTCGTAGTGGGACTATCTTTCTCTTTGATATCAATTCCCTTTTTTAAGTTTCTTGAGTACATGAGATTTCAAAGATTCTTTCTAGAGGAATGTTTATCACCTAGAGTGGCTAAACAAACATTTAGAGAGTTAAGCTTTAGGAGAATTTCTTGTGTTGTGTCTAGTACACTTCTCCTTTGTTGTCTTTGTTTTGGAGGAATTTGTTTCTAATGGGGTTTTCTTTCTCTCCATTTTATATGAGCCTTGTATTTGTGTATATCATCAAGACTAGTTGTCATGACCAAGTTTCTATGTACTCACCTATGCCACAGTTAAGAAGGGGTGAGGAAGGGGAACGGGGGGGGCTAGTGTTTGAGTTAGAATATTTCCATTTTATTCTATCTTCTAACATAAGATTTCATTGGTGGATTTCCTTTGAGACTCATAGCTACTTGGTTTCATTCCTACATCCTAGACAGTAGTTACTATACTAGTTGGCCTCCCTTGCACTATAAAGTCTTCTATTGTGAGTTGATCATGGGAGGGTAATAGAATGTTTGAGTTAGCCTAATTCTTTGTATTTAATATTTTATTTATTTGAATGATGAGTGTTTTCTTTCTAAACTCTGGTGGCTAAGCTACCATGATCCCTTTAGTTGATCCTCAATACTAGTAGGCATTAGCAAGGAAATAATTTCAATATCCAAGAGAGAATTTGAGATTTATAGGTGTTAAATAAATTAGGGGAAAAATTAAATGGCAAGCGTTGGAATGATCAAGTAATTTCTTTCATAGCTTGATGTAGATAATAATATATATGTTTTAGGATATTTCTAGATGTATTTTATAATTTTTGATAAGTTGTAATTTCAACATAAATTACAGAATTTCCAACATAACTTCTAAAGTCATGTATAAACTGAGGAAAATGAAAATTAAATTTACATCAAGTTGTATGCAAATTATTTATTGTGTTGTAGCAATATGTTTCTGTCTCTCCCTCTATCCACCAAAAAAAATGACATTTTTTCTATATATAACCAGTGTCAAAAATGTTTTTTATAGTGTCTTATTTGTGCATACCTGAGTATAAGTGAAGTTGAATATTATTGGACTAGATTGTAGGTATAGTCTAGTGCTAAACAAGTCTCAACTCACAAAACAAATTCACAATAACTTGAAAATATAGATATAATTTATAAATTCTAAATCCAATCATCCAAAATACAACATAATAAAATCTACATCATTAACAACCCTCAAATTTGATATAAAATTAAAATCACATTCTAATATTTTTTTTAGTATTTAATTTATCTTTCTCTAATTATTTCTCAATTGATTTGTTATTTATGAAACTGTAAATAATGTTCTACCATATTATAATAGCTAAAATACAGTTTAAGTTTAATCTTTTTCATTTTTTCATTTTGAACAACTCCATAATAAATGAGCATCTCAAAACATTCAATACAAATCTCTTTTAAATATACATACTATATAAATACAAATCAAAATATAATTATTTTTATTTGTGTTCAATTAATTAAAATACATAGTCAATATAAATTCTCATCTATAAATAGACATTGCCATTCAGAAAATCTATTATTTAAAATTTCAATTATGACTATATAATTGAAATTTATAATAATAGATTTTCTTTCTCAAACTTTGTATTGATCCTCTAATTTTTAAAATTAATGATTCTCTAATATTCTACAATTTTTAGTTTAATTTTTTTTTTTAAATTGATGATTCTTCATTATTCAACTTCTTTTTAATTTATAATAAAAATAGAAAAAATAATATATAGAGCCACTTGACACAATAGTATCGTTGAATAATATGATTTTAAATAACATTTATTTTTGTTTGGTTGTGTTTACATAAGAAGGTTGCGTATAGCCTATATCTTCTTTCGTTTAGATGAAGCAGCACATGAATTTAATTTTAATTATTTTAATAAATATTTTAAAGATATTTTTTGTTTCATATATTTTGATTATACTCAAACGTATAAAACAAAGAACAAGTCACCTCTTTTTTTAAGACGCGTTGTCTTAAGTCTAAGAGTTTTATATTTCTGTTTTGACCAATAAATTTTAATTTTATATTGAGGGCATAAACTATGATTTCAAAATATGGTGAGATAAAAATCACACTATAACCGTCAAAATCTGTATTAAATTTTTACGAGTGTTTTAAGGAAATTATGTATCTATAAGTGATAATTGTTTATTTAGATTGGTTTTCATTTTTATTTCTTTATGTTTTATTTCATATTATCATCTTATTATCTAAGTTCATTTTGTACTTCTCATAATTGATCTCATTGTTTCTAGAGTAAATCTCAATAACTTGCCTACTCTTTTTTATTAGTTATTATGAGTTGACCAAAAAAATATTTGTATATGAAATATGATATCTTGATATTTAAAGACATGCAATGTGTCATTAATGCATATATATATACAAGAAAACTCAAGAGAAAAAAATAATTTAATAAGAATAAATAATCATAATTTGTGTCAGTTATATATAAACTACCTAAATTTTCTTTGAATCTTCACTTAAATTCATAAAGTTTAATTAGAAGTTTGAACTTGGACAACTTTTCCCTAATAATCTAACAAATTCTCTTAAAGAGTTTATAAACATTGTCATCATTAAAAGTTTATCAAGCATTAAATATTAAGGAAAATAGGTTTTACAAGGTTATTCTTTTGTACTTCAAGTCCACACAATAGAATTCAAATCTAACTCTTAAGATCAAGCCCTTAGCACTTGGGAATGAACTTTAGGGTTTTCTATGCTTATTTAACTTCCAAGATATTTATCATTAAAAAGTATGAATTTCAAAACAATGCAAAAATAAATTTTATAAGTAATTGATTTCTTTCATTTAATTATCACATTTATTTCAATTCATTTATAAACCCTACATATAAATTTAGTCAAAATTATTTTATACTTTTACATTACATTTATTTAATTAGTCTATATTATTATGTAAAATTGTCTTTTTTAAAAAATTAAACCCATGGCTCTTGCCATTGAACTTTATGGTTCTCTAAGATTATTTAAATTCAAAGACATAAAACACCAAAAAAAGAAAATATTGAATTTCAAAAAAATGAAAAATAACTTGTGTACATTATCAACATTAAAACTAATTACTTGTTTTCTTTCATTTATTTATCACGTTCATTTAAATTCATTTATAAACATTAAATATAAATTTAGTCAAAATTAATTTACACTTTTAGATTATATTTATTTAATTAGCTTCTATTATTATGGTAAATTGTATTATTCGTTTACACATATAAAATGTTTTTAACTTAAGATGTTAAAAGGAAGGATTTCAAAAATACAAAACAAAAAAAAAAAAAATTTATTTGCATATCTATTTAACATGTTAAAATATTTTTAAAAATAATAACTGGTTAATTTTTCTTTCTTTTTTAATAATTTTAAAAAGTTAATTTATAAAATCAAATCATTCAAATCTGAATCAACCATTATAATAATAAACTAGAAATTACACTTTGGTATGCAATGGGTACCCCAAAGAGTTATGGAAGGTCTATGAAGATTTTTTTTTATATTTTTAACATACATTTTTGCAATACATAAGGTCAATTGATAGGCCTTTTAACAAATAATATTGTTTGTGCAACAAAGATTTCAATGGAGAAGTGATAGCCTTAAGTCAACTATATATCAACCTTAAGGATACAAACATGACTAAAACAAAGCCTCTAAATTAGGATGGACATTCCCAACAAGCTCATGTTATGTTTTTGATAGGGAGAAAGAGACATCCACTATACAAACATGAATAAAACAAAACCTCTAAATCAGGCTCCATTCCCAACAAGCTCATGTTTTTCTTTTGATAAGGAGAAAGAGAGTGAGAGGAAGAGGTACAAATAGAAAGAAGAGATAGAAAGGGTTAAGGAGATAAAGTTAGAGACCAAGATAAAGATGGAGATGGAGAAGGAGAGGATATAGAGAGAATGAGAGGGATATAGATAGAAGGATTGGTAGAGATAAATAGAGAGAGGAGAAAGGTATAAAGAAACAATTTGTAGTAGAGGTACATTACAAAGTATCTAAAAAATAAATATGAAAATGGTATTGAAGATCTCCAAGATGGTAACTAAGATTTTGAAGATTCCCTAGAAGGTTATGATGCCTTATAAGATGTTGAAGATGAAGAACAAGGAGCCTATGTAGGAGAAAATGTGAGAAACAAAGAAGCCAAGGATGAAAGAAAATTTGGATAGCAGATTATTATACAGGTAAATGGAAGCAAAAATGTTGATTTTGGTTATGTATGTGGGAATAAAAATGTTATTTTTGATAATGTATGTAGAAGTAAGAATGTAGACTTGCAAGTTAATAAAGGGAAGAGAAAATGAGAGTTATTAAATCTTTCAAAGAATCATGGATACAAGGTGCCAAGTTGGTAGAATAAATCAATTGTTAAGGGGAAGTATATAAAGTGTAAACAAGAAGATGGTTATGATAAATTTTCTAACAAAAAACAAATACCAAGCATGAAAGGCATAACAAAATTCAAGAGGAGTCAAGAAGGTGGGGAAAGATAGCAAGGAAGGATGCATAAATAGCATATTTTTAGGTAGAATATAGATCGTGAATTTATGGAGAACAAGTGCAGAAATAAAACAAGATCAGCCTAAAGTTATGCACAATAAAATGTGGATGGTTAAGTGTGGGATAGAAGAGAAATAATGTGGTGTTGCAAGACATGGTGATGGGAAAACAATTCAAGGGAATAGAAGATGTAAAGAAAATATCAAGTTCGATGAATAAGGAAGCAAGATGAAGTCAGCAAAGGATGATAAGAGGACATCACAGAAGGGTAGACAATAAGTGGAAAATTATGAAAAATAATTTAAGATGAGGGAAGAACCAATGTCACACAATGAAGATGCCATAACAACAGAAGATGGAAAGGAAATCTATGGTAAAGAAAAAAGAATCTAAGAAAAAGAAAAGAGATATTATAGTGAAGATGAAGAAACAAAAGTATTGATTGATGAATTACCAAAGATGAAGATTAAAATAATTATAAGAATATCTCGAGAGTAGTTTGGGGAAAATGAATGGAAGGTAAAAGGTAAGCAAATTGATTTTGGTGATTTAAATTATGAAGTATTTGAATCTTTG